>NW_027204693.1:0-600000 GCF_024711535.1 Dipodomys merriami | reverse complement strand
TCCACAGTGCCACAAAGTTATCCAGACCCTGAGTTCAAATACAAGGTCTGCCAGAAAAATAGTGCAAATTCCAAACCAGGGCATTATTATAATTATAATTATAATAATAATAATTATTATTAATCGAGCACAGGGCTTGCTCTCAGGTCTTGGCACCTCTGCCACAGCAAACCCTTGGATTCTAGGACCTGAGTTCAAATCTTGGGGCTCCTCCTTTTTTTTCCTTTGTATTGTGACCATCCTGGATGTAAATGGCAAGGCAAAGAAAGAGTACATGACCTTGCATTGCTGATGTTTGGCGGACTATTAAGGAAGCCATAGACGAAACTGGCCACTTAGGTGTGGAGGTCGAATCCTGGGATTGCCACTAATGAATGACAGAGATTCTAAGAAACCCATTCTCAAGTACATCCATACAAATGGAACGTTATAAAATTAACAATAAGTATGAGTGTTTGATTATATTGTAAAATTATGCACAACATTTATACTACCATGACTAATTTTCAATTAATACTTTATTATATATGCAATCATGATACTTGATAAGGGAAGGCATAATTTAATTGCCAATAATTGGTAGTAATATCATATATGCATTTTCATAGTATACAGACATCTCTCTCTTGTTTCATGCATCTACATCTATCTGTCTGTCTATCTATCTATCTATCTATCTATCTATCTATCTATCTATCTATCTATCTATCTATCTATCTATCTATCTATCTACCTATCTACCAATCTGCACATTTATTTGTTTATACACTTGTCACTACTGGGGCTCAGTATTAGAGTGCTCGCCTAATATGTATAAAGCCCTGGGTTAGATTCCTCACTGCCACATGCACAGAAAAATCCAGAAGTCATGCTGTTGCTCAACCAGCTGAGCACTAGCTTTGAGCATAAAAGCTTAGGGACTGTGTCTAGACTCTTAATCAAGACCCAAGAATGGCACCAAAAAAAGATAGAATGTTCTGACTGCAATAATATAAGGATAGGACTGCAAATACTTCATTACAGAGCAAGCCAGGAGTCTGGTGCTGACAGCTGCCATATAACATGACGTAGCCAGAGGTAAACTGCTGCAACTCAGGTCCACAGATCCAGATGCTGTTGGCTCACTTACCCCATCATCCATGATACATGGGGACTGAGATCTGACACTGGTGGGTTTAAAACCCAGTGCTGGCAGGGAATCTGTTGAACTCTGAGCTGTGGCTCAAAGTGGTAGAGCTCTAACCTTGAGCAAAATATCTTAGGACAGAATCCCCAACCTTTCAGTGCAATCCCTGTGGCTGACTCTACCTACCCAATAAAACCCACCCCTCTAAATCATTAGATGTGAACTTTGTGTGGTTTGTGATGTGTTTCTGAAAGAATGGTGATACTGATGAAAGCATCCTAATTCTAATGACAGTGTGTGGGATACAACTATGTGATGAGTCCTTCATGATGTCTTGTGTGCTAAGTCCTTCACGGGGTACATTCCTTCATCTGGTCCTTGTAGGAGCTCCACAAGTCAGATGATTGTGCAGATGAGAAACCTGAGGCTCAGATATTCCCATGTCAGGGCCAAAAGGATGTATGTACCTAACTCTAGTGAGTTGTCTCCTGCAGACAATTGTTTTAGTTTATTTTTCTTAGTCGTGGACCTTGAACTAAGGGCCTAGCCACTACCCTTCCCTGTTGGGCTCATGGCTAGAATCCTACCATGTGAAGCCAAGGACCTCCTTGCAGCAGAGTGGTATAGTCTAGGTGTCTGTAGCTGAAGTGTGTCATCCTGCCTACTCAGCAAGCTGAGATGTAACAATCTCGGTTCCAAATTATCCCAGACACAAAAGTTCCCATGAGACTATTTTCTCCTATTCACTACTTAGAAACTTGAAGTGGAAGCTAGGTTCCAGCGACTCACACCTGTCATCCTAGCTACTCAGGAACCTGAGAGCTGAGGATTATAGCCCGAAGCCAGGCTGGGCAGCAAAATCCTTGAGAGGCTTCTCTCCATTGACCTACCAAAAATCGGCAGGTGTGCTGTAGCTCAAGTAGTAGAGCGCTTGGCTTTAGCTGAAGAGTTCAAGGACAGCACCCAGTACTAGACTTCAACTCCTCCAATTTCCAAGAAAAGAAAGAAAGAAACCTGAATTGGAGTGCTGGGAATGTGTCTGAGGAGTGGAGTGCTTTGCATGTATGAATCCCTGGGTTTGATTCTTTAGTACCACATCAATAGAAAAAAGCCTGAAGTGGCTGTAGGGCTCAAGGGGTAGAGTGGTAACTTTGTACAGGAGAAACTCAGATACAGTGCTCAGGTCCTGAGTTCAAGCTCCAGGACAAGTGTATGCACACACATACATGCACACACACATACATGCACACACACACATATGCACACACACACACACACACACACACACACACACACACACACACACACACACACACACACACACACCACAGGTATCAGAAGTGAAGCTGTGACACAAAATGGTAAAGCACTGAGCTTCTGTTCTGATCTCATGCTCAGCACCCAGACCCTTTGTTCAACCCCAAACCTAGCCACCCAGGACCCAACTAGGAGAGGTGAAAGGTTTCAAAACCTGATAAGCTTCACCAGCTCTAAATGACAGGAAGCATTGTGATATTACACATGTGCTTAGATTTAGCAAACTTCCTGAAACCTAGGAAGACACCATTGCCAAGAATGAATCATTTTATTAGGTTCAGATCCCTTGTTGTCTGCCAGAAGGACCATTGAATTAATTGTAGCAGTTTATTTCAACACTGGAACATAGTCTAAAAAAGACAGGATGAGTGCAGAGAACTTGGCCTGCCACAGAAGGTGGCACAAATGAAAGCTTCCTGTCAAAATAGAGCATTAGGGGGAGAGATAGCTTGGGGTACAAAGAGGTCTTTTTCTCTTGGCCTTCAGAAACTCCCCACACTCATCCTCACTAATTTCCTCAGATGAATTGTTGGTTACACAGCTGTACAGGAGTCAAGCTTTTTGTCTGCCTCTTCCAACAATGAGGCAGATTTCCTCCAGCAGCCTGTGGTGCAGAGTAAACTTCAGGCTACCCTGGGAACAGTGAGGGTCCCCAGAACATGCACTGTCTTGAAAACACTGTCTGTGCTATGAAATCATTCTATTCAAAGCAAACTTCCTAGATGGGTGCCTTTCACAATAGGGACTCCGGACCTTTACCGATAGAAATGCATGCATACATACATGGGGAGAGATGGTGTTACTTGTTTTTTGTTTGTTTGTTTGCTTGGCATGTTTGGGGGTTATATCATGAGCCCAGGCACTGTCACTGAGCTTCTTTTGCTCAAGGGTATTACTCTTTCCTTGAACCACAGCCCCACTCATGGCAATTTTTTATTCCTGTGATCCCTCAGAAATAAGAGTGCTGTCGACTTTCCTTTCCCAGCTGAATTCAAACAGGCATTCTATACCTCTCAGACTCCTGAAGAGCTAGGATTACAGGCAGCAGCTTCTGACACCTGCCTTTCTTTTCCTCTTGTTCTCTTTTTTTTAATTGTGAAAATACTGTACAGAAGGGTTAAAATTAAATGGGCAAGATAGTGAGAAAATTTCTTATCAAGCATTGTAGCCTTCTCCTTTGTTTACCCTTCCCATCCCTCCTATCTTCCCTCCCACCCACCCAATCCTACCCCCACCAAGTTGTAAAATTCATTTTCAACATGACAACTTGTACTTCTCATTGTTGCAACAGGTCCACCTGTATCTTTATTTAAACGACTTGTTTTTCCCCTTCCCCTCCACAAATTATACTGACATCAAATACAGTGAAAGCAATGGTTATACTATGTGGGAGGGATATACAAAGCAACAAAGAAATAATCTTATAATTGCGTTAGAAACAAATGCATGAAAGAAAAAAATATTTAAAATACATACCTTAGCGTTCACTTTCCTAACATCACCTTATCTGACCTTTTCTGCTTGACTCATACATATATTAGATATTGCAAATAAGGGAAATCATTGGACCTATGTTTCTTTGGGCTTGGCTTACTTCACTTAATATAATTTTTTGCAAGTCTTTCCATTTCCTAACAAATGGGGCAATGTCATTCTTTCTAATGGAGGCAGAGAAATCCATTGTATATTTATATACCACATTTTCTTGTTACATTCATCTACTCAAGGGCATCTGGGTTGGTTCCAGATCTTAGCTATGGTAAATAATGCTGCAATAAACATAGTTGTGCTGGTAGAATTAGTGTGGTCTTGCTTGTAAACATTTGGGTAAATGCCCAAAGTGGGACAGATGGGTCATAGGGGAGCTCTATGTGGAGACTTTTGAGGAACCTCCATACTACTTTCCAAAATGGTGGAACAAGTTTACACTCCCACCAACAATGAAGTAAAGTTCCCTTCGTTCCACATCCACTCCAGCATCTGTTGTTATCAGAGTTCTTGATTTTTGCCATTCTAACTGGGGTGAGGTGGTATCTCAATTTTGTTTTGATTTGCATTTATTTTATGGCTAGGGAGGTTGAGCATTTCTTCATGTGTCTATTGGCCATCCTTCTTTCTTTGTCCGTTATATGGCTAATGAAAATCTTCTCCCACTCCATGGGCTTTATATTGATCTTGATAGCTACGTCCTTTGCCATGCAGAAGCTCTGCAAATTCATGCAATCCCATTTGTCCAACCTTTCTTTCATTTGTTGTGTTTCCGAGTCTCTATTAAGAAAATTTTGACCTGGGCCAAGGAGACCTAGGGCTTCTCCTTCAGCATTGACTCCGAGGTCTTTGATCCATTTGGAGTTGATTTTGATGCAGGGTAATACATAATGATCTAGCTTTAGTTTTCTACAAGTAGTTAACCAATTTCTCCAGCACCATTTACTGAAGAGGCTGTCTTTCTTAAATTCTATTTTTTTAGCTCCCTTATCAAAGATTAGATGGCTAAAGGTCTGTGGTTCATTTCTGGGTTTTCAATTCTATTCCATTGGTCCTGAGGTCTGTTCTTGTGCTAGTTCCAAGCTGTTTTGATTACTATGGTTTTGTAGTAGAGTTTGAAATTTGGCGTTGATATTCCTCCAGCAGTATTCTTTCCGTTGAGGAGCGTTTTTGCTATTCGGGGTCTTTTATTGTTCCATATGAAATTTTGGATTGCCTCTTCTATTTCCTTGAAGAGTGAGGTTGGAATTTTGATAGGTATCACATTGAATTTGTAGATAGCTTGGGAAGTATTGCCATTTTCACGATGTTAATCTTTCCAATCCAGGAGCATGGGAGTTTTTGCCACTTTCTAAGTTCTGTTTTGATTTCCTTTTTCAAGTTTTTAAAGTTTTCATCATAGAGATCTTTCACTTCTTTGGTTAAGTTAATTCCTAGGTATTTTATTTTATGTGGGGCTATGACAGGGTTGCTTTCTAATTTCAGGCACAATTTTCTCATTGTTGGCATACAGAAAAGCCATTGATTTTTGAGTGTTAATTTTATACCCTGTTACTTTGCCAAAGTTTTGAATCAGCTTGAGTAATTTGGGAGTGGAGTCTATGGGATTCTTTAAATGCAAGGTCATGTCATCTGCAAAGAGGGAGAGTTTTATTTCTTCTTCCCCTATATGGATCCCCTTTATGTCTGCATCTTGTCTTATTGCTGTAGCTAGGCATTCTAATACTAGGTTGAGGAGAAGTGGAGAGAGTGGACATCCTTGTCTTGTTACTGAGTTAAGAGGAAATGGCTTTAGTTTTTCACCATTAAGTATAATGGTGGCTGTAGGTTTGTCATATACAGCCTTTATTGTATTGAGCAATGTTCAATGGATTCCTAATTTTTCCAAAACCTTCATCATAAAGGGGTCTTGGATCTTGTCGAATGTTTTTCTGCATCTATTGAGATAACCATGTGGTTCTTATCCTTGGTCCTGTTGATGTGATGAATAATATTAATTGATTTGCGTGTATTGAACCAGCTTTGTTTCCCTGAAATGAATCATTTTGATCATGGTGTATGATTTTTTGAATGAATTGTTGAAGTTGATTGGCCAAAATTTTGTTGAGTAGTTTTGCAACAATGTCCATCAACGAAATGGTTCTATAGTTCTCTTTCTTTGATGAGTCCCTGCCTGGTTTTGGGATGAGGGTTATGATGGCTTCATAGAATGTGTTCGGTAGTGAACTTTCTCTTTCAATTTCATTGAAGAGTTGGAGTATTGGTGTGAGCTCTGCTTTGAAGGCCTTGTAGAATTCCGCTGTAAAACCATCTGATCCTGGACTTTTCTTGCTGGGAGGTCTCTTATTGCTGTTTCTATTTCAATGCTTTATATGGGCCTGTTAAGGAGGTTTAACTCATCTTGGTTTAGTTTTGGCATCTCAGTATTTGCTAGGAAAAGGTCCATTTCTGCCAAGTTCTCAAAATTATTAGCATAAAATTTTGAGAAGTATTCCCTTAAAATGTTCTGAGTCTTGGTTGTTTCCTTGGTGATGTTTCCATTCTCATCTATGAGTTTATTTATTTGGGTGTATTATCCTCTTTTTCTGATAAGATTTGCTAAGGGTCTGTCAATTTTCTTAAGTTTTTCGAAGAACCAACTCTTTGTTTTGTGAATTCTTTCTATAGTTTTTTTTTGGATTCTAATTCAATTAATTCTGATTTAATTTTAATTATTTATTACCGTCTACTGGATTGGGGTTTATCTTGCTGCTCTTTTTCAAGCAGGTTCAGATGACTCATTAAATTGTTGGTTTCAGATCTCTCCAATTTGTTGATGTAGGAACTCAGAGCTGTAAACTTGCCTCTGAGTACTGCCTTTGCTGTGTCACAGAGGAGCTGGTAATGTTTTTGCTCATTTTTGTTGAATAGCATGAACATTTGAATTTCTTTTCTAATCTCTTCCTTGACCCACTCGTGATTCAGCAGTGTATTTTTCAGCCTCCATGTGTTACCGGACTTTCTTTGGTGGCTTTTGGTGTTGACTTCTAATTTTAATCCCTTCTGTTCTGAGAGAATGCAAGGTATAACTTCAATGTTTCTGAATTAGGACACGTTTACTTTGTGGCCTAAAATGTGTTCTATTTTGGAAAATGTTCCATGTGCTGCTGAGAAAAACATGTATTCTGATGCTGTTGGGTGAAACATTCGGTAGATGTCTCTTAAATCTAGTTGTTCTATGCAGCTGTTGAGATCTGCGGTTTCTCTGTAGATTTTTTGCAGAGTTGATCTATCTAGTGGGTAGAGTGGTGTGTTAAAATCCCCAACAATTAATGCCTTTGGTCTATGTGGGATTTGAGGGAAAATAATAATTCTTGGATACATTTGCGTGTTCCTTTGTTTGGCGAATAGATATTTAAAATTGTAATATCCTGCTGAAGGAGAGAACCCTTAATTAGTATGTAACGACCTTCTTTATCTCTTCTCCCAAATTTTAATTTGAAGTCTATTTTATCTGATATTAGGATTGCAACTCCCGCCTGTTTATGGGGGCCGTTTGCTTGGTAGATTTTGTTCTAGCCTTTCACATTTAAAATGTGTTTGTTTTTACAGACGAGATGTGACGCCTGCAGGCAGCAGATAGAAGGGTCTTGTTTGTTAATCCAACTAGACAGTCTATGTCTCTTAATTGGAGTGTTAAGTCAGATAATGTTAAGAGATAGGACTGAGAGGTATTTGGGAGTTCCTGCCATGTTATCCATCTTCTTGGGGGCTAGGAAAGCTGGGTTCTTCCTATGGTTTTTTGATTCTCAGTTTGGGTGCAGTTTCTTGGCCTTTATTGTGGTCTTGTTGGTTTTCTATGTGTAGGATGTCTTAAAGAATCTTTTGTAGGGCTGGTGTGGTGGAGATGTATTGTTTCAATTTTTCTTTTTATGGAAGATTTTTATTTGGCCTTCAGTTATGAAAGAGAATTTAGCTGGGTACAGTATTCTTGGTTGATAGTTGTTTGTTTTTAGGGCATGGCATACATCATTCCAGGCTCTTCTTGCTTTGATTATCTCTGCTGAGAAATGTGTGGTGATTCTAATTGGTTTCAATTTATAGGTGATTAATCTTATATCCTTGAGAGCTTTAAGGATCTTTTCCTTATTCTGAATTGATCCTGTGCAGATTATAATGTGATGGTGGGATGTTCTACTCTGGTCTCATATATTTGGAGTTCTAAAAGCTTCTTGTATTTGAATAGGCCTATCTTTTGCATGTTTGGGAAGTGTTCTGCTAGGATCCTGTTAAACAAAGTTCCTAGACCATTAACTTCTGTTTCTAGGTGCTCCTCTACACCCATTGTCCTTAGATTAGGCCTCCTGATGGTGTCTTCCAAGTGATGGATAGATCTCTTATATTTCTTGGATTTGTCTTGGATGGTTGTATGTTCTTTCTCTATAATATCTAGGCTATCATCAATCCCCGAGATTCGATCTTCTGCGTGGTCTAACCTGCTGTCAAGGCTTTCTACTTTGTTTTTTATTTCTTTTCCTTCTAGTTGGTCAGCTATGATGGCTTCAAATTCTTTGTTGAAGCTTTGTTTCAGATCTTGTATGAACTTCTTTACTTCCTTAAATTGGTGTTCAGTGTTTATTCTCAAATCACTTAGTTGATTGGTTATGGTTTCCTTGGACTCCCATTCCTTCTGTTGGGTTCCATTCAGCATTCCCTTTGTGGTCTCCCTGACTTCCTTCAGGTCTTTTTTAATGGATTCCATGAATGCCTTTATTGATCTTTGTGTATTCTCATCCTGCTTTCTCAATTCGTGTGTTACTCTTTCCTTAGATTCCTCCCATTCATGCGATTCCTGTAGTTCTCTTTGAGTGTTCTCAGCCTTCTCACTCCATTCCTGCCTTTCTTTTTGAGTATTCTCAAGCTGCTCATGCAAATCCTATCAGTTTTTTAGTAGCTTCCTCATGCTCATGATATTCCTGTGTAAACTTTTGGATTGCCTCCTCTCTCTCCCTGTCATGCTCATAAAGAGTCCTTTGCATGTTTTCAATCTTTTCATTAATCATGTTTGCCAGCAGTGTTTGTAGAGCTATTTGGGAACTCTCCTCTGGATTATTCATTATCTGTACTGTCCTCTGATTATCATGAGTGGGATTTGAGATATCTGGACTTGCCATTTTTCCTGTGTTTTTCCGGCTTACTCTGCCCATTTGGGATGAAATTAACACCAGCTTTGTGCTAGAACACTATCTTAAGGCAAGCATCAACCAAAGTCTGTATTTGCACAGTCAAAAGTCTGCAGATACAATCTAGTTCAACAGATACATCTATTCAACATCAAACAACTATATATTAATGGGCTATGAACTGCAGAGAAGAACTTGGTAAGCCAGAAATTATTAGGTGTAGGAAGAGATCTGGGTAAACAATAGGAATAGAGTGATGTGGGAAGGCACAGGGATTGTTAACTAAGTCCAAATCTCAAAGCAGGAAATAGGTTAGATAGGATGAAGTAGAGAAAGAGAGAAAAATGCAGAAAGAGAAAGAGAACAAAAAGAGACCAGAAAAAACAGAAAGGTAAAAATTAAAAATCTTATACAGAATGGAAAACAAACTATTCAGAGAAGAACATGAATATAATGAGAGAAGGGGAGGGATATAAAGGAAATGTGAAAAACTTAAAAATCAAAATACTTAAAATATTTTATAGGTATAAAGAGGTAGTACTGCTATTAAGGAATTTAAGTCTAAGAGGTTTTGAATTGAGTAATAAATTTGTAGTTTAAGTGTGTTCAGAATGGGGGCTAAGGTCTAATAATCGACTGCGGGTTTAACTGAGAATGTGCAGAACAGCAATTAAGTCACATAAAGAAGAAGGAAAGAGAAGGAAAGGTGAAAAGGATAAGAAAGAAAGAAAAAAGATCAGAAGTTCAGTAGAACTAAACAAAAAAACAAAACAAAACAAAACAAAAAACAAAAACAAAAAAAATAAGAAGAACGCACACATACTTATACCCCTAAATTAAAATTCTAAGAGAAAAAAATTACCAGAAAACAATTTTTTTCAAAAAAGGTAAAAATTAAGGATTAAAAAAAAATTTTTAGAAAAAGAAAATTTTTTTTATTAATGGTACAACAAAAAAAATTCTTTGATTTTTTGGGGAGGGATGGGAAAAATCCTATATCTCCCTTGTGTCTGTAACCAGCTTCTTGTTTGAGTCTCTGGTCTGCTTGTGTTCCTGTGGCTTGGTTGGTTACTTAAGTCAGTTTCTTTGAACAGGCAGAAAAATGTTGTGCGATCCTCCTCTCAGGTTAGTTCAGTGGAAGGGAGATTTGCTTTGAGTATCACAAAAGAGGGAGAAGGCTTTTTCCTCGAGTTTGGAGATGCTGTGATGAGGCTAGGTTCTGGGTAGAGTTGAGGCCTTTCAGCACACAGTAGCTTTTCCCAGGGGCTGGTTTGTGAGAAAATTACAGAGCCCAGCCTGGAGCCACTCTCAGGGTTTCTGTTTACTGAATTTCAATTGATTGTCGAGGCTGCTAAAGGGAGGGGCAGCCTCTGGCTCTGATTACCCATTGAAGAAAGCCACTCCTGGGACTGGTGGCCCTGGCTGGGTGAGTTTTCCCTGGGTGTTTTTTTTTTCATTGTGATGAACTGAAATCTTCACAGTGTCATTCTAATGGTTTGCATTTCGAAGTAAACTACCCAGGCCTAGAGTTAAATGCCAAGACTGCCACCTACAAATGGAAGGAGATCTGGAGAAAATCTTTCCTATTCATGTGAATTATTAATGAAATGTTATAAAACTAACAATTAAATTTGCATCTGGTTCACGATTTTCTTATAGAATGCCACACAAAAAGTAGTGGATTAGCCGGGCGCTGGTGGCTCACGCCTGTAATCCTAGCTACTCAGGAGGCTGAGATCTGAGGATCGCGGTTCAAAGCCAGCCCGGGCAGGAGAGCCCTTGAGACTCCTATCTCCAATAAACCACCAGAAAACCGGAAGTGGCACTGTAGCTCAAGTGGTAGAGCACTCGCCTTGAGCTGAAGAGCTGAGGGACAGTGCCCAGGCCCAGAGTTCAAGCCCCACGACTGACAAAAATAAAAAAATGTAGTGGATTATGTCTTCCATTCTAGCACCATGGTATGATTCTCCCAATTAAAGAATACTGACTACTTTTACATTAATGCTTTAATAAGTATTCAACCATGATACTTCACTAAAGGGAGGCATAATTTAATTATAATTCATAATATATATAATTTAATATCCTCACATTCTCTCTCTCATATATATTGCAAACTATACATCTATCTATCTATATCTATATTTATATCTATCTATATCTATATCTGAATCTATCAATCACTACTATGGCTTGTTCCCAGGTCCTCAGAACTGGCTGGCAGCTCAGTTTGCCAAAGCCTTCTGTTCTACAACTGACGCTTTCATGAATTGGGCATTGTGGGCTGTGAATTCAAATGCCAGCATGGCCAAAATTTTATATGTGGAGTTAGAAGCCAATTTTGAGACATTTTTTTTCCTTCTCTGTGAAAGTCCTAGGTCTCAGTAAGATGTATAATCCATATGCAAATAAATCCATGTGATAAGATGTAATAAATGAAATAGATGCTATATATGTAATAATACTAATTAAAATAAAAAATAAGGATAATAAATGTCATAAGATTTAAACCCATGTATGTAAATAGATCTCATATATGAATATTATTTTTTTCTGTGCTGGGGCTTGAATTTGAGCCCTAGGAACTAGGCTGAAATTCTTGTCTTCAACGATCGTGAGCTTCCTCTCCCTGACAGTGCCACAGAGTTACCCAGACCCTGAGTTCAAATCCCAGGCATGCCAGAAAAACGGTGCAAATTCCAAGCCAGAGCCTTAATTTTATTTTGGCCATGCCTGGGGCTTCAACTCAGCTCATGACAACTCTGTCTCAGCTTTGATCATCCTAGGCTGGTGTGCAGCTTCAGGACCCACAGCCCATCCTGAGCTCCTAGTACCCAAGTTCAAACCTTGGGACTGGCAAAAAAAGGAGAAGTGCTGGGAAGGTGGCTCAGGAATAGACGGCTTGGCTTGCATACATAAGGCCCTGGTTTCGATTCCTCAGCACCACATAAGGAGAAAAAAAAAAAAAACGGAAATAGTGTTATGGCTCAAGTGGTAGAGCAATAGCCTTGTGTTGAAGAGTTGAGGGACAGCACCCAGACCCATAGTTCTGGCCCCAAAACTGAAAAAAAAAGAAAAAGAGAGGAAAAAAATGAGAAGGATAACACTGGGAAGTCCCAGAAGGCAGTTTTACATTGTTTTTTTCTTTGCATTGCAACCATCCTGGTTCTAAATGACAGGGCCCAGAAAGTGTACATGACCTTGCACTGCTTAAGTTTAGTGGGCTATCAGGGAAGGCATAGCCAAAATCAGCAACCTAGGCCCGGTGTGCGAATCCCAGGACTGCCACCTATGAGTGGCAGTAGATTCTAAGAAACGCATTCTGATATATATCCATACGAATGGAATGTTGCAAAGTAACAACTACATTAGTACTTAGTGTATGATTATATTATAAAATTATACACAATAATTATTGTACATTGACTAATTTTCAATTAATACTTTTTTATGTATTCAACAATAATACTTAAAAAAGGAAGGAATAATTAATCGATAATTGAAAGTAATATAGTATATATAATTAATATACAGACATTTGTGTCTTGTTTTATACATGCATACATACATATATACATATACTTCTATATGTGCATATATATATGTATATATATGTGTGGGTGTGTAACAATCTACATATCTATTTCTACACTTGTCATTCCTGGGGTTCAGTGATAGAGTGCTCGCCTAATATGTATGAAGCCCTGGGTTCGATTCCACACTATCACATGCACAGAATATGCCAGAAGTACTGCACACTCAAGCAGTGGTGCACTGGAGTTGAGCATGAAAGCTTAAGGACTGTGTCTAAGCCCATACTCAAGCCCCAGGACTGACACCAAAAACAAATTAGAATGTTCTGACTGCAAGTATAGAAGGCCAGGATTTCATGGCTGCCATCTAACCTGACTTAGCAAGAGGTCAACCATGGAATCAGATGCTGCTGACTCACCCCTTGCTACTCGGGGGATGAGATCAGATACTGGTGGGTTGAAAACTCAGCCCTGGTAGGAAGTCTGGGAGACTCTGAGTTGTGCCTCAAAGAGGTAGAGCTCTAGCCTTGAGGAAAATATCTTAGGACAGTACCTCCAACCTATGAGTGCAAACCCCGAGGCTGATGACCCTCCCCACAAAAACACCCCTCTAAACCATTAGATGTAAACTTGTGTGGTTTGTGACGTGTATCTGAAATACTAGTGATACTGATTAAAGCACTCTAAATCTAATGACAGTTTATGTGATATAGCTATGTTATGAGTCCTTCCTGGGGTGCTGGGTGCGGAGTCCTTCATGGGGTGCTGGGTCATTCATGGAGTACTATGCATTGAGTCCTTCACAGGGTGCTATGTGCTGAGTCCTTCATGAGTTGTTTACTTTCATCTGGTCCTTATAAGATCTACACAAGTAAGATGATTGTGCAGATGAGGAAGTTGAGGCTCAGATATGTCCCCAAGGCAGGGCCAAATTTATGTATATACTGAGTTCTAGTGACTTGTCTCCTGCAGACAATTGTTTTGGTTTAGTTTTCTCCATCATGAACTTTGAACTCAGAACCTAGGTGCTGAATTTCTTCTTGGCCTCATGGCTAACGTTCTAAAATGTGGAGCCAAGAACCCTCTTGAAGCAAAGTGTCATCACTTAGATGTCTTTAGCTGAGGTCTATCATCCTGCCTGCTCGGGAAGTTGAATATCTCGGTTCAAAACTATCTCAGATCATGGTCCAAAGCTAGCCTGGGCAGGAAATTCCTTGAGATGATTATCTCCAATAAACCACCAGAAAGCCTGAAGGGGCACTGTAGCTCGGGTGGAAGAGCACTAGACTTGAGCTGAAGAGATCAGATACAGAACCCAGGCCCAGACTTCAACTCCTCCAACTTATAAGAAAAGAAAAAAAGAAACCTGAAGTGGAGTGCTGGAAATTTTTCTTAGGGGTAGACTGCTTTACATGTGTTAAACCCTGGGTTTGAATGCTGAGTACCACATTCATAGAAAAGGTCCACATCCCTGAAGTGGTACTGTGGCTCAAGTGGTAGAGAGCTGTCCTTGTATAGGAGAAACTGATGTACAATGATAAGGTCCTGAGTTCAAGCACCAGGACTGGTGAATGCACGCGTGCCTGTGTGCGCACGCACGCACGCCCCCCCCCCCACACACAGAGGCACCGTTGCTAATAATGAATCATTTCATTAGGTTCAGTTCCCTAATTGTCTGCCAGAAGAATTGAATTAATGGTAGTAGTTTGTTTCAAAACAGAAACATAGTCTTACAAAGACAGGATGAGTGTAGGGAACTTGGCCTGCGACGGGAGGTAGCACAAATGAAGGCTTCCTATGAAAACAGAGCAATGGGGAGAGAGACAGCTTGGAATACAAAGAGGCCTTTTTCTCCTGATCTTCAGAGCATGCCAACACTCATCCTCATTAAATGGCCCAGAAGAATTGTTTGTTACACAGTTCTATAGGAGTGAGGCTATTTGTCTGCCTGTTCTAAAAATGAAGCAGACTTCCTCCAGCAGCCAGGGGTATGAAGAACCCTCAAGCTACCCTGGGAACAGTGAGGGTACCCCCGGAACATGCACTGTCTTGAAAGCACTCTCTGTGTTATGAAATCATTCTATTCAAAGCAAATTTCCTAGCTGGGTGCCTTTCTTCATAAAAACTCTGGATGTTCACTGATACAGATACAGGCATACATACACAGACACATGGAATTAATGGCTCTTTTTTAAATTTTTATTTTTTATTGTGAAAATACTGTACAGAGGGGTTACAATTAGAGAGGCAAGATAATGAATACATTTCTTATCAAGCATTGTAGCCTCCTCTTTTGTTTCCCCTTCCCATCCCTTCCCAGCCTTTCCCCTTCCCCCAATCCTCCCCCCCTTCACCAAAGTTGTAAAGTTCGTTTTTGACATGACAACTTGTACTTCTCATTCTTGCAACGGGTCCATCTGTATCCTTATTTAAACGACTTGTTTTTCCCCTTTCCCTCCACAAATTATACTGATATCAAATACAGTGAAAGCAGGGGTTATACCTTGCGAGAGAGACATACAAAGCAACAAAGAAATAATCTTATAAATGTGTTACAAACAGATGCATGAAAGAAAAAAACATTTGAATACATATCATAGGGTTCATTTAACTAACATCACCATGGCAGGTTCTGAGGCTTGAACTGTGAGCCTAGGCATTTTCCCTGAGCTCCTTTTGCCCAACGAACCATTTTATTGTGTCTTAAACCATGATCACCATAGGCTGGGGTGCAGCCTTTGCACCCACAAATGATCCAGGGATCCTAGGACCAGAGTTCAATTCCCAGCACTGGCAAAAGTAAATCAAACCAACAAAAATGGAGGACGAGAAAAACAGGAAGTTTTACACAACAGTTTTACCTTTGTTTCCTTAGTACTGTGACCCTCCTGGGTTTTAATGACTCAGCTTGAAAATTTACATGTGCTTGCATGGATGAAGGCTGGGGGCTGTCAGTGAAGCCTGAGTCCAACCCAGACACCTAGGCCCTGAGTTCGATCCTAGGACTGCCACCTATACACGGCTGAAGATCCTAGGAAACTCGTTCCTATGTATAGGAACACTAATAGAATGTTTGAAATGTACTAACTGAATTACTATTAGAGAGTCATTCCTGTATAATATTGTATGCAATAAATATAGTTCATTGATTAATTCTTTATTAAGTGTTCTACCGTGATTAATTAATGGAGCCATAATTTTAGACCAAATAATTGGTAGTAATGGAATATATAAAAATAAGCTATAGACATCACTCTTTATATAGGGTTACACACTAGAATCTACGTAAAAGTTTCTCTGTCTCTCTCTGTATATATTTATAGATGCATATACATAGGTAAATACACACACATGCCCCCCCCCACGCACACACAAACACACTGCAATCTAAACATCTATCTGTTTATATATTGACGATTGCTAGGGCTTGATCTCAGGTCCTCAAATTTGCCTGCCAAATTCACTTGCATCAGTCTGGTGTGCTAACATTTAACCATTCATGAAGTGGGCCTGCTAGGCCCTGAGTTCAAGTCACAGAATTGCCAAAAACTTCATCCTGGTGGAAAAGCCAATTGTCACACTTGTTTTCCTTATCAATGAAAGCCCTGGGTCTCAGGAATGATGTAGAATACATAGGCAAACCTATTTCTTATGTAAAAAGATGCAAAAAATGGTATATGTGTAATCATACTCACTAAAATACATAAGAAATAAATAAGACACAAATAAAATGAATAACTACATTAATCACAATATGCAGTAAACGTGTATGTAAATATAAATCATATATTTAAAATGTATAAGCATGTTATTCTTTACATTGTTAAGACTTGAATTCAGGCCCTAGGAACAGGCCTGACTTTTGTCTTCCTGCACGGTGAACTTCCCCATCCCCCACAGTGCTGCATTTTTATCCAGAGCCTGAGTTCAAATCTCAGGCCTGGCAGATAAAAGGGCATGAATTTCAAGACAAGGAGCCTCATAATATTTTAATTATTTTTTAATGTATCAATGTATGTACTTATTTATTTCTTTTTATTGTGTCAAGCACAGGGCTTGAACTCAGGTCGTGGCAATTCTGCCTCAGCTTTGATCATCTAGGCTGGGGTGCAGCCACTGGACCCACAGCTGAACCTGGGTTCCTTGGCCCCAAAGGCTGATAGGAAAAAAAATTAATGCGACACAGAAAAAACAAAACAAAACGGGCAACTTGCAGATGGCTGCCGGTTTTACATTTGTTGGGTTTGCAAGGTGACCATCCTGTGTCTGAATGACACGGCTGAAAAATGTTGATAACCTGGAACTACTGAAGGCTGGCAGGCTTCCAGGAAAGCCATAGGCCAACACGGAAACATAAGTCCTGTGTTAGAAGCCCCTTCCTGTCCCCTACAAATGAAGGAAAATCCTAAGAGTCTCGTTCTTATTCATTGGAATATTGATGGAAGATTATGAATGGCAAGATGGAATTGGTTGTTTCTGAATACTAATATACAATTAGACAGAGTGATTTTAGGAGGCCAATGGATTTTAATGAGTATTTTTTGACACATTCAAAGAATATTATTAATAACTTGGACGCAATATTTACCAAACAGTGGTTGAATTAATTAATATTTCCTTAAGGATGAAAACAATAATATTAATTACATGGAGGCATAATAAATACACAAGAATTGGTAGAAATGTAGTGTATATAACTGAAGAATGTATAGACATCTCTGGCACTCTATAAATATCTGTATTTATTTGTATACTATCATCTTCATGTCAATCTGTTCTTATTTTGTCAATGCCTGGAGCTTGATCTCAGGTGCTAGAAATGCTTGTCAGCTACATATGCCTCAGGCTGGTGTGTTGACACTCACCTGTTCATGAATTGGGTCTTGTAGGCTGTGAATTCAGTTGTCAGCACTCACAAAAATTGAATCGTAGATTAAGAAGCCCATGGTGACATATTATTTCCTTTTCTGTGAAAGTCCTGGGTGTCAGGTAAGAAGTTTCATATATAGGCAAATCTATATCCTATGAAATAAATGTAATAAATATTTCATGTGTAATAGCAGTTGATAAAATACATGGTAAATAATTGAATAAAATAAAAATAAAATTAATAACTATACTAAGCTTGATATGGGGTCAACATGTGGGGCTCGATCTCAGATCCTAGGAAAGGCCTGGCAGCTGAATTGGCTAGAGGCTGCTGTGCTGACAGTCACTCATTCATGAATTGAACCTTCTAGGCCCTGATTTTAGATCCCAGCACTGCAAAAAATGTAATTAGGGAGTGAGAAGCCAAGCGTGACACATGTTTTCTTTCTTTTTGAAAGTACTCAGTGAGAGGTAGGATGTATAATTCAGATGCAAATCTATAATTTATGTAAAAGAATGTCATAAATGTAAAAAATGTCATAGGTGGAAGAATTGTCACTACAACAAATGAAAAAAAGATTGAATTAGTAGTGAATCATTCTAGCTGGATTAAAAAGCACGATTCTTCTATCTGCTGCCTTCAGGATTAACATCTTGCCCATAAAAACAAACACATTTTCAATGTGAAAGGTTAGAACAAAATCTACCAAGCAAATGACCCCCATAAACAGGCGGGAATTATAATCCTAATATCTGAAAAAATAGATTTCAAATTAAAATTAGTAAGAAGAGATAAAGAAGGTCGCTACATATTAATTAATGGATCTTTTCTTCAGGAGGATATTAAAATTCTAAGTATCTATTCGCCAAACAACGGAGCACCCAAATTTATCCAAGAATCATTACTTTCCCTCAAATCCCACATAGATCCAACGACATTAGTTATTGGGAACTTTAACACATCATTTTCCCCACTAGATTGATAAACTCGGCAAATATCAACAGAGAAATCATAGATATAAACAACTGCATACATCAACTAGATATAGCAGACATCTCCAGACTATTTCACCCAAAAGCTTCAGAATACACGTTTTTCTCAGCAGCACATGGAACATTTTCCAAAATAGACCACATTTTAGGACACAAAGCAAACTTGTCCAAATTCAGAAACATTGAAGTTATACCTTGCATTCTCTCAGACCACAAGGGAATAAAATTAGGACTCAACACAAAAAGCCATCAAAGAAAGTCCTGTAACACATTGATGTTGAAGAACACACTGCTGAATCACGAGTGGGTCATGGAAGAGATTAGAAAGGAAATTCAAATGCTCATGATATTCAACAAAAATGAACACACAAACTACCAGCTCTTCGGGACACAGCAAAGCAGTAGTCAGGTGCAAGTTTATAGCGCTGAGTTCCTACATCAACAAATTGGAGAGATCTAAAAGCAACAATCTAATGAGGCATCTGAGCCTCCTTGAAAAAGAGAAGCAATATAAATCCCAAACTAGTAAATGGAAAGAAATAATTAAAATTAAATCAGAATTAAATGAATTAGAACCCCCCCAAAAACATAGAAAGATTCAATCAAACAAAGAGTTGGTTCTTCGGGGAAAAAAAACAAAATTGACAGACCATTAGGAAATATTATCAGAAAAAGAAGAGAACACACCCAAATAAATAAACTTAGAGATGAGAATGGAAACATTCTACAGAAAAAACCAAGATTCAAAACATTATAAGGGAATACTTTCCAAAATTTTATGGTAATAAGTTTGAGAACGTGGCAGAAATGGACCTTTTCCTAACAAATATTGACATGCCGAAACTAACTAAAGATAAGTTAAATCATCTTAATCGGCTCATATCAAGTATTAAAATAGAAACATCAATAAGAGCCCTCCCATCTAATTAAAGCCAAGGACCCGATGGTTTTACAGCAGAATTCTACAAGGCCTTCAAAGCAGAGCTCACACCAATACTCCTCCAACTCTTCAATGAAATTGAAAGAGAAAGTTCACTACCGAATTCATTCAATGAAGCCATCATAACCCTCATCCCAAAACCAAGCAGGGATTCATCAAAGAAAGAGAACTATATACCAATTTCTTTGATGAACATTGATGCAAAACTTCTCAACAAAATTTTGGCCAATCGACTTCAAAATTCATCCAAAAATCATACACCATGATCAAACAGGATTCATTTCAGGGAAACAAAGCTGGTTCAATATATGCAAGTCAATATAATTCATCACATCAACAGGAGCAAGGATAAGAACCACATGGTTATTTCAATAGATGCAGAAAAACTTTTACCAAGATCCAACTCCCCTTTATGATGATGGTTCTGGAACAATTAGGAATCCATGAAACATTCCTCAATAAAGGCTGTATATGACAAACCTACAGCAAGCATTGTACTTAATGGTGAAAAACTAAAGCCATTTCCTCTTAACTCAGGAATGAGACAATAATGTCCAGTCTCTCCACTGTTCTTCAATCTAGTATTAGAATGCCTAGCTACAGCAATAAGACAAGATGCAACCATAATGGGGATCCAAATAGGCAAAAAAGAAATGAAACTCTCCTTCTTTGCAGATGACATGATCTTTTATTTAAAGAATCACACAGACACCATTCCCAAATTACTCAAGCTGATTCAAAACTTTGGCAAAGTAACAGAGTATAAAATTAACTCTCAAAAATCAATGGCTCTTCTGTATGCTAACAACGAGAAAAATGTGGCTGAAATTAGGAAAGCAATTCCATTAGTAATAGCCCCACAAAAAATAAAATATCTAGGAATTAACTTAACCAAAGAAATGAAGGACCTCTATGATGAAAACTTTAAAAACTTGAAAAAGGAATTCAAAACAGAACTTAGAAAGCAGCAAAAACTCCCATGCTCCTGGACTGGAAAGATCAACATCTTGAAAATGGCTATCTTCAAATCCAAGGCAATAACTATCAATATTCCATCCTCATTCTTCAAGGAAATAAAAGAGGCAATCCAAAAATTCATATGGAACAATAAAAGACCCCGTATATCTAAAACGATTCTCAAGAGAAAGAAAAGTGCTGGAGGAATATCAATACCAAATTTCAAACTCTACTACAAAGCCATAGTAATAAAAACAGCTTGGTACTGGCACAAGAACAGAGCTCAGGACCAATGGAATAGAATTGAAAATCCAGAAATGAACCTATAGACCTATAGCCATCTAATCTTTGAGAAGGGAGCTAAAAAAAATAGAATAGAAGAAAGACAGCATCTTCAGTAAATGGTGCTGGCAAAATAGGTTCATCCCTTCTAGAAAACTGAAGCTAGATCCCTTTACATCACACTGCACCAGAATTAACTCCAAATTGATCAAAGACCTCCGAATCAAAGCAGCCACTATGAAAACATTATAGGATGGAATAGGAGAAACCCCGGTATCCATGGCACAGGCTGAAATTTTCTTAATAGAGACCCAGAAACACAACACATCAAAGAAAGGTTGGACAAATGGGATTGCATGAAATTCCAGAGCTTCTCCATGGCAAAGGACATAGCTAGCAAGATCAATAGAAAGCCCACGGATTGGGAGAAGATCTTCACTAGCCATACAACAGACAATGGTCTCATATTTAAAATATAACTGGAACTCAAAAAATTAAATTCCCAACAACAAATTTTCCAAGAAACAACTGCCCAATAAATAAGTGTGCTAAAGACTTGAAGAGAAACTTCTCTGAAGAGGAAAGAAGGATCGCCAATAGTCACATGAAGAAATGCTCAACCTCTCTAGCCATAAAAGTAATGCAAATCAAAACAACATTGAGATACTGCCTCATCCCAGTTAGAATAGCTATAATCAAGAACTCTAATAACAACAGATGTTGGAGGGGATGTGGACAGAAGGGAACCTTACTGCATTGTTGGTGTGAGTGTAAACTTGTTCAACCACTTTGGAAAGTATTATGGAGGTTCCTCAAAAGACTCCACATAGATCTCCCCTATGACCCAGCAATCTCACTTTTGGCATTTACCCAAATGTTCACAAACAAGACCACAATAAAGCTACCAGCACAACAATATTTATTGCAGCTTGCAGCTTTACTTATCCTAGCTAAGATATGGAACCCACCCAGAAGCCCCTCTGTAGATGTATGGATCAGGAAAATGTGGTATATATACACAATGGAATTCTATGCCTCCATCAGAAAGAATGACATTGTACTATTTGTTACTAAATGGAAAGACTTGGGAAAAAATATATTAAGTGAGGTAAGCCAGGCCCAAGAAAACTTAGGTCCCATGGTTTCCCTTATTTGCAATAACTAGTATATGTCTGAGTCAAGCAGAAAAGGTCAGATAAGTTGATGTTAAGGAAATGAACCCCAAGATATGTATTTTAATGTTTTCTGTTTCTTTCTGGTGATTATTTCTGACACATTTATAAGATTATTTCTTTGTTTCTTGTATGTCCCTCCCCCATAGTATAAACCCTGCTTTCACTGTATTTGATGTTGTTATAATTTGTGGAGGGGAAGCGAAAAATCATTTAAATAGGTACACAGGTGGATCCATTTCAACAATGAGATGTACAAGTCGTTATATGGAAAAACGAACTTACAATTTTGGTGGGGGTTAACGAAGATTGGTTGGGGGGATGGGGAGAGGATGGGAAGGGGAAAAAAGGAGGAGGCTACAATGCTTGATAGGAAATGTACTCATTAACTTTCCTGTATAATTGTAATCACTCTGTACAGTATTTTCACAGTAAAAATTAAAATTAAAATTGAAAAAATCATCTAATGATTATTTTAGTATCATATTCTGTTTTAGTACTTTACTTTGTAACAGTTTTTAAATTTTTTCTTCTCTGCTGAAATTTATGTATTTAAATATTATCATCAAAGTATATCCTTTGGGTACTTGGGGCATATTTTACAAAGTTTTTAACCAATGGCTTTTAAGAATTCTTAATTGGTATATTATTTGGTTCATTTTTAATTTCAATTTAATTTTTATTGTGAAGGTAATATACAGAGGGGTTACAGTTATATAAGTAAGGCAATGAGTATATTTCTTATGGAAGGAACATTGTTATCCTCTCCATGGATTTTATTTGTACATTCAACTACTGTATTTTTATTTTTTTGTTCATGTATTTTCATTATAAAATCGATATACAGATGGTTTGCAGTTATTTAGGGCAACTAAACAGTACCATTCATTTTATTTTCTAAATTTCAAATTTTGAACCTCTTTTGTTTCTCTAGGATAATTCTTTTTTCATAGTTGTAGGATTAGTTAATTTAATTTTGCATGATTTTAACACATGTAAATTATTCAGACACATATATTTTGCTTTTAAAATATTTACCATGTGAATATCTAAAATTATTTGCTTAATTTACATATAGTAGGAGAATTTAAATAAATTTATTTTCTTATAGTTCTAAACATATTTTCCAGGTAACACATACTTACTATATTTCCAAGAAGCACATACTTTATTAAGAAAGACTTCATAACCTGGTCACTTTTTTGTAAATATTTGTACTTGAAATTAAAAAAAAGTTTGAGCTGGGCATGGTGATTTGTGGCTTCCATTTTCTAGCTATGGTAGTAGCTGTGAATAGGGTTTGTAATTCAGGAGAGCCTGAGAAACTGAGACCTCATTATAAAAATATCCAGATTGAAATAATTAGAGATTTAGCCATCCCTAGTGAGATATAGAGCAGCTGGTTATCACCAGTAACATCAATCTTTTGTCAAAATAAAATGATAAATGTTTCAAAATGTTTATTATTTAAAACTTGTTTGCAAAGGTTCTCACGTCTTCAATTTCTTATTTTTCAATTAGCTTAATATATAAGAATCCAAGTATTTGTGACTATTTTATTTCTACTAAGCTTTTAAATAGTACAAGCTATATTATGATTTCCTATATTAAATTACTTTTACCATTTGTGGTAAATTCTTTTTTTTAATATGATAATAATAATCCAAATGTGTGTATGTGCTATGTGTGTTTATGTGGTTTTTGTGTGTGTATGTTTTGTGTGTACTTTGTAATGCTTGGGATATCACAGCATTGTTTCACATATGCTAGACCAAGTTTTTACCACTGAACTATACTGTGCAGTTGTAATGTAAATAGTGCTTTAAATTATGACTTTTAAATTTTCATTACTAGTATGTTTTTTCAAATTTATATTTGCTACAATGTGATCCATATTCTATCCATGTTAGCAAATTTTATTGTTATTTTATTGTTATTTAGAATATTTCCACTTCCAAACTCTTGAGTTTTTTGATAAAGGTTTTACTTTGCTTCTTTTCTCTCTTCATTCATTTTGCCTTTCTCTTATTTCTTTGGTAATTAATTATCATATTCTTATTACAATTTCTTTACATTGTAACAGGTCTATACAATGCTTTATTTTCTATTTTATTTTTTCCCATCTTCTCTGAATCCCAGTCCACACTATTAGGTGGATTAAAAAGAAACTTGATTCAGGACACTTTAATTATTTTCCTCCTTCTCTTCTCTGAAGAATTTCTGTTTTTTGAAGCATAAAACAAATGACATACACAAAACAAATGACATACAGCTTGTATGTGGCCCATCATTCTGTTCTATCCCCTCTCACTCTCCTCTGTAGTAGAGCTCAAGTCATTATCATTCAGGTTTATTGTGCTATAGTGTTATCTAAATTTTAACTCATTCCTAAATTAGTTTTAGTTGTTTCAAGCATTCTCTTCAGACATTTTACTATATGTAATATCTGGAATAGTGTGCTTTCACAAGTGCAAAATAAGAGTGACTATCAAACATCTAGATAATTCTGTAGAATATTGGTCCACCTGCTCAATAAACTTGTATGTAAATTCAAGGAATACAGATCAGTCAGAACAATTTTGTAAAATGGTGTAGCTTGAGCCCTCATACTAGATTTGAACCATATTACCATGTTTAGTAGTGAAAGAACAGACACATAGAAGAATATGACAGATTTATCAAAAATAAATTCCTAGTTTTATGATCAACAGATTTTGAAGAGGATGTCATGACTTTATGAAATAAAAATAGAATCTTAAATGGGTGTATTGGCACTATTGCCTCTTTAGATTTAAAGAATGAGCTTAGACTACTTCCTCAAACCTTATACAAATTTTTAAAATAAAAAATGTTTATCAATCTAAATGTGAGATATAAAAACCTATAAAACGTAAAGGTAAAAATTCATGAAATTGGATCAGTAAAGGTTTCCAAAAATATGACATGGAAAGCATTAGTGGCTAAAGAAAAGAAGTATATACTGGTTAATATAAACTGATAACCTTTTATAATTCTATGAAAGAAGTGAAAATATATCCAACAGATAGAGGGCACATATTTGTTAATGCTGCAATGTTAATGCTACAATGATCTTGAGTCTTAAGTACTTTTATATCTTCTAATTCTATATAATTTTTTCCAGAACAGGATATTTATTCAAAGAACATATGTAAATTAATAGTCAATAGGAGGAGCATATGAAATAAGCTCCTTTTTAGTTTCTAAGAAAAAATAAAATGAAAACTCACTAGTATGACCAGAATATAAAAAGATGACACAAAATATAGTAATGCATTTGTGGAGAAATTGATATACTCCACATAGTAGATTGATTTGTATAATACTGCAATCATTTTATCAAGCAAGTTTTCAAGTCTTCAAAAGGTCAAAGAGAATTGTATATGATTCAGCCATTACACTTCTATATATGTATTAATGAGAATTAAAAAAAAAAAACTTGTTTGGACATAGAATGTAGTTCATTGACAGTGCACTTGAATAGTCTGTGTGAGACCTTGGAAATCATCCCCCAAAACGAATTTTGAATTGACACATTATAGAGGATGTATGCTGGACAAATTCTTGTAAGTGAATTTTACATCTACTTTAATGTCTGTTCTAAAATTTACAGCATTTCTTTTTTTTTTTTTTTTTTTTACATGAGCAAGGTAATGAGTACATTTCTTTTTTTTTTTTTTTTTTTTAATTGTATTTTATTTTATTTGAGAACATACTGTACAGAGGGGCAACAATTACATGGGCAGGATAATGCATACATTTCTTACCAAGCATTGCAGCCTCCTCCTTTGTTTACCCTTCACTTCCCTTCCCCGTCTCCCCCCTCCCCCCACCCAATTATAGCCCCCTCCCCCCCCACACCGAAATTGTAAAGCTGGTTTTGACATGACATTTTGTACTTCTCATTGTTGCAACAGGTCCACCTGAATCCTTAAACGACTTGTTTGTCCCCATCTCCTCCACATGTTATACTAACATCAAATATAGTGAAAGCGGGGGTTACACTGTGGGGGAGGGACATACAAAGCAACAAAGAAATAATCTTATAAATGCATTAGAAACACATGCATGAAAGAAACGAAAACATTAAAATACATATTTAAGGTTTCATTTTCCTAACATCACATTATCTGGCCTTTTCCGCTTGACTCATACCTATACTAGATATTGCAAATAAGGGAAACCATGGGACCTATGCTTCTTTGGGCCTGGCTTACTTCACTTAATATAATTTTTTCCAAACCTTTCCATTTCCTAACAAATGGGGAAATGTCATTCTTTCTGATGGAGGCATAGAATTCCATTGTGTATATATACCACATTTTCTTGATCCATTCATCTACTGAGGGGCATCTGGGTTGGTTCCATATCTTAGCTATGGTAAATAATGCTGCAATAAACATAGTTGTGCTGGTAGCTTTAGTGTGGTCTTGTTTGTAAACATTTGGGTAAATGCCCAAAAGTGGGATTGCTGGATCATAGGGGAGATCTATGTGAAGTCTTTTGAGGAACCTCCATACTGCTTTCCAAACTGGTTGAACAAGTTTACATTCCCACCAACAATGAAGTAAGGTTCCTTTCAGTCCACATCCCCTCCAGCATCTGTTGTTATTAGAGTTCTTGATTTTTGCTGTTCTAACTGGAGTGAGGTGATATCTCAATGTTGTTTTGATTTGCATTTCTTTTATGGCTAGGGATGTTGAACATTTCTTCATGTGTCTATTGGCCATCCTTCTTTCTTCTTCAGAGAAGCTTCTCTTTAAGTCTTTCGCCCACTTATTTATTGGGCAGTTGTTTCTTTGAGGATTTGTTGTTGGGTGGTTTAATTTTTTGAGTTCCAAGTATATTTTAGATATGAGACCCTTGTCCGTTGTATGGCTAGTAAAGATCTTCTCCCAATCGGTGGGCTTTCTATTGATCTTGCCAGCTATGTCATTTGCCCTGCAGAAGCTCTGCAACCTTATGCAATCCCATTTGTCCAACCTTTCTTTGATTTGTTGTGCTTCCGGGTCTCTATTCAGAAAATTTCGACCTGAGCCAAGGAGACCTAGGGTTTCTCCTATTCCATCCTGTAATGTTTTCAGAATGTCTGCTTTGAGTTCAAGGTCTTTGATCCATTTGGAGTTGATTCTGGTGCAGGGTGATATATAAGGATCTAGCTTTAGTTTTCTACATGTAGTTAACCAATTTTGCCAGCACCATTTACTGAAGAGGCTGTCTTTCTTCCATTCTATTGTTTTAGCTTCCTTATCGAAGATTAGATGGCTATAGGTCTGTAGGTTCATTTCTGGGTTTTCAATTCTATTCCATTGGTCCTGAGGTCTGTTCTTATGCCAATACCAAGCTGTTTTGATTACTATGGCTTTATAGTAGAGTTTGAAATTTGGTATTGATATTCCTCCAGCAGTGTTCTTTCCGTTGAGGAGCGTTTTTGCTATTCGGGGTCTTTTATTGTTCCATATGAATTTTTGGATTGCCTCCTCTATTTCCTTGAAGAATGAGGGTGGAATTTTGATAGGTATCGCGTTGAATTTGTAGATAGCCTTGGGAAGTATTGCCATTTTCACGATGTTAATCTTGCCAATCCAGGAGCATGGGAGGTTTTGCCATTTTTTAAGTTCTGTGTTGATTTCCTTTTTCAAGATTTTAAAGTTTTCATCATAGAGGTCCTTCACTTCTTTGGTTAAGTTAATTCCTAAGTATTTTATTTTTTGTGGGGCTATTACAAATGGAGTTGCTTTCCTAATTTCAGCCACACATTTCTCATTGTTGGCATATAGAAAAGCCATTGATTTTTGGGGGTTAATTTTATAACCTGCTACTTTGCCAAAGTTTTGAATCAGCTTGAGTAATTTGGGAGTGGAGTCTATGGGATTCTTTAAATACAAGATCATGTCATCTGCAAAGAGGGAAAGTTTTATTTCTTCTTTCCCTATTTGGATCCCCTTTATGTCTGCATCTTGCCTTATTGCTGTAGCTAGGCATTCTAATACTAGATTGAAGAGAAGTGGAGAGAGTGGGCATCCTTGTCTTGTTCCTGAGTTAAGAGGAAATGGCTTTAGTTTTTCACCATTGAGTATAATGCTGGCTGTAGGTTTGTCATATACAGCCTTTATTGTATTGAGGAATGTTCCATGGATTCCTAATTTTTCCAGAACCTTCATCATAAAGGGGTGTTGGATCTTGTCAAATGCTTTTTCTGCATCTATTGAGATAACCATGTGGTTCTTATTCTTGCTCCTGTTGATGTGATGAATAATATTAATTGATTTGCGTATATTGAACCAGCTTTGCATCCCTGAAATGAATCCTGTTTGATCATGGTGTATGATTTTTTGGATGAATTGTTGAAGTCGATTGGCCAAAATTTTGTTGAGAAGTTTTGCATCAATGTTCATCAAAGAAATGGGTCTATAGTTTTCTTTCTTTGATGAGTCCCTGCCTGGTTTTGGGATGAGGGTTATGATGGCTTCATAGAATGTGTTCGGTAGTGAGCTTTCTCTTTCAATTTCATTGAAGAGTTGGAGGAGTATTGGTGTGAGCTCTGCTTTGAAGGCCTTGTAAAATTCCGCTGTAAAACCATCTGGTCCTGGACTTTTCTTAGCTGGGAGGTCTCTTATTGCTGTTTCTATTTCAATGCTTGATATGGGCCTGTTAAGCTGGTTTAACTCATCTTGGTTTAGTTTTGGCATGTCAATATTTGCTAGGAAAAGGTCCATTTCTGTCAAGTTCTCAAACTTATTAGCATAAAGTTTTGAGAAGTATTCCCTTATAATGTTCTGAATCTTGGTTGTTTCCATGGTGATGTTTCCATTCTCATCTCTGAGTTTATTAATTTGGGTGTGCTCTCTCCTTTTTCTGATAAGGTTTGCTAAGGGTCTGTCAATTTTGTTAAGTTTTTCGAAGAACCAACTCTTTGTTTTGTTGATTCTTTCTATAGTTTTTTTGGATTCTAATTCATTTAATTCTGATTTAATTTTGATTATTTCTTTCCGTCTACTGGATTGGGGTTTATCTTGCTGCTCTTTTTCAAGGAGGTTTAGATGTGTCATTAAATTGTTAGTTTCCGATCTCTCCAATTTGTTGATGTAGGAGCTCAGAGCTATAAACTTTCCTCTGAGTACTGCCTTTGCTGTGTCCCTGAGGAGCTGGTAATTTGTGTGTTCATTTTTGTTGAATAGCATGAACATTTGAATTTCCTTTCTAATCTCTTCCATGACCCACTCATGATTCAGCAGTGTGTTGTTCAGCCTCCATGTGATACCGGACTTTCTTTGGTGGCTTTTGGTGTTGAGTTCTAATTTTATTCCCTTGTGGTCAGAGTGAATGCAAGGTATAACTTCAATGTTTCTGAATTTAGACAAGTTTGCTTTGTGGCCTAAAATGTGGTCTATTTTAGAAAACGTTCCATGTGCTGCTGAGAAGAACGTGTATTCTGATGCTGCTGGGTGAAATGTTCGGTAAATGTCTGTTAAGTCTAGTTGATCTATGCAGCTGTTTAGATCTGCGGTTTCTCTGTTGAGTTTTTGCCGAGTTGATCTATCTAGTGGGGAGAGTGGTGTGTTAAAATCCCCAACGATTAATGTCTTTGGATCTATCTGGGATTTGAGGGAAAGTAGTGTTTCTTTGATAAATTTGGGTGCTCCATTGTTTGGCGAATAGATATTTAGAATTGTAATATCCTCCTGAAGGAGAGATCCTTTAATTAGTATGTAGCGACCTTCTTTATCTCTTCTCACGAATTTTAATTTGAAGTCTATTTTATCTGATATTAGGATTGCAACTCCCGCCTGTTTATGAGGGCCGTTTGCTTGGTAGATTTTGTTCCAGCCTTTAACCCTGAAAATATGTTTGTTTTTACGGGCAAGATGTGACTCCTGCAGGCAGCAGATAGAAGGGTCTTGTTTTTTAATCCAACTAGACAGTCTATGTCGCTTAATTGGAGAGTTCAGTCCGTTAACGTTAAGAGATAGGACTGAGAGGTATTTGGGAGTTCCTGCCATGTTATCCACCTTCTTGGGGGCTGTGAAAACTGGGTTCTTCCTAAGGTTCTTGGATTCTCAGTTTGTGTGCAATTTCTTGGCCTTTGTTGCGTTCTTGTTGGTTTTCTATGTGTAGGACATCTTTAAGAATCTTTTGCAGGGCTGGTTTGGTGGAGATGTATTGTTTCAATTTTTCTTTGCTATGGAAGGTTTTTATTTGGCCTTCAGTTATGAAGGAGAGTTTAGCTGGGTACAGTATTCTTGGTTGATAGTTGTTTGTTTTTAGGGCATGGCATACGTCATTCCAGGCTCTTCTTGCTTTGATTGTCTCTGCTGAGAAATCTGAGGTATTTCTAATTGGTTTCCCTTTATAGGTGATTAACCTTTTCTCCTTGACAGCTTTAAGGATCTTTTCCTTGGTCTGGGTTGATCCTGTGTGGATTATAATGTGACGGTGAGATGTCCTATTCTGGTCTGGTCTATTTGGGGTTCTAAAAGCTTCTTGTATCTGAATAGGCCTATCTTTTTGTATGTTTGGGAAGTTCTCTGCTAGGATCCTGTTAAACAAATTTCCTAGACCATTAACTTCTGTTTCTAGGTGCTCCTCTACACCCATTATCCTTAAATTGGGCCTTCTGATGGTGTCCTCCAGGTGTTGGATAGACCTATCATATTTCTTGGACTTGTCTTGGATGGTTGTATGTTCTTTCTCTATAATATCTAGGCTGTCTTCAATCCCTGAGATTCGATCTTCTGCATGGTCTAACCTGCTGTCAAGACTCTCTACTTTGTTTTTTATTTCTTTTCCTTCTAATTGGTCAGCTTTGATGGCTTCAAGTTCTTTGTTGAAGCTCTGTTTTAGGTCTTGTATGAATTTCTTTACTTCCTTAATTTGGTGTTCAGTGTTTGTTCTCAAATCACTTAGTTGATTGCTTATGGTTTCTTTGGACTCCCATTCCTTCTGTTGGGTTCCATTCAGCATTCCCTTTGTGGTCTCCCTGACTTCCTTCAGCTCTTTGTTAATGGATTCCATGAATGTCTTTAGTGATCTTTGTGTATTCTCTACCTGGTCTCTTAATTCGTGAATTACTCTTTGATTAGTTTCCTCCCTTCTGTGGGATTCCTGCAGTTCTCTTTGAGTGTTCTCTGCCTGCTCACGCCATTCCTCCCTTTCTCTTTGAGTATTCTCAAGTTGTTCACGCAAATCCTGTATCTGTTTTTGAGAAGCTTCCTCACGCTTATGATATTCCTGTATAAACTTCTGGGATGCCTCCTCTCTCTCCCTATCACGCTCATACAGATTCCTTTGTACATTGTCAAACTTCTCATTTATCATGTTTGCTATTAGTGTTTGTAGAGCTATTTGGGAACTCTCCTCTGGATTATTCTTTATCTGTTCTAATCCCTGATTATCAAGATTGGGAATTGAGATACCCGAATTTGCCATTTTTCTTGTGTTTTTCCGGCTTACTCGGCCCATTTGAGATAAAGATTGCACCAGTTTTGTGCTAGAACACTATCTTAAGGCAACCATCAACCAAAGTTTGCATTTGTACAGTCAATAGTCTACAGATACAATCTAGTTCAACAGATACATCTATTCAACATCAAACGACTATATGTTAAAGGACTTCGAACCGCAGAAAAGAATTTGGAAAACCAGAAATTATTAGGATTAGTGAGAGATGTGGGTAAAAAATCGGAATAGATTGGTGTTGGGAGGCACAAGGAGAGTTAACTATGTCCTAATCACAGTGCAGGAAATGGGTTGGGTAGGATGCAAGTAGAGAGAGAGAGAAAAAGAAGAGACGGAAAGGGGAATAAAGAGAGACCAGAAAAAGAATAGAAACGTAAAAATTAATGTTATTATAGAGGTTAAAAGACCATCTATTTAGAGAGGAATGTGAATATGTTCAGAGAAGGGGAGGGACATTGAGGAGATGTGAAAAGCTTTAAGGGAGAAGAAAAGATCAGAAGTTCAGTAGAGCTAGATAAAAAACAAAAAGATAATTAAGAAAGAAAGAAAAAGAGAAAGAAGACAAGAAAAGAAAGGAAAACTCTCATTCACGTAATTCTGAAATAAAAATTATAAGATGAGAAAAAAAAAGTTACTGGAAAACAATTATTTTTTCAGAAGAGGCAAAAATTAAAGATTAATAAAAGTTTTAGAAGGGAAAAAATTTATATACATATATATATATATATATAAGGTAACAAAAAACAAAAAACAAGCAAAAAAAAAGAAAAGAAGAAGAAGAAAAAAAAAAAAAAAAAAAAAAAAAGAAAAAAAAAAGTCTTTTGATTTTTTTTTTTTGGGGGGGGGAGGAGTGGGAAGAATCCTGTATCTCCCTTTTATCTGCAACCAGTCTCTTGGAGTCTCTGGTCAGCTTGAGGTCCTGTGGCTTGATTGGTTTCTTAAGTCGGTTGGTTGGAAGAGGCAGAAAAATGCTCTGCTTTACCCAAAATTTTGAGATCCCCCTCCCAGGTTAGTTTTCTGGGAGGGTGGTCTGCTTTGAGAGTCACAAAAGAGGGGGATGTGGTGATGAGGCTAGGTTCTGGGTAGCGTTGAGGCCTTTCAACAAACAGTAGCTTTTCCCTGGGGCTTTTTTGTGATAAAGCTCACAGCGCCCAGCCTGGAGCCATTCTCAGGGTTTCTGTTTTTCAATTGATTGTGGTGGCTGCTAGAGGGAGGGGCAGCCTCTGGCTCTGGTTACCCAGTGAGGTTAGGCTGGCGCCTGAGCTGGGTGACTTTTCCCTGGATGGAGCTGAGTCTGGCAGGTCACTTCGGCGTTAAGTTCTTGTGACCTGCTAAATGACTCATTTTATTCCAAGGCCTGAGCTGGAGCTAGCAGCAACTCCGAGCTTTGTCGGTATCCAAGATGGAGACCACCGGTGCTGGGGGGGGGAGGGGTGGCCTTCCTTCCTCTGCTCCCTGAGGAGTGAGGATGTCGGGCTTGTACTCACGTCGAGTCTTGGATCCTGGGTCGTCTCTGGTGCCGAGTCTTGGATCCTGGGTCGTCTCTGGTCTGCAAGCTGCAGGGTGAAGATGTCCGCTCTTTGTTGATTCTTGCTGGTGTTGAGTAGAATCCGCTCGCCGCTGCGTCTGGCTCCTTCGTCCCGGACTCTCTGTGTGAGCGCTCAGGTATGGCCCCCGGCTGTGGTCTCTGCCGCTTGCGACCCTGTCGCCGCCGCCGCCGCCGTGGCGGCTGCTGGCGACCACTCGGTGCTTCTTTTTGCCTTGGCTTCCCCTCTCTTGTCTAACTCTCTGTCCTGTGATGGCACACTTGGTGTGATTCTCTGGCTTAGGACTGTTCACTGGAACTCTAAAGCTGCTTTCTATGCGAGAGCTTGTTCAGATTCCAGCTTCTCCTCCGCCATCTTCCCGGAACTACAGCATTTCTTTTTGAAGAAATGCAAGTGAAAATTAGGCTTGGAAAATCTATCATTGTACAATTCACTTCCAAAGCACTAAAATGTATACTATAGAAGGAAATAATATATGGCATGTGAAATATATGTCAGCAAAAAAATAACTATTGTTAAAAATACTTCACACAAATTGCAGAATACCTAAAAAGATGTTTTCCGTGTTGGCTAAAAACTATTTCTAAACTACAGCTTTTAGAACAAAGATTTGATTTCTGTTTATTTTGAGTTTTTTGGTCTTTTTATTTTATTTTTACAGAGATAACTCAATCAAAAAGTGTATGCGATAACTGGAATACCTAGGAATTATGCATCACTTATAAGTAATTGATAACATTTTCTGGAAGAAACTTTAAGCAAATGACAGAAGACTCAAATCTGTGCACCTGCGTTTTATGAAAGCCATATGTTACTTGCTCAATTCAATTGCTTTTCTCTACTTTGCTAGGAAAAAAAAGTATTCTCAAGATAAGAGCCAATAGCAATGAAAAGAAAAAAATACACTATTATCTTGATTTATTTGTGAAAATAACAAATGAAATAAAGCAATTCCATTTAAGGGACTCCAATATTAGTATCTATGAAGATGTTCCTGAATGCCAACATCCACTGAATTTTTGGAATTTTAATTTCTACCAACAGATTAAAACTAGAACAAGAAAACAAACACAGTCTTAGAGTAACCAGCCTTGGAATAAATTTCTTAATTGCTCTGAAATTACAAAAGAATTGATACTATTAAAAATGATTCTTTCCTGTGGAAATCATTTAAAAATGTTTAACACTTATTATAATTCAAATAGCAAACAAGAGTAATTTTTACATTATCATAGCAAATATTATTTTATTACTATCATAAAATGGAATAAAAGACCAGTGTCAATATGTTATCATTATTCTTAATTCCTAATCATTACCTAATATCTTAAACAATCTAAATAGTCATGTATTTAACATAGATATAAATATTCTATACTTTTACTTAATATTTTCCAGGGGAATGTATTCAGGTTTCTGAGAAATTTTCACAGCAGTTAAAAGATGCTTTTGTGAAATTACTGTAATATATTTTGTTGCTGCTGCTGTTGTTGTTGTTTACAAGGCCTGTGCATTGTCCCTAAGCCTTTTTATGCTCAATACCAGCACTCTACAACTTGAGGCACAGAACTAATTCCTGTTTATAGTGGTTAATTGGAGATAATAATCTAATAAGTAATTTTCTGTCTGGGCTAGTTTCAAAAACAAATCTAAGATCTCATTAACCAGAATAGCTCCATTTATAGGCGTGAGGCACTGGCACTTGATTTGATGTATTTTTAAAATTTTAAACATGGTTTAAGATGTTTGTTTCATTATAATGTACATAGTTCTACACATGAATTTAGATAGATGTATATATTTCTGATGACAAATAATCCCTAAAAATGTGTGTCTTTCTATACACACACACACACACACACACATATTTCTGAAGACATACACCTTCTAGAACTTTATGCTACTATTTTTCTTTACCTTTTTTTCATTTCAAAGATATACAGCCTATTTTTCCAAAAGTTTCCTAGAATAAAATGACTAACCTTCAATAGAAAGTAGAGTTTATTACTTTCAAAGGAATTTTAGATATACACATGATATTGTAGTAACATTTCTAGCATATTACTTGAAATGATTCTGTTCAAACTCTTAAATATTTGTGTCTAGTGGTGGGGAGAGAGGAAGTGAATTCATACTGGTTAAGAATTTGCAATACTTCAAAAATCTATTCCATAATTTGTTATAAGCACATAGTCAAGTTAACTGTTATGGCTTAGTTTTTTTGTTACTTTATTTGTTCAAAATATTAATATGGATGTATGCACAGCAGTAACATTAAAATTATTAATCAACAGAAAAATAATTGCAAAATCATAGATACATATCAGACTTTCAATAGTTAGCAATTATGATGCTAATATTAATTTTGATGATGGTGATGAAAACCACAGTGTACACTGATAATGACCATGCTGTGATTGAAAAGGAAAAGAAAAACTTTAAACAATTTTGAAGCTAGATTTCCCACATTGAATACATAATAATCAACAGCCTTGGATTACATACAATAAGAATAACAAGACGAGAGTTTCAATATTAAGAAACGTAATCACATAAACAGGTAGAGACAGTAAAAACCCTAATGTAATTCCTACAGTCTCTTTCATGTATACCACTATTCTTGGTGGTATTGTTTTCTTATAAATAAAATCATTAATTTCCACATTTTGATGGAATAAGATGTACTTTTCAACTTAGTCTGATTAGTTCAAATAATATTCTCATATACATACTATTCAATACCAATGTTTTCCAATGATATATTAAGAGTATGTTCTTCAATACAGCTGTAAACACATGACACAATTTACAAAATACTACTTACATATCTGTAGTTACCTTAAAAGGACTTAAGCCTTAGAGCAAGGAGGTAAAATTTATTTTTAACTCTGCATGAAACAATTTGTGCCTTCATAACAACAAATTGAATTTGACTTTTTCCTTATTTTTAAGGTAAATTGGAAAATGTAAGGTCTCTTCACTTTTCTATTTTCTTGCTCTAGAAGTCCACAAATATATTCTTCATTATTTCTGATAGATTACATCCTTTTACAGATGAGAAATGTAAGGCCAACAGTCAATGTAGTAAGTAAAGAATGATAGCAGAATTTTTGTCTGAGGTCTTCACTCTGTGTGCTTACAAAGATAGTAATTTGGTGATGGAGAGGACCAATATGAAAAGTCTATGGGGAAAAAACATACTTTTTAGATGGTTGATTTAGGACTAGGTAACGGTGATAGGTAAATGAAACAGCCTGGTGTCAGGGGCATAAAAAGGAGTACATAGAAATCATATTTGTGACAGAACCTGAGAAAATCTTGATCATTCATCTGATCTAATGGGAGGGAGAAGAAGAGTAAGAAGAAATCTAAGGTGCTTCCACAGGTCTGGCTGGCAACTGTGTTAGTGATATTCTTAGTAATAAGGACCTCAGGTAGAAATGGTGGAGTTAGGAGATAAAACTCTGATAGTTCTAAAGTTCATATAAAACAGATGCAAAGATAGGTCTGTTTAGACATCATCAAAATATCCATGACCATAGATGTGAAAGAGGATAATATAATTGGGAGGGTATTATTGAAGGGAAGAGGAAAAGAAAAGTTCTCACACAATTGTGAGCAATATTTGCACCAGTGTGGACAAGATTGGAAGAAAGAGAAAAAACAAGGAACCAAAAAAGTAATAAACACAGATTTTCCGAAGTAAAGGAAGGAAAGAATTTTCAGGAATATATTGAAGGAAATATGCTATTTGGAATTGAAAAGTAAAAGGACGGGCTGGGAAGGTGGCTCAATAGTAGAACGCTTGCCTTGCATGCCTGAGGTCCTGGTTTCGATTCCTCAGCACCACATAAGCAGGAAAAAAAAAGATGGAAGTGGCGCTGTGGCTGAAGTGGTAGAGTGCTAGCCTTGAGCTGAAGAGCTGAGGGATAGCGCCCAGGCCCAGTGTTCAGGCACCACAACTGGACCCCCTCACAAAAAAAAAGAAAAGAGAAAGAAAAGTAAAAGGATATAGACAAGTTTAATAAGAACAGTGTATTGGTAAAAGTCATATTGATAAAATTTTTAGGTATGAATGTGAAGCCATAAAATTCTGGATCCATGAATTCAACAGATCCTGTTGATTTAAATGCTGGGAGCAAATGCTTTTATCTTGACCTTAGCAAAATTATACAGATATAACTCTCATGAACTTTACTTAGAGGTATTCTGTGAATATTTTTGAAGACTTTGTTTAGCCAGCAGGTTAGAGATTGAACTACTGCACAGACAAGCCTGATTTGTCCTACAGTTCGAATGAGTGACCCATGTATCCACAACAGTTTGGGATTTTAATGAAATATCTTTAGATATGTTTTGATATTTTATCAGCCTACTCATTATAAATGTAGGAAAAGTAACACCAAGTATTAGGTTGAACATACAGCTTTACTGATGTGACTGAGACTCCTGGAATTGATTCTTCTTTAGAATAGAAAATGTCTCAATAGCCATTGACACATCATAACTGCCATATACTCTAACTCTAGTACTTCTTAGGGTATCTCCATACTGAAATAAATCAATCAACCAGCCACAAACTCTTATATGTAGGAAGTACTCTTATAAACTTCAAACTTTTATTGAATGGAAGAGTTGAGACATTACCCTCACCACTAGGATTAAATGCCTGAAGAGATAAGACATTTTGCTTTAATGCCTTTCTTTCATTTTCTTATACCCATTTGCAAGTAGGGAAGGATTCTGATGTAACAACAATACAATGGTGACTTGTTATAACACAACATCTAAGATCTAGTGTTAATTCGGATACTTACTAATTAGCTCCAGATTTTGTGGATATTTATATTTCTCCTGGGTAAACTAATGAACTCCAAGAAAATGTCCCTAAGGAGCCTTTCAATTCTAATATCACTGTTTTTCTCAAAATGCTTTAAATTCTACATCCTCTAATGTGGGCATAGGTTTATATTGTGGAACTTTTCTTCTCAGAGAGGCAGTACTACCCTATTGCTTAACATGGACAAAGTACCTTCATACATAGACTGGGAGTGTGCAAACAAGAAGTGGTAGTTGAACAATGTTCTTAGCAGTTTTTACAGATGAAATGGAAATAGAGCAACTATGAACTCAAAAGGAATTTGCAAAAAGACAGAGGCACAAAGTAGAATGTGCCAAGGAAATGTTGAAGTGTAATTTGAAATTATGTGCTTAAGTGTGAGGGTGTGTTCAAAGTATAGCTTCAGACAATGTAATTGGATATCTTCAGGGGAAACTGCTTTAAACTATTCTGGGATAATTGTACAAGCAGAAGCGCCTTCGTCTGACTCTAATCAGCCACAACATAATCAACTTAGGGATTATTTTCCAAGTGCAAAGTGAGAAAAAGAGGGCTCATCAGAGTTAGTGTTCAGGTTGAAGTAAGTCTTCATTTATTTTGGAGCATTAAACTAGGAAAAAGCCAAGTAAACATTTTGCAAGTACCTAAATTAAGTGGGACGTATTATATTGGTCTCTTTTTAACTTGGAAGTTATAGATTATGTTCTTTTATACTTGGGACAATGGTGTGCTGTCAGTTATTTCTTCTCTTCCTCTTCTTTTTCCCTTCCACTTACATAATTTTTATTTAAAGAGACATACTTGCACTTGCATTTCTAAATCCTTGAAAAATATCTGAACTGCTCCATACTTCTGGCAACCTTCTATGCCTTTCTCAAGGGAATATTTTGTCACTACCATTTTTATCCTATATGATCTTGGATATCTTCCTGCCTAATTCAGTGCAAGATATGCATTAGACTGATCCACATATCTCAACACTTGTACCACCATGAAATCCTATCTTACATAGAAATAATGATTTTAGAATGTCTGGGGAAGTGGCATCTGTCATTTTTGAATGGCCCTACGTGATACTTACATGAAATCATGTTTTAAACCAATGTGCCACTCAGTAGATGAACGAATTGACAAAACGTGTTATATATATATATATATATATATATATATATACCCGGTGGAATTATATGCTTCCATTTCATAAGGAAATGGAAAGACTTGGAAAAATCCTACTAAGTAAAATACACAGGACAAAAAGAAATAGATTCCATGGTTTACTTCATTTGTAATAAGTAGGAAATATCTAGGATTGTTCTAGCAGATGAGCACAAGGGTTCAATAGCTATGTGTAAGATGATGCTGTGCAAAATGAACTCTTACATATGGAAACATGTTTTTCTTTGTGGTTGTTGTTTTTAATGTACTATGTGATTTCTTTTTTCTTTTGTGTTTTCTCCTATGGATTGTTCCCTGCTGTATTTGTTTTCACTATCATGTGTCATTTTATATACATTTATCTTAATTTGGCAAGGGAAGAGGAACAACAAAATGGCAAGACAAAGGACAAACGGCAAACCAATGCAATAGCAATACTCACAAAACAAAATGTTGGCAATTAACATTACAACTTGTAAGGGGTATTGGGGTGAAGGAAAACAGTGAGAAAAATGAGGGAGTGGGTAAAAAGTTCATGTTATGTAGTCACTACCTTACAATTACTGCAACCCCTTCTATATATCCCCTTGACAATAAAATTTAATTAAAATATAAGCTACATAAAATATAATTTCACTGTATAGGAATAGTAAATATTATTCAATTACCCCTTTCTTTATCAGAGGTTCATCCACTTGAATGTTATAAAACTATACAATATTTTCAGAATATACTTGCCATTATTTTGAAAAAACATTATTTCAGTAATGTTTCATACTAAAACAGAAAACAGTACTATTCTATGGAAAGTACTAACTTTTAAAACTGAATAATTGTTAAGAGGACAGAACATATGTGTTCTTCAAAATTCCTACGACCACTAAATACTCATTTTCAAATTCTGAACAGGCCATACCAGAGACATTTAAATAGTATCTGTTTGCCTTTTATTTAATTCTGCAATAGATGCAATTTCCAATGGGACGTAACATATTTAAAAGTCAACAAAAATAGCCACATTCTGGTAGAAGATAAACATATGAAGTATCTACAATAATTAATTCCTGAAGAGTATACATTTGTTCATTAGAGTAAGCTATTATTTCTATGACAATCAATCCCAAGTTTTTATGCCGTAAAGTCATCCTAGCACAACAGTTTCCAACTTGTAAAGTGCACCTTAAAAATTCCTAAATTCACATCATGACTTGCTTATCACTATTGTGAAAAAATATTACATTTCTGCTGTGATGCCGTCCCAATTGTGCAAAGAACACTACAATAAACTTTGTTGCCTCATTTTCCCCCCAGTGTTATTCTTGAGATCAGACACAGACTAGCAATTCTGAACTTCTCCAATGATATTATCCACTAGACTGACTGCTCAGAGTGTTTATACACTATTTTCGAAGATCTTCTAACACAGGATATAATCATTTTCAGATGCACCTTCTGGGATCTCTGATTCATTCCTCCATGGATCCGATCCTTTTAATAATAATTACTTGATTCTCTTACTATCTGTGGTCCCTACCTATGTAATAGTCTCAAACTTTTTTGAAAAAATTCACTTGAGGACTTTCTAATATTAAAATTTATCACTTAATTCTAGTCTCAGTACATATTTTCTAACTTTTCTACACATTCTGAGAATTGTGTCATATGTGTGTTTGCACATACAAATGCCTCTGTGTGTATGTGCATACTTGTATGAATGTATGCCAAAACATCAAGCTCTTATTCAGAAATCTTGCTCATAACTGGTATTCCATTACTTGAGCCATTTTTCCAAAGCAGCTTTTTAATTATAGTAAGTGTCGCAAAGACTGTTCTGCCCAGGATGGATGCAAATTGAGCTTCCCAGACTCCTTTACATTCTTAGGTTTTATCTTTCCAGTAATATCAACTTTTAAACTACAAGCATTTTTGTGAGTGTAAAGTCTAAGCTGTAGCACAGATTTTCAACTCAAAAATTCATATAAAGATAGATGAACATACACATTACATATACTGAGTGTACACTGTTAGAAATGTGATCTTAAGCCGGCTTCCAGTGGCTCACTCCTATAATCCTAGCTACTCAGGAGGCTGAGATCTGAGGATTGCAGTTCAAATCCAGCACAAGTAGGAAAGTTTCTGAGGCACTTATCTACAATTAACCACCAGAAAACTGGAAGTGGATCTGTGGCTCAAGTGGTAGAGTGCTAGCCTTGAGCTGAAGAATGGTGGGATATCGCCAAGGCCCAGAGTTCAAGCCCCACAACCATAAAAAAAGAAAGATTAGAAAAAGAAAGAAAAAGGAATGTGATCTGAGCCACCAGTTCATTGCTAGTGTAATTACTGCTCTCTCAACTTGACCTTTTTTCCAGTTAATTTCATGCTCTTATTTCTGACTTGCTTTGGAACCAGAATTATTCTTCCATTCTACTTTTGACAAATTTGCGTGACTAGCTACCATGATTTAGATGTATTAGAAGAAAGAGAGTGGCCTCATCCTTCATGTTCCACTTGGTAGTAATGTTTTCTCTATATTACTCCCATAGATCTATATACTGGACTTGGCTTTATTGTTTCAAAGTTGTCTTATTTGCAGAGTCTTCTATAGTATATTGAACAATTATACTTAAACACAGAACTTTTTTCTCCTATTATTCCTATTGTTTCTTCTACTGTTAACTTATCTACACTTGGGAAATACTGCACAACACACACACACACACACACACACACACACACACACACACACACACACACACACACACACACACACAAGTTTCTTTGAAACTTCTTCCCAGTTAAAATTAGCCTTAATTTACAGAGAACTTATGAAATTTGAATTTAATGTACTCCTGGATAATTTTTTTTCATGTTTCTTATTGTAAAAATAATGTACAGAGTGTTAGAGTTACAGGTAATGAGTACATTTCCAATCAATCTAGCATTGTTACCTCCTCCTCTGTTTTCCCCTGCCATCCCTTCCCTCCTCATCTCCCCATTTCCCCCTTTCCTCCCCAAGTTGTAAAGTTCATTTTCTTCATAGTGTCTTTTTCATCTCATTGTTACAATGTGTCATATTGTATTCTCTTTCAGCATTTTGTTATTTCCTTCCCCTCCTCACATTAGAAAAATGTATATGCAAGATGCAGGTCATTGAAATCATATCAAGTGAAAATGGGTTATAATGTGGGGGAAGAACATAGAAGAGAAACAAAAAAATCACATAGTACATTTTAGATACATTAAAAAAACAATAGCAAGAAAGAAACAACAAGATGTGTCCCTATCTTGGGATTCATTTCACTTAACATCATCTTATATGGCCATATGTACATTGATAATGTTTTTATAAGCCATTTAAATTCCATATTTTGTCTTTACTATTTTGCCTTTGAAACACGTGTTACCTCATGTCCAACGATGTCTTTGTGCTATTTCAATGAAGCCAGAAAACATTCATTTTACCTGGATCAGCACAATAGATAGTTACTGAATGTAAGTGGAAGGTACTTTTACTGGAAGTGGAAATTGATCCCAAGAGAGGAATTGAATATAGAGGAATTACAAAGTTCAAGTTAAGAAAAGAATGCAAGGCTTGAAGGAAACTCTGTCCTGGGCTTACTTGAGTGTGTTCTTTACTCATATAAAACTTGTCTCTTTTTTTTTCTTAAATAAGTTTTTATTGTGAAAATACTGTACAGAGGGGTTACAATTACCTGAGCAAGGAAATTAGTACATTTCTTTTTTTTTTAATATTATTTTATTTTATTTGAGAACATACTGTACAGAGGGGCTACAATTACATGGGCAGGATAATGCATACATTTCTTACCAAGCATTGCAGCCTCCTCCTTTGTTTACCCTTCACCTCCCTTCCCAGCCTCCCCCCTCCCCCCACCCAATTATACCCCCCTCCCCCCCCCCACCGACATTGTAAAGCTGGTTTTGACATGACATTTTGTACTTCTCATTGTTGCAACAGGTCCACCTGAATCCTTAAACGACTTGTTTGCCCCCATCTCCTCCACATGTTATACTGATATCAAATATAGTGAAAGCGGGGGTTACACTGTGGGGGAGGGACATACAAAGCAACAAAGAAATAATCTTATAAATGCGTTAGAAACATATGCATGAAAGAAACGAAAACATTAAAATACATATTTAAGGGTTCATTTTCCTAACATCACATTATCTGACCTTTTCTGCTTGACTCAGACATATACTAGATATTGCAAATAAGGGAAACCATGGGACCTATGCTTCTTTGGGCCTGGCTTACTTCACTTAATAAAAAATAAAATAAAATAAAACTTGTCTCTAAACTTGTAGTTGAGAGTATTACAAAAGGAAACAATATGCCATTTGAAGGCCAGCATAGAAAAAAAATAATTTTGAAAAGTGTTCTACTGCAAAGAAACAAAGACATGTGGGTTTTAAAGTGTCTTATGGAAGGATATTTCACTCCTGAGATGATTTTCTTATTGCGAGTCAGTTATCAATTCCTTTTGACTGGTCTAGAGTTATCCATAAGAATACGGATTCCAAAAAAGCAGGATACACTGAGTATGATCAACAAAAGGAGCCTCTTCTCAAACCAGTGCTTTAACGATGGTCCCAAAGTAATATGTGGGGTTTTTTTTTGCTTGTTTGTTTGTTTAGTTGGTGCTGGTTCTGGGGCTTGAACTCAGAGGCTGGACCCTGCCCCTGAACAATTGTCTTCCAAGTCCAACTGCCCCCAAATCTAGTACTCTACTGCTTGAGCCAAAACTCCACTTCTGGTTTTTTGGTGTTTAATTACAGATAAGAATTTGACAGACTCCCTTCATGGGTTGGCTTTGAACTGAGATAATAAGAAAGCCAAGTGACATTAACTGTATCAAGATTTCTGTTTTGAACCAAGAAATACTAGACGCAGTTTACTATAAAACTAATATTTGACAATTTTTAAAAGAAGAGAATATGTCCAGCAAAGAACCCATAACTTAAATTACTCAGCAAAAGTAGGTGCACTGAATCATTTTGGAATTTTTTCTGATTGGGAAGATAACCATTGACTTCATAGTTCCTTTTGGGGAAACTTAAAATCATATTTGCATTTTTTTGGTTGGCCATCGGGCTTGAACTCTGATCCTAGGTGCTGTCCCTGAGCTCTTCAGCACCAGTTGAGCAATCTACCACTTTAGGTATAGCACCAATTCCAGGTTTCTGGTGGAAGATAAGTGTCTCATGGAATTTCCTGACCAGGCTGGCTTTGAACCACAATCCTCTGGTCTCAACCTTCTGAGTAGCTAGGATTGCAGGCATGAGCCACCAGCACCCAGCTCATATTTGCATTTATGTGTAGGTAATGACACTATGTAGACAAAGAATGGAAATTTGAATCTGCCGCGGACCGGCTCTGTCGGGACGGCAGAGGACACCTAGTGGGAGTAACTGGAACAGGTAGGGAGATGGCAAACAGACAACCCACACACAAGAGGAGTGAATGCCGAGTGCAAGTTATTGCAGAGGAAGACAAGCTTTTATATAAAAAAGTCTCCATGAGAAAGGGCAAAAGGTTTCACAATCTTGTTGCAAGGTTTTGGGTGGTCACCAGCTGGTTCTACTGATCTTGTTCTTGGATGATGAGCTATGACGATAGGCACTTGTTTCAGGCTTTACCTCATCAACCCCATAAGAATAGCAAAGTATAATCGGTTTTGAGATGCTTATACCTATTAACCATTCACCAGAGCATATGGGCTAGGTGCTAGACAGAAAGACATAAACTCTAGTATTTTATTGTTACTTTATGCATTTCAAATCTTTTCTAAGCAATTGTTCTTCTTTGCCATTCTTTAGAGGGTCCCCAATTTGCGGCCAAAAATCATGACATTCAGTATATTAGCTAAATCTGGCCATACATCAAATTCAGGCTCAGAGTGTATTCTCTGTAACCCTTTCACATAATCGTTTACTCTTCTCCATAGAGGCCTTAACTGTCTCATAAGATCTTCCTTGTTCTTTTTTGATAGTAAGCACCAAGAAGGCCTAGATCTAGCAAGTCTCTCAGTAAATGGAAGAGAGTAATAGGAAGTTCTTTCTCCTAAGTAATTTACCCAACGTTTGCCATCCTTAATATACACACCTGTAAAAGGCTATGGATCTTGGGGAAGTCTTTGAGGCCCTCTTGATAAGGGACGATCCCACCAGCGTCCCCTAATAAGCCACTGCCATCTTCCATCCACCAATCTTTTAGGAATCTTATTTAGTTTTTGGTCTAAATATCCCTCTACATCTTTCTTATCTACACGATATCTATTGTAGATGCTTCAGGATTAAAGGGAAGTCTCCAATAGCCATACACTCTTTCTGCTTTAGCGGTGCCTACAGCTTCTTGTAAATCTCTTACAAACAATTCCTTCTGCAGAAGTGAAGTCATAAAACTCCTAATGCTTTTATTTTCACTTATGACTTGTCTAATATCCTCCATAAGAGGGGCTTTCAGGGTAGCACTTAAATCTGGTGGATTAGTCATTCTCAGGACACTCATTGGATGTTGGAGATGTCATCAATTCCAAGAAAGAGCCCTGAATAAGAGAATGTTTAGCATGAGTAAGTAGAACAAGCAGCAGGAAAAGTAAAAGAATAATAGGCACTCCTATGCAGCAAAGAAAAGAGAAACAGGAACAGGAACACATCTTTTCCAGGGGCTTGCCAGACTTTCCAGGAGGTAGGCCTCTTTGAAGCTCCATTCTCAGACTTAATAGCAGATGTTCCATGCTAAGCAGACTCCACTGGAGTAGGCGTGGCAGAATCAAATGATGACATTGTAGCTTTTCAGAAAAATTGAATTAGCAATAAATATGTCCTCCTTTTCCATGTTGTTACATTAATGACTCACGAGGTATGGGACTCTCACATTAGCATACTCTGCTGTCTGTCTATCCTGAGTTAGCAGCAGAAATTGTTCATAGGGAAATAGAGAAAGACTGAGATTTTTAGAAAGGAAAGGAGATCAGGTATGAAAGAAGGAAATAAAACTTTTCCCACAGGAATTAAGAACTAGCCAAACAGATTTAGAATGCCAAAGACAATGAGGAATAAGCCTATTTGATATCTAGTTCTTCAATAACCAAAAATGGTCCCTTAGAACTGTTTTGGGTATAACATAGTTATTATTATCATTTATTCCTTCCATCTGGAGTTATTCCTTCTCTTTTGTCAAAACTATTAATTAGCCTCTGCCTTTTTGGTGCCATGCCTGACAAAAAGATTTCCAAAATCTCACTTAAACTACTCTTCTCATTATGATTAGCATTGAACACTCAAAAGCCTGGAATCTTTGAATTTCCAGGATAAATCTTCACCTGTTATTTAAAACCTGATAGCTAAACATATTCCTGTCATTACTTGCCATGACCTATTAACAAAACTTTTTTTGTTCAACACAGTTTTCTAATATAGGTAAAGTATATGAATTAAGGACTATTGTCAGGTATCAGAATGGAAGGAGCAATTATATATTCCATGTATGGTTTATTTTGTATTTACTAACTAAATGATTTTTGACAGTACTGGAGCTCAAACTCAGGGCCAGTGAACTGTTCTTGTGAGTTTTTTTTTCTCAAGGCTAGCAATCTACCACTTGAGCCAAAGTACCACTTCTCATGTTTCTTTTTCTGTGTATTTGGTACTAAGCAATGGATCCCAGGGCTTCATGCATGCTAGGCAATAACTGTACCATAAAGCCTTATTCCCAGAGCCCTAAATGACTTTTAAGATGGCATTACTTTTTCATTCCATTACTATGTATTATAACTTTGGCCAGGTCGTAGAAAAGAAGTGGAAAACAATACTAAGTTCAGTATGGCTGGCATTCCTATCACATCACTAATGAAGTACAGTGTTAAGACCTGCAGGACTCATAGGGCTGTTACATGTGACATTATTACGTAAAGCACCATTAACAGTCATCTCTGACATCCATAACATTCTGCTTCCACTTTCAAGGTCAAGCGCTAAATATCTAAGACTCTTTATTGATTGGGTGTGTTTCCTACGAAGGAAGAAGGAGGATGTGGAAGGTGATGGTGGAAAAATATGTATATTGGCTCCCATCCACATTTTTTGCATTTTTAAAAAGAGCTACTGATGAACTCCCACATACATCTAATTGACTATGCTATCTGCACAAGATGCAGATAAATGAAGGCATTTATTCTGGTGGATAGTCACATATGTTAACAAAATCCATTTCTGGAAAAAATATACTAGTTAAGAAAGTATAAAGTATTGACTATAAAATGATTTCTTCTCCTAGTAGAACAAAATGTAGTATTGAAATGATTAATCCAGCTTTCTTTGAGATTTTATGCTGTCTCAGTATCAAAATGTTCTCTAATTCCTGTAACCTACAAGCATAAACTCATGATTTGAAGGTCTCAGTAGTTTTAGAAACAAAGGTATATAATAGCTCCCTTCCTGCAAAGACATGTGATGGCAAGTATGATTGATTGTATTATAGTTCTATTCTTTTTCCTCTTTATCTCAAGTGTTGTATTTCTTGGCATATTTCTCTGTCCTGCATCAGCTTCCTGTAGGTGAGATTTACCTCTACTCTGCAATGTCAAGATGGGTATGTGACTTACTTCAGCTTACAAAAATAAACCACAAGTGGTCAAAGGGTATTTCTAGGGGAAGATTTCTAGCCCATTGTTTGTGTCTAGCAGCTGACTTGTTTTCCCTTAGCCATAAAAATAGCATATTTCTAGAGGGAGTCTTTTTTCAATTTCTATACTGGAAGAATATAGCATGTGAAATAGAGGCAAAACTCAAATACAGCCACACACACACACACACACACACACACACACACACACACACAGAGAGAGAGAGAGAGAAAATAGGCAGAACTAGGCTAATATTAGACTATGATATTAAGATGTTAGTTTCTTACCATTCTTGCATATCCTTTGATAGTTGACTATAGCACACCAGAATTTAACAAACACTAAACAAGAACTAAACAAATAGATAACATTTCCTGTTTGATGCTATTCATTTTTTTCATTTTTTATTGTGAAAATACTGTACAGAGGGCTAACAATTACATTGGCAAGATAATGAGTACGTTTCTTATCAAGCATTGTAGCCTCCTCCTTTGTTTCCCCTTCCCATCCCTTCCCAGCCTCTTCCCGCCCCCCATCCCAATCCTCCCCCCCCACCAAAGTTGTAAAGTTCATTTTCGACATGACAACGTGTACTTCTCATTGTTGCAACGGGTCCACCTGTATCCTTATTTAAACGACTTGTTTTTCCCCTTCCCTCCACAAATTATACCGACATCAAATACAGTGAAAGCAGGGGTTATACTGTGGGGGAGGGACATAAAAGCAACTAAGAAATAATCTTATAAATGCATTAGAAACAAATGCATGCAAGAAAAAAACATTTAAATACATATCTTAGGGTTCATTTTCCTAACATCACATTATCTAACCTTTTCTGCTTGACTCATACATATACTAGATATTGCAAATAAGGGGAACCATGGGACCTATGTTTCTTTGGGCTTGGCTTACTTAACTTAATATAATTTTTTCCAAGTCTTTCAATTTCCTAACAAATGAGGCAATGTCATTCTTTCTGATGGAGGCATAGAACTCCATTGTGTATATATACCACATTTTCTTGATCCATCCATCTACTGAGGGGCAGCTGGTTCTTTTTTTATAAATAAGCATTCTCCATGTGATCACTTGTGGGTTTAGCTTTTTCTATACATGTGTTTAATCACTATAGACCACTGTATCTAATATCCATAATCATTATCCAGACCTTGTCATTGAGATGAAGAAGAACAAAATATCTAGATTTCTCCTTCTCATTTCCTCTTCTTTTTCTACTGTGAATTCTCATCCTTTCTCCAAATTCTCCTATTAATAAAGTAAGAATAGCACATTGTAGATATCAAGCAAAAGGCTTCAAAGCCAGAATTTCATTCTTTCAGAAATAGGTGAAGTAAATCAGAGTACCTCAAAGAAGAATAAAAATATGATTTTTTCCCTGTCTGGCTTCCACCATAGTGTGAGATCATGACTCTAAATATCTAATAAGCCATTTGCCTTGGCTAATTTTTTAAAATAGTTTTTTTAATAAATAGTAATTTTTAAAAAAAATTTAAAAATAATTTTTAAATAAATAGTAATTTGTTGTTTGCTTTTAGCAGGCATGAAATAAGACTGCATTAACATTTTGTAAGTTGAGAGGCTAAATTTTATCAGAAACTAAACATAATGAAAAATAAATGAAAAGATAAATAGCTGTTAGGTACATTTTTAACGTGACATACACATAGAGACATCTTTTTTCTTCTTTTCCTCTCCACACTGATTCAACTTCAATAAGCAGTTTATGTAATTCAAATAACTGTGTTTCAGAAATAGATGACACAAAAAGTTAGAAAAAGAGAACCAGTATTGGGTGGTATAGACTTTAAAAATCGCTGTCAAAAAAATATTAACCATAATTCCAAAATAATAGCTGTCAAATGCTGTTGAAAACAGAAGACTTTAAACAGAATGTATAAAAAGTGCCAGTGCCAGCACTGCTTCAGTAGCTGATCTCTGGGATTTAGGGCTTCTAGTACATGAGAATACGTTAACCAAGATTAATTGCTTTCAGGGACTAAATTTTTTTAGTTATATTTCATAGAAGAAATATGTTGTTCAAATTTAATGAAAAGATAACATTTTATAGTAGAAAGAATGCTACACACTTATTGTGGTAGACAGTGAAATACCTTCCCAAAATATCATCCCCAAATGTGGAATTCCTCAAATGTAGATTTTCATTTCATACATATGTATCTCTCTCTCTCTCTCTCTCTCTCTCTCTCTCTCTCTCTCTCTCTCTCTATATATATATATATATATATATATATATATATATATATATATATATATATATATATATACAAGTTTCTAAAATAATCACCTTTCATTACCCAAGGAGTGCAAATTTGAATAATTATCAGATGGGGGAAGTATATTCAAATGGGTACTTAAAAGTCCCAGCTGTATTGGGAAAGGGACATGATTAGGGTAAGAACCCTCAGAAAGATATAAAGATGCTACATTAGAAGATAAAGCAAAAGACAACAACCCAGATTCTGAAGTTTCTGGAAAGCAGAACAGGAAGTAAATGCCGTTTCCACTAGAATCATCTAAAAAGTATTTCACCTCTGTCGGTGGCTTGATTTTTATCTAGTGAGACTTCTTTTAGATTTCTGTCCTTTAGAACTAAAATGATAAATACGGATTATACAAGCCACTTAACTTGTCGAAATTTGACAGATTTGATAGAGTAAACCAAGTCAACTACAGCCTTTTACTGATGCAACTATAGGGACACCATATGTCCTAGTTTCTGAGAATAAGAAAAAGTTACTACTGGCTTTGTATACATATATGATGTACAAACTACTAAAGGCCTTGCATTAATGAAGTCTTGAAGGTCTAAATAATATCTAAAAAAGAGCTCCCTATCTTTATTTTCACATTTGGGGATCACTAAGTTCTACAGTTATGTAGAAAGCTAAGGTAAGAATATGGAAATGAAATTTATGTCATTTTGAGTTATAGTTTCTAAAGTAATAAAAAATAAAGTAAAATTTTCTATCCTTCCTAACTTTCCAACAGAAGTTAGAGAATCCAGTAAAGATACAACAATCCCAGAATGGTATAGGATGTTATAAGATGACTAGATGGTGAAAAAGAAGATAACAAAAATGGGTCCCTTGGAACAATGGGAAACAAAATCTACACCTACAGATTGTGATATAGCTAGAAAATAGTTTCCACTATTCTGTCTTTGATATTTTAGGTTTGTTTACACAACAACTTTCCTCTCAAAGAAAATGACTCTTTATTAATACTTACAGGTTTTCAGCTTATAACCCAGCAACAAATAATGCTTCTAAATGTAAAAAAGAATGATACTACGAGTAACCAAGGCTACTTGTGTTGCTATAGTCAAACAATCTCGATCTTTTTCATACCTTTCCTCTTCTCCAACAAGAGAAATCCTAGTCAAGATATGCAAAATATTAATAAAGGATTTTAATATTTTTTAATGTTCCCACTAAAGCAAATACACTTTTCCTCTTTGCAAGCATGATTTTGAGAGTCCGACACTCACAATTATTTTATAGGCAAAAGTTTATTGCTTTGGCTTAGGTGTTTTCCTGCCTTTGGGCATTGCTCTCTATTATTTTGGCAACTACACAGAAAAACAAAATAAATCCATGATGCTTATGTTGAATTGTTCAAAGTAAAGCTGTCTTCAAACAAAGTTTTCTGTTCCCTTCTACATTGCTAATTGAAGTTTAAATGATAACAAAAACGTGATACTTTAATGTACATTTTCATTGAAACCAGTGAAAACAAGAGTGTTTGTTATTGCTTTTTAAAATATTTCAAATATTTTCCTTGGCTATTTTCATTATTGCCTTTGTTCCATCCTCTAATCAGGAACACAGATTTTCACAAAAAGATCTTCGTAAGGAATAGGATGTTAGTAAAAAAAAAAAATAGGCGTACAATTAAAGATTTTCATCACTTAAGAGATTGAATAGCTCAGAAGACATTTTGCTATTACTGGCATGGTTCTTAAACTAAGTGAAATGCATGAAAATGTGACAGTTGTTCCAAACAATGATTATGGCTTATACTTTTCTGTTTCAATGAGATGAGTAACTTTATTGTAAATGAAACCTCTGGCAAGGTTGTAGGGCATATAAATTTTAGGGAAGAAGGGTTAATGTTAGAAAGCCAAGATAGATTCCATAAACAGCACTGGCTTCACTTATCTGTTAATTATACTTATGACATATAAGTATATAAACATAACTATGAATTGAGTGAGAAATGTTAGATTTACACAATTGATTCAATGACAACTAAGACCAGAAAACACTTCCCTACATTTATGTAAACTATTGTACCTAGTGAAGATTTAAAGAGTTTTAGAATATATATTTTAACATTTATGTCAAAATATTTATTTTACCTGTTTATTTTTATTTTTGGCGGTTGTGGGGCTTGAAATCTGTGCCTGGACGCTTTCTCTCAACTGTTCAGCTCAAAGCTAGTGCTCTACCACTTTGTTGGCTCATTGGAGATAAGTGTCTCATGGACTTTCCTGCCTAGGGTGATTTTGAACCATGATTCATAGCTCTCCGAATCCTAAGTAGCTAGGATTACAAGTATGAACCACTGGCACCTACTACAGAATTATTTTTACACATTTATGAAGTATGTAGTGGTAATCCCATTCATTTATATCTTGTGTAATGATCAAGCTATATCATATCCAATAGTTTCTGTTTGTAACATTTCTCTTTAGTGAGACTGCTCAAAACCTTATCTTTTGGCTATGATGAAATATCTATTCTTAGCTATAATCACTTTGCTTTTTATGGTATACAATTAATATATTAACTTTTAGTCATGGACGTCTGCTAATTAAAGTCATATAAAGTATGAATTGTAAAGTGGAAGTAATTTGTGGTTCCATTACCAGTTTTAGGAAAACAATTATGTCTTTTGTTTTCAATTGTAGTTCTGTGGGAATGTGTGACATTCATTGATTTAACTTCTAAAATTGATAACAGTTACATTATATCAAGTTGATTCAAAATTGTATTTGAAAATTGCACCCTTAACACAAATGTACTTCCACTTTCTTCTACCACATAATTAAAATAACAGTAAAGCAAAGATTTGCGTAGAAAACTAAAGCTAGATCCTTATATATCACTCTGCACCAGAATCAACTCCAAATGGAACAAGACCTCGGAGTCAAACAGACATTCTGAAAACATTACAGGATGGAATAGGAGCAACCCTAGGTCTCCTTGGCACAGGCCAAAATTTCCTTAATAGAGTGCCAGAAACACAACACATCAAAGAAAGGTTGGAAAAATGGGATTACATGAAATTGTAGAGCTTCTGCATGGCAAAGGACATAGCTAGCAAAATCAATAGAAAGCCCACGGATTGGGAGAAGATCTTCACTAGCCATACAACAGACAAGGGTCTCATATCTAAAATATAACTGGAACTCAAAAAATTAAGTTCAACAACAACAAATTTTCAAAGAAACAACTGCCCAATAAATAAATGGGCTAAAGACTTAAAGAGAAATTTCTCTGAAGAGGAAAGAAGGATCGCCAACAGACATATGAAGAAATGCTCAACCTCTCTAGACATAAAAGTAATGCAAATCAAAACAACATTGAGATACCACCTCACCCCAGTTAGAATGGCTATAATCAAGAACTCTAATAACAGCAGATGCTGGAGGGGATGTGGACAGAAGGGAACATTTCTGCATTCTTGATGGGAGTGTAAACTTGTTCAACCACTTAGGACATTATTATGGAAGTTCCTCAAAAGACTCCACATAGATCTCCCCTATGACCCAGCAATCCCACTTTTGGCATTTACCCAAATGTTCACAAACAAGACCACACTAAATCTAGCAGCACGACTATGTTTATTGCAGCTTTACTTACCCTAGCTAAGATATGGAACCCACCCAGATGCCCCTCTGTAGATGAATGGATCAGGAAAATGTGGTATATATACACAATGGAATTCTATGCCTCCATCAGAAAGAATGAAATTGCCCCATTTGTTTTCGGAAATTGAAAGACTTGGAAAAAATTATATTAATTGAAGTAAGCCAGACCCAAAGAAATATAAGTCTCATGGTTTCCCTTATTCACAATTACTAGTATATGTCTTGGACAAGCAGAAATGATCAGATAAGTTGATGTTAGGCAAAACGAAGCCAAAGATAAGGACTCAAATGTTTTTTTTTCTCTTGCTATTGTTTTTAGCATATTTATAAGATGATTTCTTTGTTGCTTTGTATGTTCCTTCCCCAAGACATAACCCTTGTTTTCACTGTATTTGATGTTGGTATAATTTGTGGAGGGGAAGGGAAAAACAATTTGTTTAAATAGGGATATAGGTAGTCCCATGCAAAAATCAGATATACAACAAGTTATGTCAGAAAATGAACTTTACAACTTTGGCGCCTGGGTTGCTTTGGGGGAAGATGGGAAGGAATTGTAAGGGGAAACAAAGGAGAGGGAAACAATGTTTGATAAGAAATGTAATCATTACCTTGCTCATGTAATTGTAACCCCTCTGTATGTATTTTCACAATAAAAAATCATGAAATAATAAAGCAAAAATCCATGTCAATTTTTTTTGGTGGTGGTGGGGCTTGAATTCTGGGCCTGGTCGCAGATTTCAATGAGCTCTTCAGCTCATTGATACCACTGTACCACTTGAGCCACAGAGCTGTTTCTAGTTTTCATGTGGGTTATTGGAGATAAGAGTCTCACAGACGTTTCTGCCCAGGCTGGCTTTGAACCACTATCCTTGATCTCAGACTCCTGAGTAATTAGGATTATAGGCATGAGCCACCAAAGCCCAGATCCAAGTCAATGTTTAAAAAGCAAGCTTATTGAAACTTCTGGTTTTTCCAATAAACAATCTTACTTTTTATCATTAGTTTATAACGATGAGTTATTTTTAGATGTAACTGTGAACTTTTTAATAGAATCAAATATAAGTTTTACTATTACTCAGTATCTCACAAAGTCTACTGTAATTGACTTTCCCCAAAGTCAGTTATTACATACTATATTGCTGACTATTATTACAGTCTATATTACATATAGTGTGAAGTGAAAATAGTTTGGACTATTTCATATAAATTAGTAGATGCTATGTTAGCATTATAAATTCACATCTGTGATTTTAAAAGAAGGAAAGAAGATTTTAGAGTTAAAATCAATTATAAATGTGTAGTGTGTCCCAATTAAAGCCAAAATTCTGAGTTCATACAGACAAAATTATTTTCTTTCCACTAAAGACTTTGAAGTAATACTATTTGAAATAGTGAGGCAATAAGAGGAAGAATTCAAATCACGTCAAACAATGTCTCTGTTATTCAACTACCCCCTCAACTAACAAGACCTATCTGGTCCCAGATGTCACAAAACTTCAAGTATCTCTCTTAGAAATCTATTTCGAAAAGTTCTAAATCACTGATTCTTTGTGTACTTTCTCTTCTATGAAACAAAATATAGACATAAAACAACTGAAATAAAATGCACACATCTGTTGAAGTCACCACAGCTGGAAAAACAACCAACAAACTAGAACTCCCCCAGGAACAAAACCATGTTGTGATGTTATTTTTAAGCACAAAACCCTCATATACATGTTGCCCTTGACTAGAAACATAAAGATAACTGTGTCTCAGAAATACGGTTGTGTTCATTTGTAATTAAATTCATCTATATGAACCTAATATAGCAAATCCCTTGAATGGATCAAATTGTTTAAAAGAAATATGACTGTAAGGGGAGTGAGATCTGCACATATTTAAGAGAATAAAATAACAAAAATCATGATATCTTAAAAAATTCAGAAATAGTAATAGTAATAGTATCCATATTGAGACATAAATCCTACTGATTTAACAAGAACAAAATATGCAAATAATAGAATCTGAGCAGTGTACCTGACTGTACATAATTTTAAACTACTCCAAATTACACTTTGTAGAAGACAGAATGTGGGTTATCTAAAGGAAAACATCAACCCATGATATAAATGACATTAAAAATCTCATGAAAAGGGATGGGAAGGTGGCTCAGTGGTAGAGGGCTTGCCTTGCATGCATAAGGCCCTGGTTTTGATTCCTCAGCACCACATAAGCAAAAATAAAGAAGCCGGAAGTGGTAGAGCACTAGCCTTGAGCTGAAGATCTGAGAGACAGCGCCCAGGCCCAGAGTTCAGGCCCCATGACCGGAACGCCCCCCAAAAAAATCTCATGGAAAGAGAGTAGTTGATTCTGGAAATAATAGTTTAATAAATGGTGGTCAAAAAATCTTTCTACTACTGAAAAAATTGCACACATATTTAGTTAGATCCAAAAAAGACCCAAGATACTCAAGCTCATTTGAAACTTTGGCAAAGTAGCAGGATAAAATTGTAACATTATTATCGATCTTGACTCTGGCATGGAATTAATTTCCTCTTTGATCTGACAAATGAATATATGAAAAAAACAGAACTTCAACTAAATATCAAGACCTAACTAAACATATAACCAGAAAAGTCGTCATGCAAGCCGTATTGCAACTGGGATAAAAGAAAAATCAGTCATACTGATTCTGTATTTATTGTAAATGTCGACTTTTTCATAAATTATTTCCTTTAGCTTGCATTTGTAAAACATTGCATTAAGTGTACATCTTGGTAACTTATTTTGGATTCCTCCTTCAATATATTTCTGAGTATAATGTCTCACATCATTTTCTAACCCATGAAATGATGTTGATTGCAAAACAAATGGTAATAACCACTGTTTATAATACACAAAATCTCATAAGCATGACACCAGTAAGCATTGGTTAACATTTTGGTATCATGATCTCATGACTGATGAGGCCTATCTGCATGAGCATAATTGTACCTAGGTTCCTCAGCCTAAATTTAACAAATGTTAAAAAATGTTTATGGAAGTGGCGCTGTAGCTCAAGTGGTAGAGCGCTCGCTTTGAGTAGAAGAGCTGAGGGACAACGCCCAGGCCCAGAGTTCAAGCCCCACTACCGACAAAAAAAAAAAAAAAATGTTTATAACTTTATCTGTCACCCATCAGAGATGAAACCTGAATATAAAGCCTAAGGAAAATGATAAGATAAGAATTTAGCTTTTCTAGATATAAAGTAAACAAAATGCAGCATAGAGTAACTCTGGTTTAAAGTCAACCTATTTCTCTAAAACATTCTACGCATTTCCTTACAATGTGTATTATTTTCAAGAAGGGAATTGGTAATGTGAGAAGAGGACTAACCAAGCATTATCTTCAAATATACATAATTTGGATTTACCTCTTTATTTTGCTCTAAGCATATTTGATAAAAAAACAGTTTGAATAATTGATTTCCAGATCAAGTATAATATATTCTAGTTGCATATACCAAAGTACATTCAGAAAATGGTATATAGCAATTAAGTAAAGAAAGTCCGGGCAGAAAAAATGGCATCTCTATACTATGTGACCCCCAATTCTTCAGTATTTCATTCTGCCTCCATTTAATGAATATGATGGTTTAAATGCTGTATAAAGAATTAATTAAAATCAATCAGTGTCCTAGAATACAATTGTGTAGAATTTTATCCTAGAATCATGCAAGAACTGCCCATTCAATCATGATATACATCACATTCCATTGGTATTCATATGGATAGGAATGAGTTTCTTAGGATCTCAGGCCATTTGGAAGTGGCAGATCCAGGCTTCCAACTGTGGGCTCCAGCTCCCACCACTTAAACCTGAGGATAGGGAACTCACAGGTGTGTCCAAGAACATCAGCAAAACCAATGATGAGGCAGGCACCAGTGGCTCCTCCTTGATACTTACAAGGCTGTGATAGGAGGATCATGGTCAAAGTCACTCTAAGCCAGGAAGTCCTTCAGACCCTTGTCCAACTTCAATGCCAACAAAGCCAGAAGTAGATTCGTGTGGCTCCAGTGGTAGAGGGCTAGCCTTGAGCAAAAGCAGGTCAGGGACTGTGCCAGATCCTGAGTTCAAGGTCCAAGACTGGCAACAAACGGACATACACAACAATCTGTGCAGCCATCCAGCTCAAGCAGGTCACCGTCTTGTCCCCAACTGAATTGTACAGAGTTCCCTGGGAAAGGGGCTGGGGGAGCCACTGTCATCTTAACTCTGCCCAGTCTGCCTTCATCACAGGATTCTGCCACACCCCCATTATTTCATGATTCTTTCTGACCACGGGATACAAGAATTGTGGTTACGCCCACATTCCATGTTGCCTGGTAGATGGATTAGGCTCTGTTAACATACTGAGCCTGAGATCCACAGCGGGGAAATCATACCACAGGAGCAGTGGGCCAGCAGCAGGAACCTGGCCCACCTGGCAGCTCAGTGCCAGACTGAGCTGGAGCTACAGCCTCCCGCCCCATGAGCTGCCACCACAGCATTCATGGGGATGGGAAGCAGGACATGTGGGCATCCAAGAAGAAAATCTGCTTCATCCACAACCTGCCTGATGAGGTGGACTTCCAGAATCCAGCAAGTTAGCTCCACCATCGATGCAACCAGCTGTCAGCACATATCCAAACTATTGAGGAGTCCCTCGTGGCGTGTAAAGAGCAGATGTTGGTCCTGAATGAGCTGTTTTGGGAAAAAGCTGAGTGTGTTTGCTGGATATCCCAGGAGAAGATGGAGAAGAGAAAAGTACTGCAGGAGCTGCTGTCGATCCTCACAGAGGAAAGTATGGACAGCAGGCTCGAGATGCCAGCACCGGCTGAGCCCCCAACCACCAATGCTGCTTCAGATGCATCAGTGCCTGTGGAGGTGAAATTAGGGAGGAGCCGAAATGTTTTGAAGAATTGCAACTTGAAGACAGCGTGGAAACTGCCAGAGGATAGATCAGGGTTCTCATCACCATAGAGGACTCCCCCAAGGAGCACATCCTGCTGCAGATGCCCTAGATACAGATCTGCCCACAGCTCAGGTGAGGAGTGCTCCTTCCCTTTATTTGGTAGACTGATGCAGATAATGACTCCTCATGAGACATACTGACTCTCAAAAGCCTTGGAGGCCACCAGAAGTAGGTGGTCAGGTGGCCTTCTCTCAGGCCTCCATCTGCTGGGTGATGGGAAGGTTAAACTGGGGGTCAGGTAAGGCAGAGGCTGCTGGGAGGCGCCCCAATCTCAAGGGACATCTAATGGCCCATTGGTGACCAGGGAAGAGACCCATGTTATGCTTATCACAAAGAATAAATTGTTTTCAAAGGGGAAAGAAGCCTCAAATGAAGATTTGTTCTTCCAGTCCTGGGGCTTGAACTAAGGGCCTGGCCACTGTCCCTGAGCTCTTTTTGATCAATGCTGATGCTCGACCAGTTGAACCCCACTTCCCCTTCCAGCTTTTTCTGTGTGGAATCAAGCCCAGGGCTTCAGTCATGCTAGGCGACCACTCTACCACTGAGCCACATTCTCAGCTAGGATGATTCACTCCTCCCAAACCCATATGGCCATTCCTCAGATAAATAGTAAGTAGGGGCTAGGATGAATATGAAGCACTTCTGCTTCACACCAAAATAATTCCCTGCCCCCAATTCCGACACTCTTAGTTGAAGTTTCTCTTCTACCATTGAGGGATGAGGGAAGCAGAGGGGAGTCCCGAGAGAGGAGTATCAACAACAGTGGCCCCCTGAGCCCCACATCCTTCCCCACACAAGAGGTCCTCCAGATTCCAATCTTACCTGACTCAATGTGGAGTCTACACTGTCTTCCCACCACAGCAAGGCTCAGGATGAAATAAAGGTCAACCCTAGGCTCAGCCCACACCAGGGTGGAAGCTCCTAATCCCAAACCTACTTCCACCTCTGACTGCCCAGAGTTAGGCCAGACACACCACTCACCACTATGTTGCCAGTGATGACCTCATGGATGGATTCCAGGAAGAAGGTCTATGGCAAAGAGCAGAAGCAGCAGGGTGAGCATGGCAGAAAAAGGTTGGGTGATTGCTTTGGGATCTTCCTCCTTGGAGCCCTCCCTTCCATCCAGAGCCATGCTGACCCAAAGCATGGACAAGGCCAGGGGGTGAGACAAGATGGACCAGCACGGGACTAAAGGAGGAACTGCTTTGTCCTGGAGCACTTGAAAATTCCAATTATATTTGTCCAAAGCCAATCCTAAAGCCAACATCTCCTTTTTGTTGGCCATGAACACTCTCCCTGAGCTCTTATTCTCGAGGCTGGTACTCTACCACTTCAGCCACAGGACCACTTTTGTTTTCTGATGGTTCATCAAGGATAAGAGTCTCACACACTTTCTGCCCAGGCTGGCTTGGCACCGTGATCCTCCAAATCTCAGCTTCCTGAGTAGCTAGGATGCCAGGCATGAGCCACCAGTGCCCAGTATGTGATAACTTTTGAAGGCATCTTGGTGATTTTGGGAAGAAGCCCCAACGGGCCTGGATAGACCATGACTCAAACAAGGAGCTGGGATCAGAGAAGGATGACCTTCTACCCATTCTGTTCCCCAAAATTAAAGATGCCAGGTGGTGGTATATGCATCAGACACCTAGGCCAGCAGCCACCAGGCTTAGTGGGGAAAAAGTAGAGAATACCAAAGATTGCAGTGTAGAAATCTCTGATTTTGCATGCATGTGGTGTGTGTGTGTGTGCGTGCGTGTGTGTGTGTGTGTGTGTGTGTGTGTGTGTGTGTGTGTGTGTGTGTGTGTGTGTGTGTGTGTGTGTGTGAACTCATGGCCTAGGCTCTATCCCTGAGTTTTCTTGCTCAATGCTACTGCTCTGCCACTTGAGCCACAGCCCCACTTGTTTTCTATTGTTAATTGTAGGTAAGTGTCTCAAGGATTTTCCTCTCCAGGGTGACTTGGAAGCAAGATGGAGACCCCAGGGAAGCAAGAGTAAACACAAATCACATGTACTATCCCTATGGTGGGCCACTCCTTCCCCCTGGTGTCCAGATGCGGGATATGCTGCCCCGTGCCATTGTCCTCTAGAGTTCAATTTGAGAAGTGACCAGGGCCAAGCTGACTTTTGTTCACCCTGAGTGCTGATGCCAGAGCAGGTCTGTTCCACCCTAGGCCAAGAGAGCTCCAGGAGGCCCATGGGAAGCATGGGGCACAAGGAAGAGAGAGGTCAGTTCCAGGCTGAGCTAAGAGCCTTTGCCCCCAGACACCCCAACTTGGCCTTCCTTATCACCATAAGACCTGTCAAAGAACAACCCCAAAAAAACCAAAATTGGAGCTGTGCCTTCAAGTGGTAGAGCTCTAGCATGAAACCAAAGAGCTCAGGGACAGGGCCCCCAAACTTTGAGTTCAAGACCCCGAGCTGACTCTCCCCCATAAAACACAGGTTGGTTAAATGTGAGCTGGTAGGATTTGTGAAGTGTTTCTGAAGAATGGGGATACTGAAGAAAGCATCCCAATTCTAATGAAATCTGGACCTGTTACATACAGCTATGTGCTGAGTCCTTCAAAGGGCTCTATTTGCTGCATCCTTCCCACATGGGGGTTTTGTGCTGAGTCCTCAAAAATGTGCTGTTTGCTGAGTCATCCCATAGAGTGCTATATGCTGAATCTCAGAGAAGAGTGGGCCGTGCTGAGTTTTTCAAAGGGTGCTGTGTTCTGAGTCCATTACACAATGTACTGTATGCTGAGTCCTTCAAAAGTTGTGGTGTGCTAATTCATCTAAAAGGGTCCTGCTATGTGCTGAGCCCTTGAGAAGAGAGTGATGAGGTGAGATTTTTGAGTGCTGTGTGCTGAGTCCTTTACACAGGGTGCTCTGTATTGTCCTTCAAATGGTGCTGGGTGCTGATTGCTTCCACAGTGTGGTATGTGCTGAGTCCTGCCATAGTGTGGTATGTGCTGAAACTTACAAAATTCTTCTATGCACTGAGTTCTTCAAAGGGTGCTATAAAATGAGTGATTTACAAAGGGTGCTTTGTACTCAGCTTTTCAACGGGCTGTGTGTGGAGTCTTAACAAATAGGGTGCTATGTAATGTGCACCACATTAGCAAAAAGAAAAAAAGCCGGATGTGGCGCTGTGGCTCAAGTGGTAGAGCACTAGCCTTGAGCTGAAGAGCTGAGGGACAGCACACAGGCCCAGAGTTCAGGCCCACGACCAGACCACCCCTTCCAAAAAAAAAGAATTATACTCTTTCCCAAATTGATGGGGACTCGTCAAAGAAAAAGAACTATGAACCAAACTCCTTGATAAGCATTGATGCAAACTTCTCAATAAATTTCTCACCAACCAATTTTAGCAACTAACAAAAAAATTATATGCTATGATCAAACTATTCATCCTAGGATACAATTGGATTCAATATACTTGTCAATAAACATAAAACACGCCATCAGTAGAAGCAGGGAAAGAACCACATGATCATCTATATGGATGTAGAAAAAGCTTTTAAAAAGCTCCAATACCCCTTTATGATTAAAGGTCTGAGAAGCTAGGAATGCATGGAGCTTTCTTAAATATAATACAAAGTATGTATATGACAAAGAGATAATAAGCGTGTACCTAATGGTGGAAGCATGAAGACATTAAAATCCGGAATGAGAAAAGGATGTCCACTATCTCTACTATTCTTCAACATAGTAGTGGACTTTCTAGCAAGAGCAATAGGCAAGAGAAAAACATAAAGGGGATCCAAATAGGGAAGAAGTAAAACTATCCGTATTTACAGATGAAATGATCCTATATTTAAAGGACACTATAGCTCCTTCCCCCCACGTTAGTAAAGGTGGTGCTAACCTTAGGAATGTAGCAGAGTATAAAACCCACAAGAATCAGTAGTTTTTCTGTTTTACTAACAATGGGAAGATCCACACTGAAATCCAAAAAAACCTCATATGTATTAGCCTCAAAATCATAACAAATCTATACAAAACAAAACAACAACAAAACTAGGAATTAATAAATTTAAAATAGGAAATTTAAGGAGATTCAAGGAAATGGAAAGTCTTTCAATGCTCCTGGTTGGAAGAATTAACAATTAACATTGTGAAAACTGCAATACTGCCCCCAAACAATTGACAATACAATACCCATCAAAATCCCAACAATATGCTTCAATGCAGTAGAGAAAGCAATCTGAATGTAATAAGAAATTACAAAATTACAGATGAAACCAAAGGATTAGAAATGAACTCATAGGCCTATTGTCATTTTACACACACACACACACACACACACACACACACACACACACACACACACACACACACATACACACAATGGAATTCTATTCACCCATCAGAAAGGATGACTTTTCACCAGTCTTAAGGAAAATGAAAGGTTTGGGAAAATTATACTAAAAGAAAGGTATGCACACTCAGAGCAATATAGTTTTCATAGATTCATTCTTTTATGGTTGCTAGAAGGTGCCTACGAATCTACAAGTACATGACAGATTCTACACTGCCCCAGATAGAATGGCGATTATCAAGAAAACTAACAATAGTGAATGCTGACAGGGATGTAGCCAAATGGGAACTCTATTACACTGTTGGTGGGAAATTAAACTTGTTCATCCACCGTGGAATGCAGTACGGACGTTCCTCAAAAGACTAAACATAGATTTCCCTTAAGACCCAGTAATTCCTGTCTTGGGCAGTAATCCAATAAATAACAAGCAAGCTCACATGAAAGCTACCAGCATAACTATGTTCAGGGACCCGACCCAGAGTTCAAGGACTGGAAAACAAGTTACCACTGCTGGTATTTTTTCCCCAAATAGGAACCTTTTTTTGGGGGGGGCGTCTGGTCATGGGGCCTGAACTCTGGGCCTGAGCGCTGTCCCTCAGCACTTCAGCTCAAGGCTAGCACTCTACTACTTGAGCCAAAGCGCCATTTCCAGCTTTTTTCTTTTTACTTATGCAGTACTCAGTAATCAAACACAGGACCTCATGCATATAAGGCAAGCCCTCTACCACTGAACCACCTTCCCAGACCTAAATATGTATCTTTTGACATAAGATACCAAATCATTCTATTTGCAGCAGCTAGGATATGACTTAAATGTAGTGGGTGATAAAATGGCTTCTTTATTGAATGTTAGGAAAAGATGTAAGCAGTCCAAGAAAAGGGTGATTTGTTGTTGTTGTTGTTTTAGGGGCTTGAAATCTGGGCTTGGGCACTGTCCCTGACCTCTTCAACTCAAGGTAAGGGCTCTACCTCTTGAGTCACAGTTTCTGTTTTTCTGGTGGTTAAATAGAGCTGAGAGTCTGAGGGACTTTCCAGCCCAGGCTGGCTTTGAACAGCAGTCCTCAGATCTCAGCTTCCTTAGTAGAAAGGATTACAACTGTGAGGCACTGGCACCAGCCTAAAAATGAGAGACTTTTATAAAAGAAAATCCACCTCTTCACCTGTGTCTAAACCTCAGATATCACTATTAGAACACTTCATCCTTGACTCATTTCATCAGACATTTGTAAATTTTCTCTTTTCTTTCATGTGAGAATACTGTAGTCAATATCAACTCAGCTATGGGACTGAATCAATTGTATGGTAATTGCTAGCACCTAAATCAAGAACATTTACCTCAAAACAAATGAAACCCTCATTTGGAATAATTTTTTTCACTTTTTATTACAAATCTGTGCTTTATTACTTCCTAATGTGATATTAGAACTCCTAACAGAGTGATGATATTTTCTTTTCTTCAGCAATTGGCCTTCTCCCACATGTGGTCAAATATTTAAGAATTCAAAGATTTCCATTGAAAATTCATTAAGCTGATGTTAAAGAAAATGTGCATTTCTCAAAAAAAGGAATGTGGTCTGCTCTCTTCTTACAAGCACAGGACTTCTATGATTTATGTGTTCTACAAGGAATACTATTTTCCAATCTTTTTTTGACCAATTTTAGTCTGATCAGTCTTTCTGACCCTCTCTCTGGAGTCTCATTTCAGTCTGCCTCATCACAAATATTTTATTTATCATCGAAATTACTCTCAGCTTCTGTTTTTTGCCTGACTTCATGTAGGCTGTGATAGCAGCCTTGACTGGCAGTGAATACTGGAGTTGTTTTTGTTTGTTTGTTTGTTTTTTTGTTTTTAGAGGTCTAGGATTACTCTTCAATGTATTAGCATCTCTGGGCCCCAGTGACCTGCTGGCCTAGAGTCAATGGGTTTTTCTCCTAAACATACAAAAACAGCTGACTAAATTCCTGTTTTAATTGTCTCAAAATGAGGCAATCTGGCATCCTTGGAAATCCAGGAATAATCATCTGTAACCACTTACAGAAATGGTCTATCAAGATGGCTTTTCAAGGTTGACTGTGAAAAATGTTCATTTCCAACTCACCACCATAAAACAGATCACATCCCTGGGAACAAAATTTTGGAAAGAAGGTTCCCCTTCCTTCCTTCTCTTATGATAGATCAAACCATAATATTCTGCAGTTGTGGCCAGCCTGGAGCACATTTTCCCAAGAATATTCTGTAATGTAAAAGAGGATCAACTATCCTCTTTTACTTGAAAATACTTGTCTACTACAGATGGATTTATATGGCTTATATCTGTTGTTATTTTCATTACTTCAAACACATGGATAATTTATATTGGGATTAGATAAGTGGCAAAGGATTTATGGAATAAACACTAAGTTTACTTTCATATATCCAATGTAATACACTTATCCTCTTTTGGAAAATTAAATCCAACTTTAGAAACAATGTCAGAAATATAAAATAAGCCTTAATACGTATAATCTGGCACAGATACACCATCATTTACTCAGAAATTCAGTCTCTCTATAAATATTTATTTAGTACAAAATAATAAAAATTTAATTAATGAATATGACTTTTAAGTACCATCTGAAATACTCCTCATGTCTATAATTGCATATAATTGTATAGCTCTCACCTAGACAAGAATTTAACATGCATGTAGAAATCAAATTTCTAGAATATAAGCTAGATGAGAGGAGACATACTCTCATGTATAGTGTGGTGAATTTTTACCACAATTCTGAACCGTTCCACCTAATACCAAGAGTCATGTGCAATAATTTATTATTTGATGTTAAGATGATTGCTAAGTTTAGAATACACTTTGAATTATTACATTAATTCACAGAAATGAAACAATAATGACATATTATTTGTTAAAATTCTAATGCTTGTCAATTTTACAATTCATAAAATATATTATTAAAATTAGTTTCACTTTCTTCTTTTCTATAGGTGCTGAAATTAAAATTATATATTTAACATTGAATATTAAGAAATCAATGATAAATAACCTACTATGAAAATGATATGCTATTAAACTGTGATTTGAATTATATTTCTAACAAATTGTGATGTAAATAACATTTAATAGAATTATGGGTAATATTTTTTATACTTACCAGCTTATTTGTTTTCTAATTGTGTCATTTGTTATTGTTGGTTCAAGTCATCTCTTCACCTTAATTTTTCAGTTTTCTATTTTATCTATATTGCTTTGCTGATTGTGCATTTTGTTTTCCCTTTTCAGTGACTGACATTAGGCTGTAAATCTGTATGGTAGTTTATTACTTCCTATGGTAAAGTCAAATTACTGCTCTCCACAGCTGTTCTACTCTACTATACTACAGTACCTCCCCCACTCCCATCTCCTGTATTGCTGCTCTCATATACTTTATTTTAATTTAAATTTTATTGTCCAGGTAATGTACAGAGGGGTATAGTTACATAAGTAAGGTAATCAATTCATTTCTTTTCTAACTTTTTTACCCCTTCTCCAATGTCTCTCCTTCTTCATTCACAACAACCCCCCCAATATCATTTCCAACATATTGTCTTATGAGTACCATTGTTGCATAGGATCCCCCTTTGTCCTTTGTCTCACCATTTTATTTTTTTCCCTTTCGTTTCCCTAGTTCCCTAGTTCCCTAGTTATAATACCCAGGGTATCAAAATCAAATACAATGACTACAGGGGATAAACCATTGGTGGGTAAAACACAAAAGGATGAAAAGAAATCATGTAATACATTCATAACAACAACAATAAAGAACATATCCTGGAGTTCATTTCATTTAGAATCACCTTATATGGTTATAGTACATAGCTATTGAGTTATTCTGCTCATCTAATAAGGTTATACGTGATGTGCACAATAATGTTCCCCTTTTTACCCAATATTCCCACTTCTGGGCATTTAACCATGTGACCACAAACAAGACCACACTGAAGCTACCAGCACAATTATGTTTATCACAGTATTATTTACCATAGCTAAGATATGGAATCAACTCATATGCCTCTCAATAGATGAATGGAACAAGAAAATGTGACACACACACACACACACACACACACACACACAGACACGCACACACACACACATACACAAATACACATACATGGAATACTATGCTTCCATCAGAAACAATGATACCACCTTATCTGTAAGGAAAAGGAAGATCTTGGAACAAATCATATTAACTGAAGTAAGCCAGACTTAAAGGAACATAGGTCTCAAGTTTTCTCTTATTTGTAATAATTAAGTTACATCAAGGAAAATTTCATGTATTTTAATTTGACATTTTGTTCTATGTTGAGCATATATTATTGCTATATTGCTTGTTATTGTTTCCTTTTTTTGAGGAGGCCTAACATTTATTTAACCAATAAAGTGAAGTATGTAGGCACTGTTATCAGGTTTAATATAATGTATCTACTTAATTTTTTTTATTGTGAAAATATTGTACAGAAGGGTTACAATTACATAGGCAAGGTAATGAGTACATTTCTTATCAAGCATTGTTGATTCCTCTTTTGTTTCCCCTTGCCATCCCTTCCTATAAATCCCCCTACCCTGTGCCAAAGCTGTAAAGTTCGTTTTTTGACATAACATCTTATACATCTCATTGTTGCAATGGGTCCACCTTTATCCCTATTTAAACAATTTTTTCCTTCCCCTCCACAAATTATACCTACATCAAATACAGTGCAAACAGGGGTTATACCGTGGGGGAGAGACATACAAAGCAACACAGAAATATTTTATAAATATGTTAGAAACAATAGCAAGAAAGATTTAAAAAAAAGAGTTCTTATCTTGGTGAACTTTTCGCCTAACATCAACTTATCTGACCATTTCTGCTTGTCTCAGATATATATTAGTTGTTATAAATAAAGGAAACCATGGGATCTATGTTTCTTTGTGCCTAGGTTATTTCACTTAATATAATTTTTTTCAAGTCTTTTCATTTCCTGACAAATGGGGCAACAGGCCGTTATACTTAAAGAATTATGTTCATTTTATCCATTACTGAAGGAAGAACAACTGAAAGAGCAACCCCTATGAGGAAGAACAACTCCTACTTAGTTATCATCATTCCTATGTAAGGCCAGTGTTGTCCCCTGTATCCTCATGTTGTACATTACAACTCTATACTTGGTCATCCTGTATATCTACTATCTTCTACACTGTGACCTAAATGCCCCAGCAATTCCACTTTGCTTTACTTTTTAAAAAAATTATCTCTAAATGTTTGAGATTGGTGTGTGTGTGTGTGTGTGTGTGTGTGTGTTTGTGTGTGTGTGTGTGTGTGCGTGTGTTGTTGTTGTTGTTGTTGTTGTTTTACAAAGATCACAAGACAATATTTTTCTTGATTTGAATACATCTTTCAGGTTATTGTAAGTTGTGGCTAATGGGAGAAGTCTCTTGCTATTTTAAGTATGAAACAGAAAAATATATTTGTGCATGCACCACAGTTGCTTTATTATTCTGTACTTGAACACTTAACTTCGATTTTTATCTTGGCTGTTGTTGTGAATAATGTGAATAATAATGAACCACAGATATATTTATCAGTTATCCATAGAGAAATAATCACATGATCGGTGGATAAGATGATATTTCAAGTTTGCATTTCTTAGAAAATTGCATACTACTTTCTACAATGAGAATACTAACCTGTATGTTGACCAAGAGTGTAGAAAATTTCCTTTTTTCTACACTCTCACCAACATTATTACCTTCTGAGTTTTTTGAAAGGGCAGGTTTTTACTATGTGTAGTACCCTAGACTGGCCTTAGACTCAAATCCCCTTACTCCAACCTCTCCAATGCTTGGAATTACAAGCCTTAACCACCACACGAGGTTCCTCTGATTTTTTAATGAGTATAATAGTTATGAAGTAGTATCATATTAATTTCTCTAATGACTTCTGTTCAGAAAGCATTAAGCCAGCATAGAAGTGGTATTAAACATAATTTTGTAAAGACACTGGCCATTTTCAGGCTATTGGAAAACATGTCTATTCAGAACTTTTGTCCATTTTTAATCATTTCTTGTTAATCTCATCTTTAATCTCTCTATACAAAATCAATAATTAATTCAAGGTTTTAGAAAGAAAAAAATTAAGCAATTACTAACATTTTTCATTTTTCAATAACATGATAAATTGCTTAAATCATTTTCTGTTTACACTTGAGACTATATAACTCAATATAGTTAGACCTTCTATAAGACTATATGTATTTTATTTATTTTAAGATGATTGTTCTTCCAAAGCCTGCGTGTATAATTTCCCTTAGATTCTTTCTGTCTCATGTAGTTCAGATTTCAAATTGAAGAATAAATGTAAAGAAGCAAACAAAAAAATACAGTTCCTCTCATTTGATATTGCCTCTACAAGAATGAGGAAAGAGTTCATCCTCGTAAGGACCTATGATATAATACCAAAAAGAGAATTCATTCTTCTAGGTATTCCCTATTTTTGCAATGTAACTTAAACGAAGTAAAACACAATATACTTTTCAGATACTTTTACGTTTTATTAGTTTTCACATTTTCGTATGGACTTCACCTCAGTCTACAACATTCCTTCATTATTCTGTCCCTGAAATTTTTATACTACCAAGACATAAGATAACCAGTTTGATTTACAGCATGAGAAGTTATCCAACTAGCTTCCTTAGAAACAGAGCATGGTCAATAGATAACATTACTTCTGGTTACTCACTACCTGTAATGGTTTCTGTAATACTTATTGCATTCTATTTAGTATTTAAAAAACTGCTGGCTAAACTCAACGCTCATTCATAGAAATTTATATTAAGTATTTCACAAGTTTTATTTTTCTCAATTCTTAAGGTAACATTTGCGATAATGCTAATATTATTATCATTCTAGTGTTGGGAAAAATTGTAACTAAAGGCACTAAGTGAATGGTCCAAAGACAAACAGTGAGCAAGGAAATAAGTTAATGTTTCCAAAAGTCTTTCAACAATATAAAAAAGGTAGGTAAAACCCCCATTCTCTTACACTCTCAATTCAATATTCATGTTGTCCAAGAAAAAATAGCATAACAATTACTGCCCATGGAGATTGTTTTCTGTTACAGTTTATATTCAACACAGACTGTGTTGGTGACATTGGGTTATCCCGAACAGAACTGAACTTATAAATTGAGGTCCAAAGATAGTCAAATTTCTTCTGTCACTCAGCTCCAATAGCCTTTTTTAAAAAGTACTAAAATTTTAAATAGCTTCACTTACTGTCTTTTAAGAATCCCAAAACGAAATAAGTTCACATATATTCACTCCAAAATGCTTTAATAGTAGGAGATGATAAAACACGCCCCTGAGAAGTAAATTTTCTCCTACTTTTAAAATTATTCTGAAAGCCTTGTGCTGGCTGGTCACTCCTGTAATCCTATCTACTGTAGATATCTACTCAGTAGCCTGAGATCTGTGGATAATAGTTGGAAGCCAATCAGGGCTAAATAAATTCATGAAATTATTTTTCAAAACTTATAATGAACTAGCAAACAGCCTGGAATGGAGATGTAGCTCATATAGTGCTCACCAATCTAGGGAGAGAAGGCCTAGCAATACCTTGAAGCACTGATTTCACTCTGAGCATGCTAATACACAAGCATCGGTGTGTGTGCACGTGTAGGTGCGTGCGCACACACCCACAGACACACCCACACATTTAATCAAAATAACATCATATCAGTGTTCTACACTAATTTCTTTGTTAATGATATTATATGGATAAAATAGAGGAAATAACTATTCCATCTCGGAAAATTTGTATACATATTTTAATTGTAAAAATACTTTACAGAGGGGTCACATTTACATGAGCAAATAATGAGTACAATTCCTAACAGGCATTGTTACCTCCTCCTTTATTTTTCCCCCATCATCCCTACCCTCCCACCTCCACAAATACACCCCCCCTTCCCCGGCCTAAATTGTAAAGTTCATTTTTCAACAGAATGTCTTGTGCATCTCATTGTTACAATTGGTCAACCTGTATCCCTGTTTAAGTATTTTTATTTCCCTTCCCCACCCCAAATTAGAGAAACATATACATAGGATGTAGGGGCACCAACTTCAAATACAGTGAAAACAGGGGTTATAGTGTGGGAGAGGAACATACAAAGAAACAAAAAATATCCCATTGCACATTATAAGTACGTTAGAAACAATAGAGATAAAACTACTTGTTTCCCTATCTTGGGGTTCATTTCCCTTAATATCATCTTATCTGGTCATATGCACATGGCTTTTGACCTTTTCTGCTTATCCCAGACATAAATTAGTTATTGAAAATAATGGAAACCATGGGACGTATGTTTCTTTGGACTTAGCTTACTTCACTTAATGAATTTTTTTTTCTAAGTCTTTCCAATTCCTAAAAAATTGGGCGATGTAATTGTTTCTGATGGAGGCATAGAATTCCATTGTGTACATATACAACATTTTCCTTCATCCATTCATCTACTGAGGGCCATCGGGGTGGGTTCCGTATCTTAGCTATTGTAAATAATGCTGCAGTAAACATAGTTGTGATGGTAGTTTATTTGTGAACATTTGGTTAAATCCCCAAAAGTGGGATTGCTGGGTCATAGTGGAGCTTTTTATGGAGTCTTTTGAGGACCCTCCATACTTTCCAAAGTTGACACTCTCACCAAGAATGCAGTAGGGTTCCTTGTGGCCACATCCTCTCCAGCATCTGGAACACTTCACGAATTTAGGTGTCAACCTTGCACAAGGCCATGGTAATCTTCTCTGTAATGTTCCAATTTTAGTGTATGTGCTGCCGAATTGAGCACAAAACATTTTATTTTTTGGGGTCCGGTCATGGGGCCTGAACTCTGGGCTTGGGCACTGTCCCTCAGCTCTTCAGCTCAAGGCCAGCGCTCTACCACTTGAGCCACAGCACCACTTTTGGCTTTTTGTTCATGCGGTGCTGAGAAATAGAACCCAGGGCCTCAGGCATGCAAGCCAAGCGCTCTACAACTGAGCCAACTTCCGAGCCCGCACAAAACATTTTTTATATATAAAGTGCAACTGATTTTCTTAAACTAGACAATTCAAAAAAGTAAGTTCAAAGGAATTTTCATGAAGTTTTAGAACCATGTATTTCTTACATAAGCACACATTTAAGAATAAAGTCAAGATTGACATGTCAAAAATTAAATAATTCCAGATAATTGTTGTTTGAGATGTGTGGGAGGAGGAATTCCATTATTCTATACAAGGCACCTGTCATAATGAACACTGCAGCAAGTGTTCAGGTTTGTTAAAATTTTAATGTTTTAAATGTATTTAAATTTGAGAATTTGCTTATATATGCCAAAATTAGGACGGTTTGGCAGGTCATAAAAATTTTCTATAAAGTATTTAAGATTTATGGTAGCAGATATATGCTACTAAGTATGTACATTTCAGATTTTATAGAAACATTACTAATGAGAATTTGCAAAGGTTTTGTTTAAAGAAGCAGAGTGAAGAGTTAAGACTGTTAACTACACAGTTTCTGTTAAAACTTTAGAACTTCCATACATTACTTTATAAGTTCGTGAGGAACAAATGATGATATAAGCCATATAAAAAAGATGAGATGAGATGATCCATAAAAAGTAATCTTAGTGGGCAAATTTAAAGATTACTCATAGCCTATAAAACTCTTGTTCAACATCAAAATCTTAGCCAGTGTTAAATGTACAGGAATATGAGAAAATAGTAAAAATCTAATTTGTACTACACTTCAAATACTTAAAACACTGATAATTGTTTTTTTATTTTATTAATTATTAATATTAATTATTAGTTTTCTTATTTGTAGCATTGTTTCCCTTGTAATATAATACAACTTTTTGTAAGTCGAAATCAAGAGTTACTTTGAGAAGGTAACTGGGATGGCCAAGCCAATTTTTAATAGGTGCATGTGAATTTACAAAGAGGAAAATAAAGAACAAAATATTTATTAAAAATTTATCAAGTACAGTCTGAATCAGGAGGGATGATAAATGTCCACACCTAAAATCTTAACCCTAGGCTGAAGCCGCTGTATTACAGAGTTCAGGCCACAAAAGTGAGAGGCTATGTTTTGTTTTGTTTTGTTTTTTATTTTGATTTTGTTGGTTATGGGGCTTGAACTCTGGGGCCTGGGTGCTGTCCCTCAGCTCAAGTCTAGCACTATCACTTGAGCCACACCACCGCTTTTGTCTTTTTCTACTTATGTGTTGCTGAGGAATCAAACCCAGGGCCTAATACATGCAAGGCAAGCTCTCTATACTGAGCCACCTTCCCGGCTCCTGAGAGACAGTGTTTTAAAAAATCATCTAAACATTTGCTTTCTGCATTGGGTTATATAATGAAATATATGAATATCTTTTTGTGTTTTTTGTGAATTGGTATACTTCTAAATTTATACTAACTTCAGCCACTTAATCCTTCTCAAAGTCATGAAATATCTCTGAGAGTTTGCTTCTGTGAAGATTGCTTTTGCATTTATAATTTCTTCTGAGTCATTTTTATTTTTATCAAAATCATTTTATATTTTATGTTGATGGGTTATCATACATCAAATACCTTCAAATGTACATGTAGAGTATAAAGATAGCAGTATGAATATTCTCATACAGCTCTTGTTTATCTTTTATGCATTTTCAGTATTATATTTTTCTCTCTCTTTCACTCTCTCTCATTTTCTCCCTTTCTCTTTCATGCTCCATGTCTGCTACTTATAATTCCTGCACTTCTACTATTGTCCTTCAGGATCCACTGGTTTTGTGGGAACCCGATAGGGACCAACAGTTTCCCTTGCATTCTTTAAGAATTATAAGAGTGACGTGATATTATTCTTTGCCATTCTAAATGGCAAAACAACATATCTAGGAATTCTTTTTCACTTTTACTACTATTATAAATTTTACCTCATAGGAATCATAGGAACGGATAAGATACTTTAACTTGTGACCTAAAAGTTCTTTTTTCTTTTACAAACAACCTTTTTCTTTGATTATCAATAAGTAACTACATGTAGTGAAAACAAACCTATCCTATGGAAAGTAGAGTGAAGTTTTTCACAGAGATGAAAAACAAGGTAATGGGGGGGGGAGTTCTGGGAAGATGGCGGAGGAGAAGCTGGAGGCTAAACAAGGTCTTGCATAGAAAGCAGTTTTATAGTTCCAGTGAACAGTCCTAAGCCAGAGAATCACACCAAGTGTGCCATCACAGGACAGAGAGTTAGGCCAGAGAGGAAAATCCAGGCAAGGAGACAGATCTGAGCTCTTGACAGCAGCTGCCACTGAGGCGGCAGTGGTGGCAGCGGAGGCCGTAGCCACCATACCTGCAATACGGAGATTTCAGGACGAAAGAGCCAGACATGGCAGGCAAGAGGATTCTATTCAACACCACCAAGAACCAACAAGGAGCAGATACCTTCATCCTACAGTTCACAAACCAGAGACAACCCAGGAACCTAATGTCCTCAGAGGAGGGAAGGCCACTCCTCCCCCCCATTACCAGAGATCTCCATCTTTGATACTGACAAAGCTCAGCTGAGCTGCTAAATCCAACTCAGGCCTTGGAAGAAAACTAGAGTCATTTAGCAGGTCACAAGAACCTAACGGATCTTCCAGACTCAGCTTCACCCAGGGAAAAGTCACCCAGCTTGGGCCACCAGCCCCAGGAGTGGGTTTCTTCACTGGGTAATTAGAGCCAGAGGCTGCCCGTCCCTTTAGCAGCCTGGACAACCAATTGAAATTCAGTAAACATAAACCCTGAGAGTGGCTCCAGGCTGGGCTCTGTGAGTCTTTCACATTCTAGCCCCTCAGGGGAAAGCTACGGTTTGTTGAAAGTCCTCAACTCTACCCAGAACCTAACCTCATCACAGCATCTCCAAACTTGAGGAAACATCCATCTCCCTATTTTGTGATACTATTGAACCATCCTATTGAACTAGCCTGGGAGGAGGAACACATAATCCTGGGTAAAGCAGAGCATTTTTCTGCCTGCTCAAACAAACTGACTTAAGAAACCAACCAAGCCACAGGAAAATCAAGCACCGCAAGCAGACCAGAGACTCCAACAAGAGGCTGATTATGACACAAGGGAGATACAGGATGTTCTCACCCCTCCCAAAAAAAAAATCAAAGAACTTTTTCTTTATTTTTTGTACCTTTTATAAAATTTTTTTCTAAAAGTATTTTTAAATTTTTAATTTTTACCTTTTTTGAAAAAAATTGTCTTCTAGAAACATTTTTTTCTTCCTCTTATAATTTACATTTTAGAGGTATATGTTTGTGAGTGTTTTTCTTTAATTTTTTTTTAATTTTTTTCTTTTATGTTTAGCTCTACTGAACTTTTGATCCTTTTTTCTTTCTTTCTCATTCTTTTCACCTTTTCCTCTGTTTTGTTCTTCTTTGTGTGACTTAATTGCTGTTCTGTACAACCTCAGATATACCCGTAGTCGATTATTAGACCTTATCCCCCATTGTGTACACACTTAATCCACAAATTTATTACTCAATTCAAAACCTCTTGGACTTAAATTCCTTATTAGGAGTACTACCTCTTTATATCTATATAATATTTTTAAGTATCTTTATTATTAAGTTTTTAACATCCCCTTTATATCCCTCCCCTTTTCTCATTATATCCACATTCTTCTCTGAATATTTCATTTTCAAATATGCATAATTTTTAAATATTGCAATTTTTAATTTTGTATTTTGTATTTATCCTTGTCTATTTTTTCCCCTTTCTCTTTCTTCTTTTTTCTCTGTACTTTCATCCTATCCAACCTATTTCATGCTTTAACATTAGGACTTAGTTAAGTTGTCTCCCTGTGCTTTCCCACATCTCTCTATTCCTATTTTTACCCACATCTCTCCCTAAACCTCATAATTTCGGGTTTGTCAAATTCTTCTTTGTGGTTTGGAGCCCATTAAAATATAGCTGTTTGATGTTGAATAGATATATCTATTGAACTAGATTGTATCTGCAGACTTTTGACTGTGCAACTACAGACTTTGGTTGATACTTGCCTTAAGATAGTGTTCTAGCAGAAAACTGGTGTTACTTTAATGCCAAATGGGCAGAGAAAGCCAGAAAAACACAAGAAAAATGGCAAGTCCGGGTGTCTCAACTCCCAGTCATGATAATCAGGGGACAGAATAGATAAAGAATAATCCAGAGGAGAGTTCCCAAATAGCTCTACCAACAATGCTGGCAAACATGGTAAATGAAAAGTTTGAAAACATACAAAGGACTCTGTTTGAGCGTGATAGCGAGAGAGAGGTAGAAAACCAAAGGTCAATATAGGAAAATATTGAAAACCTACAAAGGACTCTGTAGGAGAGTGATAGGGAGAGAGAGGAGGTAAACCAAAGGTTAATACATGAATATCATGAACATTAGGAAGCTACTCAGAAACTGATATAGGAATTGCGTGAGCAGCTTGAGAACACTAGAAGAGAAAGGCAGGAATGGCGTGAACAGGCAGAGAACACTCAAAGAGAACTACAGGAATGGCATGAATGTGAGGAAGCTTAGCAAAGAGTAATACAGAATTGAGAGAGCAGGATGAGAATACACAAAGAACACTAAAGGCATTCATGGAAACAATTAACAAAGAGCTGAAGGAAGTCAGGGAGACCACAAAGGGAATGGTGAATGGAACCCAACAGAAGGAATGGAAGTCCAAGGAAACCATATCCAATCAACTAAGTGATTTGAGAATAAACACTGTACAACAAATTAAGGAAGTAAATAAGTTCATACAAGATCTAAAACAAAGCTCCAACAAAGAACTTGAAGCCATCAAAGCTGACCAATTAGAAGGAAAAGAAATAAAAAACAAAGTAGAAATTCTCAAGAGCAGGTTAGACCATACAGAAGATCGAATCTCGGGGATTGAAGACACACTACATATTATAGCGAAAGAACATACAACCATCCAAGACAAGTCCAAGAAATATGACAGATCTTTTCAACACTTGGAAGACATCATCAGAAGGCCTAATCTGAGGAAAATGGTTGTAGAGGAGCACCTAGAAACAGAAGTTAATGTTCTAGAAAATTTGTTTAACAGGATCCTAGTAGAGAACTTCCCAAACATGCAAAAAGATAGGCCTATTCACATACAAGAAGCTTTTAGAAGTCCAAATAGACCAGACTAATATAAGACATCCTACCATCACATTGTAATCCACATAGGATCAATTCAGACCAAAGAAGAGATCCTTAAAGCTGTCAAGGAGTAAAGATTAATCACCTATAAATTGAAACCAATTAGAGTCACCTCAGATTTCTCAGCAGAGACAATCAAAGCAAGAAGATCCTGGAATGATGTATGCCATGCCCTAAAGAAAAACAATTATCAACCAAGAATACTGTACCCAGCTAAAATCTCCTGCATAACTGAAGGCTAAATAAAAACTTTCCATAGCAAAGAAAAACAAACAATATTTGTCCACCAAACCAGCCCTACAAAAGATTCTTAAAGATGTCCAACAAGACCACAATAAAGGCCAAGAAACCGTACCCAAAATGAGAATCCAGGAACCATAGGAGGAATCCGGTTGCTGCAGCCCCCAAGAAGGTGGATTATATGGCAGGAACTCCCAAATACCTCTTAGTCTTATCTCTCAACATTAATGGACTTAACTCTCCATTTAAGTGACATAGACTGTCTAGTTGGATTAAAAAGCAAGATACTTTGCTCTGCTGCCTTCAGAAATCACATCTTTCACATAAAAACAAACACATTTTCAATGTTAAAGGCTGGAAAAAAATCTACCAAGCAAACAGTCCCCATAAACAGGCAGGAGTTGCAATCCTAATATCAGATAAAATAGACTTCAAATTAAAATTCGTAAGAAGAGATAAAGTAAGTCACTACATACTAATAAGGGAACTCTCCTTCAGGAGGATATTACAATTCTAAATATCTATTCGCAAAACAATGGAACACCCAAATTTATCCAAAAAGAAGTAATTTCCCTCAAATCCCACATAGATCCAAAGACATTAATTGTTGCGGATTTTAACACAACCACTCTCCCCACTAGATAGATCAACTAGGCAAAAACTCAACACAGAAAATGCAGACCTAAACAACTGCATAGATCAACTAGATTTAACAGAATATTTCACCCAGCAGCATCAGAATACACGTTGTTCTCAGAATTACATGGATCATTTTCTAAAATAGACCACATTTTAGGCCACAAAGCAAAGTTGTCCAAATTCAGAAACATTGAAGTTATACATTGCATTCTCTCAGACCACAAGGGAATTAAATTAGAACTCAACACCAAAAGCCACCAATGAAAGTCCGGTAACACATGGAGGCTGAACAACACACTGCTGAATCAGGAGTGGGTCATGGAAGAGATTAGAAAGGAAATTCAAATGTTCATAATATTCAACCAAAATGAGCACACAAATCACCAGTTCCTCTGTGACACAGCAAAGGCAGGGCTCAGAGGCAAGTTGATAGCTCTGAGTTCCTACATCAACAAATTGGAGAGATCTGAAACCAAAAATTTAATGACACATCTCCTTGAAAAAGGGCAGCAAGATAAACCCCAACCCAGTAGTCGGAAAGAAATAATCAAAATTAAATCAGAATTAAATGAATTAGAATCCAAAAAAAAAAAAAAACTATAGAAAGACTCAACAAAACAAAGAGTTGGTTCTTCGAAAAAATTAACGAAATTGACAGACACTTAGCAAACCTTATCAGAAAAAGAAGAGAATACACCCTAATAAATAAACCCCAAGATGAGAATGGAAAAAACACCACAGACACAACCAAGATTCAGAAACTTATAAGGGAATACTTCTCAAAACTTTATGCTAATAAGTTTGAGAACTTGACAGAAATGGATCTTTTTCCTAGCAAATATTGACATGCCAAAACTAAACCAAGATGACTTAAACCATCTTAAAAGACCCCTAAGCATTGAAATAGAAACAGCAATAAGAGACCTCCATTCTAAGAAAAGTCCAGAACCAGATGGATTTACAGTAGAATTCTACAAGTCCTTCATAGCAGAGCTCACATCAATACTCCTCCAACTCTTCAATGAAATTGAAAGAGAAAATTCACTACTGAACTCATTCTATGAAGCCATCATAACCCTCATCCAAAAACCAAGCAGGGACTCGTCAATGAAAGAGAACTATAGACGTATTTCTTTGATGAACATTGATGCAAACTTCTCAACAAAATTTTGGCCAATCGACTTCAACAATTCATCCAAGAAATCACACACCACGATCAAATAGAATTCATTCCAGGGATGCAAAGCTTGTTCAATATAAGCAAATCAATTAATATAATTCATCACATCAACAGGAGCAAGGATAAGAACCATATGGTTATCTGAATAGATGAAGAAAAAGCATTTGCCAAGATATAACACCGCTTTATGATGAAGGTTCTGGAAAAATTAGGAATCCATGGAACATTCCTCAATACAATAAAGGCTGTATATTACAAACCTATAGCCAGCATTATACTTAATGGTGAAAAACTAAAGCCATTTTCTCTTAACTCAGGAATGAGACAAGGATGTCCACTCTCTCCACTTCTCTTCAACCTAGTATTAGAATGCCTAGCTACAGCAATAATACAAGATGCAAACATAAAGGGGATCCAAATAGGGAAAGAAGAAATAAAACACTCCCTCTTTGCAGATGACATGATCTTATATTTAAAGAATTCTATAGACTTCACTCCCAAATTACTCAAGCTGATTGAAAACTTTGGCAAAGTAGAAGGGTATAAAATTAACACCCCAAAATCAACGGCTTTTCTGTATGCCAACAATGAGAAAAGTGTGGCGGAAATTAGGAAAGCAATTACATTAATAGTAGCCCCACAAAAAAAAATACCGAGGAATTAATTTAACCAAAGAAGTGAAGGACCTCTATGAAGAAAATTTTAAAAAATTGAAAATGGATATTGGCACATAACTTAGAAAGTGGCAAAAACTCCCATGCTCCTGGATTGGAAAGATCAATATCGTGAAAATGGCAATAATTCCCAAGGCGATACCTATGAAAATTCCAACCTCATTCTTTAAGGAAATAGAAGAGCCCATCCAAAAATTCATATGGAACAATAAAAGACCCTGTGTAGCAAAAATGTTCCTCAACAGAAAGAACAATATTGGAGGAATAGCAATACCAAATATCAAACTCTACTATAATGCCATCGTAATCAAAACAGCTTGGTACTGGCACAAGAACAGACTTTAGGACCAATGGAATAGAATTGAAAACCCAGAAATAAACCTGAAGACCTATAGCCTTCTAATATTCAATAAGGAAGTTCAAAAAATAGAATGGAAGAGAGAGCCTCTTCAGTAAATGGTGCTGACAAAATTGGTTAACTACTTGTAGAAAACTAAAGCTAGATCCTTATATATCACCCTGCACCAGAATCAACTCCAAATGGATCAAAGACCTCGGAGTCAAAGCAGACACTCTGAAAACATTACAGCGTGTAATGGGAGAAAACCTAGGTCTCCTTGGCGCAGGCTGAAATTTTCTTAATAGAGACCCAGAAACACAACAAATCAAAGAAAGGTTGGACAAATGGGATTGCACGAAATTGCAGAGCTTCTGCATGGCAAAGGTCGTAGCTAGCCAGATCAATAGAAAGCCCACGGATTGGGAGAAGATCTTCACTAGCCATAGAAACTCAAAAAATTAAACTTCCTAACAACAAATTTTCAAAAAACACCTGCCCAATAACTAAGTGGGCTAAAGACTTAAAGAAAAATTATTCTGAAGGGGAAAGAAGGATGGCCAATAGACACATGAAGAAATGCTCTAACTCCCTAGCCATAAAAGAAATGTAAATCAAAACAACATTAAGATACCACCTCACCCCAGTTAGAATGGCAAAAATCAAGAACTATAAGAACAAAGATGCTAGAGGGGATGTGGACAGAAGGGAACCTTATTGCGTTGTTAGCGGGAGTGTAAACTTGTTCAACCACTTGGGACAGTATTATGGAGGTTCCTCAAAAGACTCCACATAGATCTCCCCTATGACCCAGCAATCCCACTTTTGGCATTTACCCAAATGTTCACAAAAAAAAGACCACACTAAAGCTACCAGCACGACTATGTTTATTGTAGCATTATTTACTATAGCTAAGATATGGAACCAACCCTGATACCCTTCAGTATAGGAATGGATCAAGAAAATGTGGTATATATACACAAAGGAATTCTATGCCTCCATCAGAAAGAATGACATTGCCCTATTTGTTAGGAAATGGAAAGACTTGGAAAAAAATTATATTAAGTGAAGTATGTCAGGCCCAAAGAAACATAGGTCCCATGGTTTCCCTTATTTGCAATATCTAGTATATGTTTGAAAAGGTGAGATAAGGTTATGTTAGGTAAATTAACCCTAAGATATGTATTCAAATGCTTTTTTTTCTTTCCTGTGATTGTTTTGAACACATTTATAAGATTATTTCTTTGTTGTTTCCATGTCCCTCCCACACAGTATAACCCCTGCTTTCACTCTATTTGATGTCCGTATAATTTGTGGAGGGGAAGGGGGAAAATCAAGTCGTTTAAATTGGGATACAGGTGGACCCATTGCAACAATGAGAAGTACAAGTCGTTATGTCAAAAATGAACTTTACAACTTTGTTGGGGTGGGGCGCAGGGAGTATTGGATGAGGGGGTTGGGGGAGGATGGGGAGGATGTGAGGGAAACAAAGGAGGGGCTACGATGCTTGATAAGAAATGTACTCCTTATCTTGCCCATGTAATTGTAACCCCTCTGTACAGTATTTTCACAATAAAAAAAAAAAGAAAAACAAGGTAATGGGGGAAGTGTGTACAAAGGATAGCCATCAGAGCAGTTTATTTTGTACACTTTGTGAGAATATGTACTGGGAACTATATATTAAATCATTAAACATATTTATTTATTTATATATGCATATATGTGTGTATATGCCCTTATATATGTACACATGTATATTACTATACACACAAATACTCACATACATATATACATGTACACATGCACAGATGGAGAAAGACACATAGTTACAGCCAACACAATTTTCACTAGTTGTTGAATATACCTTAGATGGAATGCTTGGAACCAAATATTCTGAACATGTATTTGTCTCTAAGAGTTCTTTTACCACTGCTCTAATCTCTTAAAACTGGTAGGTTTTGACAGATTCGACTTGCAAAATGCAGTACAAGAGATAGCAAATCACTTGGAAATCTCAGTATGCAAAGATCATATGGTGTCTCCCTGCTCTCCATGGAATGCTTGCTCTTATAGACACTCTCAAAAACCAAAGCAGCAGGAAAATACCCTGGTAAAGAATAAAGTTACACGGCTTTAAATAGCATCCTTCCTTGAGCCCTTTTCCAACAGCCAGCATCAATTCCTAAGCAGATTAGTGTGTCCTCAGAATACTGGAGCTCAGGTCAACATTTAACCAACACATGTGTTAAGTCCTATGAGAGAAATGCTGACTGAGGTGTTGCTGATTTCCTGTCCAAGAAAATAAGAAAAAAAAGAAATTATTTTTAATGTATTAAAGTTTGAGAATAATTTGTAACCTGTCAATAAATGTGTAGAACACAACTATACCAACTGACAAAAAAATTACGTGTTTCATTTATGTGCTCTTAGACTTGGTGAGCGATTTTAAGTGTGTCTACACACGTAGAATAAGCATAAATCAAGCCAGCATTTCTTCATTTAAGATACAAGGTTGACCCGTTTTAACAATGAGATGTACAAGACAGTCTATCAGAAAGCAGGTTGAGAGATGAGATGGAGAGGTGTGAAGAGAAGGGATAGTAGGGGACAAAAGGATAGGGTAAAAATGCTCAATGAGAAATGTACTCATTTTATGCACCAGTGGCTCATGTCTTTAATCATAGCTACTCAGGAGGTTGAGATCTGAGGATCGCGGTTCAAAGCCAGCCTGGGCAGGAAAGTCCGTGAAACTATTATCTCCAATAAATCACCAGAAAACCAGAAATGTTGTAGCTCAAGTGGTAGAGTGCTAGCCATGAGCTGAAGAGCTGAGGGACAGGGCTCAGGCCAGATTTCAAGCCCCACGACCGACCAACAATCAAGAAAAAAAAAAAAAAGAAATACTCATTACCTTACTTATGTAACTGTAACCCCTCTGTACACTATCTTTACAATAAAAAAATTGTAAAGATTAAAATATTAAAAAGATACAAGGAAAACTTCTGTACTTAAAGGAAGTTGTATTTGTCAATCAATATCAGTAAGGTATTGGTTTTAGGACCACAGGCATATTAAAACTTTGCATACTCAAATTCTCTACATAAACACAGTATATTATTTACATTAGAATCTGCCCACAAACTAGTGCAGTGTAATTGCTATGAAAATTTTTATTACATTCTATGTTTGTAATGAAAAAAGGAAAGTATATGTACTATCAACAGTTACAAATTTTTTCAGATAATTTTTGTCAGCATTTTGTGGATGGAATTGGGAGAGCAATTTTGAAAAGCACAAATTTCATCACTAGAACCGGTCTGCAAAATGTAACAAAGAGCTAATACAGCATCATTGAATAGTATGGAACTGCAAGGAGAAATACTTTAATTATCAGAAAGTGTAACAACCCAAGGACTTTTTAGAAATGCAGCTGCTAGATTTCTCATAGAGAGCTTTGATAACACTTTGTGAAATACAAGTCAGAAACTCACTGAAGTGTAGATGGTTTTCCCTCACCTTTCTATTATGCTCAGTTATTATCAATCTACATATAGCTAATCTTGAATAATCCTCTAATAACAAAATGTAGATGGAGTGTTTATATGCAGAAAACCTTGGAAGGCTAACTTTTTCTAATTAGCACAGTCTGTACTCTATGATCCAGCAGAGAAAAAACTAGGTAAATATGCCTTCTGAATAATTCTGATTCTGCGCACATCAGTTATCTATCCATACCTGGGCCCAAGTGAGAGGATTTTAAAAGACTTTAGTGATTTAAAATTTAAATTTAAATGTGGGATGAAATTAGTTCCAATTCATTACATTAAGGCAGAGACAATTGAGAAACCTAAAGGTCTATAAAAAATTTTTTAGGAAGTGAAGTGGTATTGGAATTTGGTTCTCTATATTTTTAGCAATTTGTAAAAAGAATTGGCAAAATAAAATTTACCTTTGCAGCAGACTTGACACTTATTAAATTTTGTATATTGAAAAGAGCACAAGCCTAAACAATTTGTCAATGCTATCCTCTCATTTATCTCTAAAGATCTATTCATCTGGTCTCTTAATATTAAAACCAAAATTTTTTAATCTTTAGCTAGTTGTGCAATAGGGTTTCGCTTCACCATATCAGTGTGGAATAGAGGGTATGTACATTTCAATGTACAATATATCTGAATCATTGCCAATCTTTCCACTTTTCTTCCTTCCCTTACCCCAACCCCACCTATCCTTTCATGTTTCCTACCTATATTTTCACATATGTACATTGAGTGATATGAGTGTAACAGTCCACCATTTCCCTCTCCATTCGTCTGTCCTACTCCCTGTAAGCCCAGCTCCTTACTTAAGACTTATTTCAAATTCATAGTATTTTGTTAAATATCTCTGCCTTTGGCATTTGGCTTTGGACTTGCCACATCTTCACTTCCATCTTTGACCTACATAAATGACGATAATTCTCCACATTTCTAATCTGTGAATGGCTGATAGATCTCCTTTACTATTCACCTTCTGACCTAAATTTATAATTGGACCTTCAGGGCCATCCAAGAGAGCTTTTTTCTTCTCTACACTCTGAAGATGGAAGGAAAATAATTTCCATGCTCTCAACCTTATGCTATCCATCATGAATTTCCATCACTTATCACTTCAACAGTGTATATTTAAAGTCATGTTTTCTGCATTATATCCACACAGTTTAAAGTGAATATCGAGGGTAATTTAACTAGTATTGGAAGTTTAGGGACGATTTTCAATTTCTGATGATAGAAGCAGGAGTACGTTTTAATTATGCAGATTTCACTATGTAGTGAGCCCTGTAGTCTTCTAAATTTTCAATAAATTATGAGTAACCTCTTATCAATAATTTAAAAAAGTTTTATTTCAATATTTTAAATGCTGTACCAATTATTTTAAAACTTTCACATTAAGTTAGACTGAACCCCCCCTCCACCATTCCATCACTAATTCAGGTTAAGTCTCCTTTGGCTTTATTGTTTGAGGGGATGAAGGTAAACAGATGAGGGTAAACAGAAAGATGATCATGACTCAGATATCTCCTTCCTCTTCTGTTTCTGCTATTCTTGTTTGGAAGAAGACTGGAGCAGGGAACAAGAGTAAGTTTGGGCAAGGGAGCATTCCTGGCACATCAATTATTGTTTCTCAGTATCACTTAAGCTGCGTACTCTTGCCTTCTCTGTAACAGTAACCTAACTGTGGCTTCCTTTGTGAAGGGGTAAGCACATTAACAGGTGATTACAAGTAAATTGATATTGTATATCTCAGCTTACTACTACCAAAAATAGAAAGCTTTGGCTACATAAATGCAAAGCCACTGATTTTTCAACAATACCTTAGTGAGGAGTAGACAATTCTACTCAGCTCCCCTCCTCTACTATCCTCCCTTCCCCGCCCCTCCTCTCATTTACCCTCCCTTCCCTTCTTCTTTCTTTGTGTCTCTCCTCCATATTCATCTCTAACTTCTCTCTTTTTCTCTTCCAGTAGCAAGTGACTTGGTTTATCTGACAACACATAAGTAATTGAACAAATATGTTGTCTACCCTTTTTGTGAATAATTATTCTTTTTTTTGGGGGGGGGGAGTCTGGTCATGGGCCTGAACTCTGGGCCTGGGTGCTGTTCTTGGCTCTTCAGCTCAAGGCTAGCGCTCTACCACTTGAAGCGCAGCACCATTTCCAGCTTTTTTTTTCTATTTATGTGGTGCTGAGGAATCGAACCTCATGAAGGGCCTCATGCAGGAAAGACAAGCACTCTAACACTGAGCCACCTTCCCAGCCCCGTGAATATTTATTCTTAAGAAGTGAGTTCTTGCAGAGCACCAGGGGCTTACAGCTAGATACTAGGTAGGTTCAAATTTGAAAATTGCAATTCAAAGCTATTCCAAGTAGATAAACCTAAGAGAAGAATTGAAGTGTGGCTCAGGTGGTATAGCATAAACATTGAGAATTAAAGCCCAGATTGTTAGGTTTTTAAAGAGAGGTTGAGTAAGAACCACACCACACAGGTGTTATTCAGGGAAGGGGTAGGTTTATTCATCATTAGGGCTGGCACCAGACCTTGTTGGCCCTCCATGCATCTGGGAAAGGCCTGGGAAAGACCTGGGAAAAAGGGTGTCTGGGCTTGGGCTAGGCCTTATCTAGGATATGGGTGGAGAAAGGTGTGGCAATATCAAATTCAGATGTGACCTCAGCAGATGCAGCTGTAACATTTTCCAGGTGTGCCAGTTGCCTAGGTAATGCAGGTACTAGGTGAACAACTTGCTTCGAGGAGGATAGAGTCTGCTCCTCATCCAGGAATGGACCTTACACAGATAGAGCTCAAGGCCAGGAGTTCAAACCCCAGTACCAGCACAATATAAAAAAAATCAGTCCGTGGTCTTTGAAAAGGGATATTTCTCCAAAAATTCATATCCAAGACAATTTTCAAGGCCAAAGACTCTTTGAAAGGCTCTTTCACATCTTAAACTGATTCCTGTTCTTGCTTTACATTATGTAAAATAAGAGTCACACTTCACATTAAGAAGTATGCACACTGTTAAACAGTTCTTACCATTTTTAATGTAAAGGAAGCATGGGAGAGGAATTCACCTCACTTGGGTGAATGAAGTTTGACTCACTGACAGACTTTTGCAAGTAAATGAGGGTCTGTTTACATGTAAAGAAGTCTACACAGATGGTTTTCTAGGGGAGAGAACAAGCTAGCTGCTGTCCAGGTTTGAATCAGAGTAAGTTTATTCCTATGATATGGCAAAGAGAAGATCATCTCATAGAATTCTATGCAAACAGCAATTTCAGAAGAATTAAAAAAAACCATGTCTACGTTGTGAACAGCCAAGTTTTCACAAACAAAAGAGTTTCCTGAGCCAAAAAAATATGTTAGAGCAAAAGGGACTATGTTAAATATAGTTAATGTCTGAGTGACAGGTGTAAAAGAATTCTGTAATCACAACTAAACTATAAATTTTTCATTATGTTCCTAACAAGAATTTCCAAGATAGGTCTTGCTAAATCTGTCATAGAGGACTGGGTTTATGCAATTGTCAGTTTTGTGTAGGGCCCAATATCTTCTATGGTCGCTTTGTTTGCAAATTGTTCACACCACATTCAGTGTCTAGAAAAATGTGCTGTCTTGCAAGGCACCTAAGGGATTTTTGTGCCACTGTGAATATTTATTCTTTTAATTCTTGTAATGATACCTGTCATTGTGAACCCTTTTGGGGTAAGAATAATAGTTTCTGTAACCTTTGTTCCACTAACAAATCTCAGATATAAATATAGATAGGCACCAGTGGTTCATGCCTTTAATCCTAGCTACTCAGGAGGCTGAGATCTGAGGATCACAGTTCAATGCCAGCCCAGACAGGAAATTCCATGAGATTCTTATTTCCAATAAACAACCAGAAAACTAGAAGTGCTGCTATGTCTCAAGCGGTAGAGCACTCACCTTGAGCTGAAGAGAAGAGGGACAGCACCCAAGTCCAGAGTTCAAGCCCCACTGTGAAGACTCAGTGTCTATGTTGAAGAGGCAGAATGATGCAGGCTCCAGCCTCAGGATTATCTGAGGACTGTGTTTGAGTATTAGGAAAGCTCTTGGCATGCCTGGCTAGAGAGGGAAAATGTTCTCTCTCCCTATCTCAAGACACATGTCACAGCCTCCTGGGAGCTGAGGAAGTAGCTCTTCTGCTTGCTTAAACATAGATGAACAGCTGGTCAAACATTTTCCTGAGATTGGAGATGTGGTTTGAGCTTGCTCTAAAATAGTTTAGATAATAATATACCAAGACATTGTCTCATAGGTTAAGTAAAAATGTATCGGTTGAAATTTTTTGTGTGAATGCCTTCTGACTAAATCTTGGCACTAAGAATAAAGCACAGCATGCAGTGGCAATTGCTGTTTGCACTCTGCATCCCCTGTGTTCTGGTGATTTCGTGACACTTACCCAGGGATCCCAATGCACTAGATGTTGACACCCCCTGACAGACAAAAAGAGAAAAAAAAATATATATACACATATATGTTACGATGAATTACATTTAAATATACATGAATATTTATGGTACACATATAAACATAATTAATGTATAACATATTTCCCTTATATACATCTATTTAAATATATAAGATAATATTATATCTGTATGTTTATGAATATATTTGTAATTAATATCCATAGAGTGCATCTGAAGATTTTGGGGAAAATGTAGAGTCCCTAATGGCTTACTACTGACCCATCATACTTTTAAGCATTTTTTCCACTTATTACAATGTCTCGAGTACTAAGATTGGATGATTATGAAACAGAGTAGCTGTTTTATTCCATATAATTTTGGATTATAAACATCTACTTACTTGGTATGAAACTTACCAAAATATGATCTTGAAATCACACTCCACATACTGGACATATACATCAATTTAGCAACTTATAGGTCTGAAACCCTTATTTGAATCCTATATCTCATATAAATTCTGTTTTCTTAGAGTCAGCTACATATAAAACATGCATGCATTTTTTTCATGCTCACATACATCCCCACACTCACATGACATGCTAAATGTATCACTGTAATAAGTAATTATATAGATACTGAAAAAGAACACCTTTTCAAATGTAATTACATTTCATTTTTTAGATATAATACATTATTGAAATAGTTATAAAAGAGCAGCTGAGAGGATGTTTCAAATAGTAGAGTGCCTGCCTAAAGAACATGTTTCTCAGTCCAAACATCATTATTTCCATCCTTCCTTCTCCCACAAAAAAACATAAATAATTACAGAATTAAGCTACATGTTCCTTAATCATTAATTGAATAAAGAAATTGTAATATATATGCATATATACACAATGATATATTATTTAGTCAGACATAATAATGAAATGATAGCATCTTCAAGAAAATAGATAAAACTGGAAACCTTCATATTGAAGCAATAAGCCATACTGTGAAAAAGAAATACTAGATTTCTCATATGCAGACTCTAGACCCAGAAAATAAAATGAATGACTAAGGTATAAAAGATGGAACTGATTAAATTCAGAAAAAAGTAAGAGAGGAGATGAAGAGAAATATTGTGGAGTATATATTTTCAAATAGTTTATGATAGTATGATGGCATAATAAAAGTATAAAAATAGGATAATGAAATTAATAAAATGAATAAAATTTAGCATGCTACATTATATGGACCTGTTTGTATAACATAATAAAATACTTTTGAAATTAATATTTGCTAATGAAAAGACAAAAATTCATTCCAGTTGTTATAGATTTATATGTTAATTTCCAATTTTTGTTCAGTTATTTCCCTAATAAAGTAAAAGGAGATATTGGTTTTGTTCCTTTAGAAAGACATTCTTGTCGTTTTAGCATTAAAGTAATCTAGTTAATTGCTGTCAATGTGAAATTGTTCAATCCAATTAATTATTATATTAGAATATTTTCAATACACTCTTCAAAATATTATCCCTATAGGTATGTACTTTTTACTATTCATTGAATATGTTTTCATTACTTAATTGCTATATACCATTTTCTGAATGTAGTTTGGTATTTGCAACTAGGATACTTTATACCTGACATGGTAATCAATTATTCAAACAGTTTTTATCCAAAAAGCCTATAATGAAATAAAGAGGTAAATCCAAATTATTTATATTTGAAGACAATACTTGGTTAGTCTTCTTCTCACATTCCCCTTTCCCTTCTTGAGAATAATACACAGTGTAAGGAAATGATTAGAATGTTTTGGAGAAATAGGTTGACTTTAAACAATGAGTTACTCTATGCTGCATTTTTCTTTACTTTATATCCAGAAAAGGTAAATTCTTACCTTATCATTTTCCTTAGGCTTTATACTCAGGTTTAATCTCTGATGAGTGACAAAGATATAAACATTTTTTAACAGTGATTAAATTTAGGCTGAGGAACCTATGCACAATTATACTCATGCAGACCTGACTCATCAGTCATGAGACCATGATATCAAAATGTTAACCTATGCTTACTGAAATCATGCTTATGAGATTCTGTGTATTAGAAACAGTGGTTATTAGCATTTGTTTTGTAAGCAACATCATTTCATGGGTTAGCAACTGAAGTGAGACATTATACTCAGAACACAATTTAAGGAAGCATCCAAAATTAGTTACCAAGTTATACACCATTTAACACAATGTTTTAAAAATGCAAACTAAAGGAAATAACTTATGGAAAAAATTATTTAAAATAAATACAGAATTAGTATGATTGATTTTTCTTTTACGCCAGTTTGCAATATGGCTTGCATGATAATTTCTCTGATTATATGTTTACTTAGGTCTTGATATGTAGTTGGAGAAGTTATGTTCTTTCATATATTCATTTGTCAGATCAAAGAGGAAATGAATGCCAGAGTCAAATCCATAATAATGTTAGAGTTGTATCATGCTACTTTGCCAAAGTTTCAAATCAGCTCGAATAACTTGGGTATTTTTTGGATATAACTAAGTAGTTGTGCAATATTGTCAGTACTAGAAAGATTTTGACCACCATTTATTAAAGTAATATTTTCCAGAAACTACTTCTATTCTCACTTTTCATTAGATTTTTTAAATTTCATTTATATCATGTGTTGATGGTTTCCTTCAGGTAACCCACATTCAATCTTCTACACTGTAATTTAGAGTAGTTTTAAATTATGTACACTCATGTACGCTGCTCAGATTCTATCATTTGCTCATTTTGTTCTTGTTAAATCAATAGTTAGTTCTCAATATGGATACTATTGGACTTATTCATTGCATTTCTGAAGTTTTCAAGTATGTCATGCTGTTTGTGATTTGATATTGTAGCATTTTTTTCTTTTAAATATGTGCAGATCTTACTTCACATACAATTACCTTTGTTTTAAACAATTTGATCCATTCAAGGGATTTGCTATATTATGTTCATCCAGATGAATTTAATTACAAATTAACACAACCTTATTTCTGAGAGACAGTTATCCTCATATTCTACTCAAATTAACATGTATTTGAGGTTTTTGTACTTTAAAAAAACTGGGTATAACATGTTTTTGTTCCTGGGGGAATTCCAATCCCTTTGGTTGTTTTTCCAGCTGTGGTGACTTCAACATATGTGTGCATTTTATTTCAACTGTTTTGTGTCTAAATTTTGTCTCATATAACACAAAGCAGAAAAAGAATCAGTGATTTAGAACTTTTCCACATAGAATTCTAAGAGATACACTTGAAGTTTTGTGACAATTGGACCAGGGAGGTCTTGTTAGTGGAAGACGTGGGAGAATAACAAATAATGTTTGATGTGATTTGAATTCGGCCTCTTCTTGCCTCATTATTTCCAATTGTAATAATTTTGTCTGTATGAACTCAGAATTTTTGGTTTATTTGGTACACACTACACATTCATATTGGATTTTAACTCTAAAATCTTCTTTCCTTCACTTAAAACCACAGATGTGAATTTATAATGCTAAAATAGAATCTACTAATTTATATGAATTTGTTCAAACTATTTTCACTTCACACTATATGCAATATAGAATGTAATAATAATAGTGTGAGATAGTATGTAATAATTGACTTTGGGGAAAATCAATTACACTGGATTTTTGTGAGATACTTAGTAATAGTAAAAATTATATTTGTTTCTATTAAAAATCCCAGTTACATCTAAAAATAACTCATAGTTAAACTAATGTTGAAAAAAATATTTTTATTGGAAAAAAGCCAGAAGTTTCAATAAGATTGCTTGTTTAAAATTGAATTGGATCTGGGATTTGGTGGTTCATGCCTGTATTCCTAGATACTCAGGAGTCTGACATCTGAGGATAGTGGTTCAAAGCCAGCCTGGGCAGAAAAGTCTGTGAGACAATTGTCTCCAATAAACCACCTAAAAACCAGAAACAGTAATGTGGCTTAAGTGGTACAGTGGTAGCCTTGAACTGAAGAGCTGAGGACAGTGACCAGCCCCAGAGTTCAAGCCCCACAACTGACAAAAAAAATTGACATGGACTTGTACTTTATTATTGCATAATTTTTTATGAGTGGTTGTTCAGTGAAAATGTAATTAGTGTTTATATTTTGTGTTGGCATAAAATGAGCCTACTATTGTGTTAATTTATTAAGAAAAACTCTCTGATTATATGACAGCATCAATTTTGTGGATAATGATTAAGACCAGGCTGCATTTCTAGAAAAAAATATTTATATCACCCCCACAAAAAGAGGAACAAAAGAAAATATATGCCAGGAAACTTATTTTGTAAATCATAATGGCCTAATATTCTGTTATTGGTGAAGATGTTGCCATTTGATTTTAGTATGCCCCAGAAAGACCTATGTGTGAAAGAAAAATGGCTTTCCATTCCCTCCCAGACTGTGGAGAATACCTGAATAGTTCTTCTGGAGATTGAGTTCTTCAGAGTGAAACCCATGAAAACATAGTCTCTCATCTACTTTCTTCTTTTATATTTTAATCATTCTAGGTCAAAAACATTTCTCTTTGACATACTCTCCACCTTGACATAGTCTTGTCACAGGCCACCAAAGCAATACAACCAACTGAACATACGTTGAAATCTTCAAACTTGTAAATCTGAGTAAGCCTTTCTGCTTAATACATGGACAATATCACTTATTATGGTAGGTTATAAAGCTAACACAGAAGTCTAGTCTTTCTAACAATGGAGAGTACATAAAAATGTGCCTCATTATAAAATATCTAATTCCAAGTTGTATTTTGTGTTTTTGTTTCTTTTGATCTAGGGCTTAAATTCACGGTGCATTTATGGCTGGTGCTTCCTTTTTTTTTTTTTTTTTGGGTCCGGTCGTGGGGCCTGAACTCTGGGCCTGGGCGCTGTCCCTCAGCTCTTCAGCTCAAGGCTAGCGCTCTACCACTATGAGCCACAGCGCCACTTCCGGTTTTTTTCTTTTTGCTTATGTGGTGCTGAGGAATCGAACCCAGGGCCTCGAGCATGCAAGGCAAGCGCTCTACCACTGAGCCACCTTCCCAGCCCATGGCTGGTGCTTTTGCAGTCAAGGCCAATGATCTACATACAATTTGAACTGGAAATCCATTTGCCCCTATGGTTAATTGGAGATAAGAGTCTAAGGAACTTTCCTACTCATGCTGGCTTCAAATTGTAATCTTCAGATCTCAATCTCTTAACTAGCTAAGATTAAATCCTTGAACCACCAGTGCCTACCCATGCTGCATATTGTGTGTAATTCCAATTTTCAGCATTGTATAGATGTTCCTACTACAATGTAAAAAAACTTAAAACATACTAAGTGCATTTGTAAAGTATATTATGAAGAAAGAATTTTCATCCTTTAAAAAAAATCTATGCAAAATCTATGCTAACTAGTGATATTTTACTGTACCTTTCCTGCAACCAGTTTGATATAATTTAATAATTGTCAGGCCAAGTTTCTCTATATTCAACTGGAGATTTACTATTTCATGCATGCATGTAAATGTATATGTATACATATCTATCTATATATCTTCCAATATGGATCATCAGATTTGATACTTAGCTTTGTTTTGCTGTTCAGCAGTTGAACCTGGTTGGCTCATTCTGTGACAATATCTGTGCTCATTCTCATCATTCCTTATTTACCACACCATCAGCTTTCTAAAATCTGCCTCATTTCCTGGAGAAGGTAACCAATCAGTCCAACCCACAGGGTTGTAATAAAGCAAGCTTTAAGAAAGGAAGTTAACATGAAGTGACAACTACAGAATTTCTACAGAGACTTAGTAGGTTATCAAAATTATATTCGACATCTTTCCATTTCTGCCTTTCTTCTCTTCTCATACTTAAGAAAGCAGTGACTAACACTATAAATATATTGCATTTATAACGTAAGGATCATTTTTTTTCCAATCTGCAGCCTTTTTTCTATGATTTCTGGCATAAACTTTTGGGATTTTTTTTGGATTGTTATGGGATTCCATCCAAAACAAAGCCATGTATATCAAGTAAACCAATGTTTTCAACTCAGAGTATTAAACAAAAGAGAGAGAAATTTAAGGTTAGTTGTGTATGTTAATCACAAACATGGGCAATATCAAGATATTTTCAAATAGTACACTTTTTACTGGATAAAGTGGCTCAAACCTGTAATCTTATCTACTTGGGAAACACATTAGAGAATTCCAGTTCCAGGCAAGCCTAGACCCAAAAAGAAGTTTCAGAAACCATAACCATTTGCTGGGTGCAATCTTTTTGCTTGTGTTAAGATTACTACAGTCCAATCAGGCCCAGGCAGAGTGATACTACCTCAAAATAAGCAATCTAATTACAATCTGAAGGTATGGCAGTAGTAGAAATGCTGTTTCACAAGTATAGGATTTTGGGTTAAATCCCCCAGTACCACTAGGAATTTAAGTGTGTGCCAGGGTAAGAATTGGGCATGTTTAAGGTCAAGACTTCATACTGGTTTTACAAGCTCTAATAAAACCTTTACCTCTCTTGCTAATTGTCTTAAAAGTACAACCATAACTTCCGTGCCCAAACCAAATAATTTCTTATTAGAGATTTTCTTCTATACATTAAGTAATTTGTTATGTGTTGGATACTGTCCCACTGAAATCATACTAAAGATCAAAAACCCATTGCCTCAGAAAGTGCCTGCATTTGGAAACAGAATCTCAAAGGTAGCATTTAAGTTGAAGTGCCCTTCAAGGGAAGCAGAAGGCCTTGAATATGCCAAGGAAAGAGGACTCAGAAGAAGCCAGCTCTGACCTTGGAGTTCTAGTTCCACAAACTCAGAGGCAATGTATTTACAGTGTTAACGCTACCCAATCTATGGTAGTTTATTATTACAATTACTACCAAACATGTGGAATCTATAAGACATGAAAAGTCATTGATTCTTGGGGTCCACGACTCATATCTATAATCCTAGTGATTAAGAAGGATAAAACTTGGGGGATAATGGTTTTCAGGCTGATAGTAAAGTTCATAAAGTTCTATCACCAATTAACTATAAAAATTTCTGGGCTGGAGACATGGTTCAAATGGTAGACTGACTACTGTTAGCAAACAAACAGAGCATGACATATGTTGAAGCCTAAATGGGAAGAAAGAAAAAGTCCTTAGAAGAATAGTATGAGAAACAGAGTTATGAATAGGAAAGCAGAACCAAAAGAAATAAACTTATTGTATAGACAAAGCTTCCCAATGTGAAATATGGCACAAACTATAATATTTAGGGGTTTCCTTCCTATTTTGACAATGAAACAGTATGCAATAAATAATCACATTACTTTTATGTTTCCATAATTTAACTGGTTTTCCTATAAATTTATAGAATACTGTAGCTATGGAAAAATCAATAAATATTGCATTTCCATATAGGATTACTTATTCTTGCAAGTGTTGTCTAAAATTGATCTTCACTGAAAAGATTGCCATTGATATCTTTCTGATGATTCCAAATGTTTATAATTTCAGCTGACCTTTCACAAAACTCATACGCCAAACATAACTTTTTAGTTTGTTCATGCAATCATATGAACACAAACATATGGCGCAAAATGTTAATTACTTTTATCTACTGTCATTAATGTAGTATACCTAATAGAATTAAGTATATACCCTGAGCATAATAAGATTCTTCCTTCTAAACACAGACTTGCAGGCACAAACACACACACACACACACACACACACACACACACACACACATGCACACACACATTTATCACTCTGAGTAGGTTCCTTACATTGGATATCAGACAATGTTCTAATAATCAAACTTTCCTGCCCAGACATAAAATACATTCATAATTCCACACATGCAAAAAAACCCAGATCATTCAAAATAATGAGAATATTTAACAAACGCATCTACTCCCTGATTTCATTTATTCATGCCGATGCATTTTTCATGTCATATTTAAAAATCTTTTTGAGTCTCTCTGATTAGCAGACAAAAAATATGCTATCATATAATAGGAAATGTAGGTAAAATTACTTGTCCCTAGGTAATCTTTAATATCTTATCAAAGACTTCTGTTTATTTCTTGCAGAGTCTTTTTCTGGCATTTTGCTCTAATGTCTAATATTAAATTACAAAGTACATGCTGTATTCTTTAATTCATTTTTCCTAAAGGTTATGCTATGGAGTTGAATCTGATTTGTTTGCTGATTGTAAATTACATTTTCTCAAAAACTGGAATTATTGTTTATGTTACTCCTAAGCCATTTGAAATATCTAAAAGAACTGCAAATTCACCTTGGCAATGATTTGTGAATGGCAGCAATGGTTGTGCAGAGATGAAGGACTTGAATTATCTAGAGTGCCTTAAAAATGGCACTGTCATTTAAAGGGCTGATCGATTAGTAAGCTTTTAAAGTGTGGTCTTCATATTTCATCTAAGAAGATAACAGTATGTTTTTCATCACACTCTTGCCTGAATAGCAGTAGAATTATTTCTTTCCACATTTTATGCTCTGCTGCTACTGTAGTGAAACCAACAAACAACTGCACAGCTGTGTTAGCTGTGTTAGCTGCTCTAGATTTTGAAATTTTCTTCCAGTGGCCCTAGTGTTTTGAGCCCAGATTCATGGGATAGTCACATAATCCACAATTACAAAGCACCACAATATAAAAAGACTATTTCAAAATGAGGTTCAATTTTTATGTTTGTTGTTTCCTTTCTTATTGATTTCTTTTAAAGAGCTAGGGGCTAATTATTTCTCATTGTTGATGTGACTTAAATAAATTTACCAGATTTTTGCAATAAAATAAAGAGATATAAAAAGACATATTTAGTCACAAAATAAAAGTAAATATTTGAGTGATTCTTTCCATTCTAGTCCTATTCTCAGTTATCTTCAAATAACGTTGAGATGAGCAAAGCATATGTGTAAATTGACATGTATCAAGCACACAGGACTTTGGAATCTTTGGGCTTTAATTTATCAACTTCACCTAGAAAAGAAAATTATCACTTGTTTCATTTCTTAAGTAATCTCATTAAAATAAGTTTTATTAATTTTATCAATAATTCTCATAGCCTATGGAATTGATGCATTGCAATATTATTTGATTTATTACTTCCACTAAATTAATATTACATTTATAATGCAAAGCACTCTACCCCTAAGACACATTCCCAGCACTCCACGTCAGGTTTCTTGATTTCTTATATTTGGAGGAGTTAAAGCCTGGGCCTGGGTGCTGTCTCTTAAGCTCTTCAGCTCAAGTCTAGCACTCTACCATTTGAGCTACAGTGCCCCTTCATGCTTTCTGGTGTTTCTTTGGAGATAACCATCTCAAGGAATCTCCTGCCGAAGGCTGGCTTTGGACCCTGATCCTCAGCTCTCAGGCTCCTGAATAGCTAGGATGAGAGGTGTGAGTCACTGGTGCCCAGCTTCCACTTTAAGTTTCTAAGTGGTGAATAGGAGATAATAGTCTCATGGGACCTTTTGTTTCTGGGATAGTTTGGAACCCAAATCCTCAGCTTCCTGAGCAGGCAGGATGATAGACCTCAGCTAAAAACACCTAAGCTGTGATACTTTGCTGCAAGGGGGTCTTTGGTTCCGCGTGGTAGAGTGCTAGCCATGAGCCCAAGAGGAAAGTCAGCACCTAGGCTCTGGGTTGAAGGTTCATGATGGAGAAAATGAAACCAAACCAATTGTCAGCAGGAGACAAGTCACTAGATTTCAGTACATACATAAATTTGGCCCTGCCTTGGGGACATACCTGAGCCTCAACTTTCTCATCTGCACAATCATCTTACTTGTGGAGCTCTAACAAGGACCAGATGAAAGAATACACCCCATGAAGGACTCAGCGCATAGCATCCTGTGAAGGACTGAGCACCAGCACCCCAGGAAGGGCTCATCACATAGCTCTATCCCACAAGCTGTCATTAGAATTCGGGTGTTTTCATCAGTATCACCATTCTTTCAGAAAAACGTCACAAATCACAAAAGTTCACATCAAATGGTGTAGAGGGGTGGTTAATGGCGGGGAGGGTCCTCAGCCTTGGGGATTGCACGCATAGGTTGAGGGTACTCTCCTAAGACCTTTTCCTCAAGGCTAGAACTCTACGACTTTCAGCGTCAGGTCAGAGTCTCGCAGCCTTCCTGCCAGGGCTGAGTATTCAAACCACCAGTTTCAGAACTCATCCCTGAGCAGCTAGGGGTGAACCAGCAGCGTCTGGTTCAATGGAGTTGTTTTGCAGCTGTTGACCTGTGGCTAAGTCAGGTTAAATGGCAGCCATCAGCTTCAGACTCCCGGCTTGCTCTGTCATGAGGTATTTGAAGTCCTGGCAAGTCCTAACTTGTTTTTGGTGCTTCAGTGACAGCACCACTTCTGGGTTTTTCTTTGCACATGATAGTGTGGAAATGAACCTAGTGCTTCATACATACTAGGCAAACACTCTACCACTGAGCCCTAGTAGTGACAAGTGTAGAAATAGATATGGTTTATATATATATATATATATATATATATATATATATATATATATATATATATATATATACACATATAAAACAAGAGAGGAATGTCTTTATATTAAGTTATATATACTAGTTTACTACCAATTATCAATAATTAAATTATTTCTTCCTTTATTTAGGTATCATGTTTGAATTCATAATAAATTATTCATTGAAAATTAGCCAATGTACTATGATTATTGTGTATAATTTTATAATATAAACATACACTACATACTAATGTAATTGTTACTTTTACAACATTCCATTCATATGGCTGTCTATCAAAATGCATTTTTTAGGATCTCCTGACATTCGTAGGTGGCGGGGATTTGAACCCCGGACCTAGTTTGCTGGTTTTGGTTATGGCTTCCCTGATAGCCCATCAAACTTCAGCAGTGCAAGGTCACGTACACTTTCCAGGCCCTGTCATTTAGACCCAAGATGGTCACAATTCAAAGGAAAAAAAACTATGTAAAACCACCTTCTGGAACTTCCCAGTTTTATCCTTCTCCTTCCTTCACCCTCTTTTTTTTGTCGGTTGTCAGGCAGAAGTCTGAGTCTGTGCACTGTCCCTCAACTCTTCAGGTCAAGGCTATCGTTCTACCACTTGAGCCATAGCAACACTTCCGGCTTTTTTCTGTTATGTGGTGCTGAGGAATCCAACTCAGGACATTATGCATGCAAGGCAAGCACTCTACTACTGAGCCACCTTCCCAACATTTCACCTTTTTTTTGCCACTCCAACGATTTGAACTCAGGTCCTAGGATCTCAGGATGGGCTGTGGGTCCAGAGGCTGCACCCCAGCCTAGAGTGATAAAGGCTAATGCAGAGTTGCCACAAGCTGAGTTCAAGGCCAGGGCCTGGCCAGAAAAATTAAGGCCCTGGCTTGGAATTTGCACCATTTTTCTGGCAGGCCTGGGATTTGAACTCATGGTCTGAGGAACTCTGTGGCACTGTGAGGGAGGGGAAGCTCACCATCTTTGAAGATAAGAATATCAGACCAGTTTCAAGGGCCTGAATTCAAGCCCCATCACTGGAAAAATAATACTCATATATAAGATTTTTACAAACATGGGTATACTCCATATGACATTTATTACCCTTCTTTATTCATTGTTTATTTTATTTAGCATTATTACATATATAACTTTTCAGTTATTATATTTTATCACATGGATATATTTGCATGTGGATTATACATCATACTGAGACACAGGACTTTTACAGAGAAGGAAAAAAATGTGTCAAAATTGGCTTCTTACTGCACATATAAACTTTTGACAATGCTGGGATTTGAACTCACAGCCCAAAATGCATAATTTATGAATGGGTCAGTTGTAGAACCAAAGCAAACTGAGCTGCCAGCCAGTTCTGAGGACCTGTGATTAAGCCATAGTAGTAGGCTATATATATATATATATATATATATATATATATATATATATATATAGAAAGAGAGAGAGAGAGAGAGAGATAGATAGATAGAAAGATAGATAGATAGATAGATAGATAGATAGATAGATGTGTAGTTTGCTATATATAAGCGAGAGACAATGTGAGGATATTAAATTATATAAATTATGAATTATTAGTTATTAAATTAGGTCTCCATTTAATGCAGTATCATGGTTGAATACTTACTAAAGTATTAATGTAAAATAAGTCAGTACTCTAATTAGGAGAACCAAACCAGGGTGTTAGAATGGAAGACATAATCCAATAATTTTTGTATGGCATTGTGTAAGAGAATCATGAGCTAACTCTCAATTTAATTGTAACTTTTATAAATTCAATTAAGCATTACCATGGATAGGAATGATTTTCTTAAGATCTCCCTCCATTTGTAGGTGGCGGTCCTGGCATTCCAACTTCAGGCCTGAGTAGTTTACTCAGAAATGCAAACCATTAGAATGACACAGTGAAGATTTCAGATTGTCATGAGGAAAAACAGAACAAGAAGAAAAGAAAGCCAAGTGTCAGTGGATCCTGCCTGTAATCCTAGCTCTTCAGGAGTATGAGAGGTAGAGAATGACAATTTGAATTCAGTCAGGACAGGAAAGCCCAGGACAATCTTATTTCTAAGGGATCACAGGAATTAAAAAAAAATGAGTGGGGCTGTGGCTCAAGGGCATAGCACTACCCTTGAGCAAAAGGAGCTCAGGGACAGTGCCTAGGCTCATAGTATAACACCTAGACTTGCCAAAAACAAAAAAAACAAAAAATAGTAACTCCATGTCTACCCATGTATGTATGCATGTATTTCTATCGGTGAAGATCCAGAGTCCCTATGTTGAAAGGCACTCAGCTAGGAAATTTGCTTTGAATAAAATGGTTTCTTAGCACAGAGAGCGCTTTCAAGACAGTGCATATTCTGGGGCTTCCCTCATTGTTCTCAATGTAGCCTGAGGGTTTCTGTGCACCTCAGGCTGCTGGAGGAAGTCTGACTCATTGTTAGAACAGGCAGACAAAAGGCCTCACTACTGTATAGCTGTGTAACAAACAACTCCATCTGGGCCAATTAGTGACAAACTACTCCATCTGGGCCAATTAGTGAGGATGATTGTGGGCAGGCTCTGAAGGCCAGGATAAAAAGGCCTCTTTGTATCCAAAGCTATCTCTTTCCCCAGTGATCTGTTTGGACTGGACAGGAAGCCTTCATTTGTGCCACCTCCTGTGGCCGGCCAAGTTCCTTGTACTTACCCTGTCTTTGTTAAACTATGTCCCAGTATTGAAACAAACTGCTACAATTAATTCAAGGGTCCTTCTGGCAGACAACTAGAGAGCTGAACCGAATTAAAAGATTCCTAATTGGCAAAGTTGCCCCCTTAGGTTTCCAGAAGCTTGCTGAATCTAAGCACATGGGTAATATCACAATGCTTCCTGTCATCTAGGGCTGGTGAAGCTCACCAGGTTTTGAAACCTTTGACCTCTCCTAGTTGAGCACTGGATGGCTAGCTTTAGGGGTTGAACACAGGGCCTGGGTGCTGACTATGAGCTCAGAACCGAAGCTCAGTTCTTTACCACAATTTGCTGTCACAGCTTCACTTCTGATATCTGTGTGTGTGTGTGTGTGTGTGTGTGTGTGTGTGTGTGTGTGTGTGTGTGTGTGTGTGCATACACTTGTCATGGAACTTGAATTCAGGACCTGAGCACTGTAACTGAGTTTCTCCTGTACAAGGATAGCACTCTACCACTTGAGCCACAGGGCCACTTAAGGCTGATTTTTAGTGATGTGGTACTGAGGAATCAAAACCCAGGGATTCATACATGCAAAGCAGTCTAACCCCTACTCTTCAGGTTTCTTTCTTTCTCTTCTTTTATGTTGGAGGAGTTGAAGTCTAAGCCTGGGCGCTGTCCTTCAGTTCTTCAGCTAAAGCCAAGTATGCTACCACTTGAGCTACAGCATTTCTTCAGGCTTTTGTTGGGTCATTGGAGAGTACCATCTATCTCAAAAATTTCCTGCCCAGGCTGACTTTGTACCCTGATCCTCAGCTCTCAGGTTCCTGAGTAGCTAGGAGGACAGGCATGAGTTAGTGGTGCACAGCTTCCACTTCAAGTCTCTAAGTGGTGAATAGGAGATAATATTCTCATGGGACGCTTTGTGTCTGGGATAGTTTGGAACCCAGATCCTCAGATCTCAGCTTCTTGAGTAGGCAGGGTGACAGACCTCAGCTACAGATGCCTAGATCTTAACACTCTGTTGCAACAGTATCCTTGGCTACACATGGTAGGGCATTAGCCATAAGCCAACAGGGAAGGGTCAATGCCGAGGCTCTGAGTTCAGGGTTCATGACTGAGAAAAATAAACAATTGTCTGCAGGAGACAACTCACTAGATTTCAGTACATACATAATTTTGGTGAGCCTCAAGTTTCTCATCTGCACCATCATCTTACTTGTGGAGCTCTTACAAGGACCAGATGAAAGAATGAACCCCATGAAGGACTCAGCACACACCTCATGAAGGACTCATCACATAGCTGTATCACACACGCAGTCATTACAATTAGAGTATTTTCATCAGTATCACCTTTCTTTCAGATACACCTTACAAACCACCCAAAATTCACATCTAATGATTTAGAGGGATGGGTTTTTTTGGGAGGGCTGGGAGTCAGCCACAGGGAATGCACTGGAAAGTTGGGGGTACTGTTCTAAGATCATTTGCTCAAGGCTAGAGCTCTACCACTGTGAGCTACAGCTCAGAGTTTTGCAGACTTCCTGCAAGGGCTGGGTTTTAAACCCACCAGTGACAGATCTCAGCCCCTGAGTATCTTGGATGACAGGGCTGAGTAAGCCAGCAGCATCTGACTCCGTGGGGCTGGGTTGCAGTGGTTCACTTCTGGCTAAGTCAGGTTAGATGTCAGCTGTCAGCACCAGACTCCCGGTTTGTTCTATGATGAGGTATTTGCAGTCCTATCTTTATATCTTTGCAGTGAGAACATTCTATTTTCTTTTTTTTTTTTTTTTTTTTTGGAGCCAGTCCTGGGTCTTGCATAAGGGTCTAGCCACCATCGCTAAGATTTTGTGCTCAAAGCTAGTGCTCAACTGCTTGATCAACAGCATGACTTCCAGATTTTTCTGTGTAAGCGGTAGGGAGGAATTGAACCCAGTGCTTTGTACTTACTAGGCAAGCACCCTACCACTGAGCCCTGGGAGTGACAAGAGTATGAACAGATAAATGTGTAGATTGGTTGACAGATAAATGGATGTATATGTATACAACAAGAGAGAGATGTCTGTATACTATGTAACTGCATATAGAATATTACTACCAATTATTTGCAATTAAATTCCTTCCTTTTTAAAGTATCATGATTGAATACATAATAAAATATTAATTGAAAATTAGTCAATGTAGTATAACTGTGTATAATTTTATAATATAATCGTACACTAACTACTAATTTAATTGTTACTTTTATGACATTCCATTCTTATGGATGTATATGGGAATGGGTTTCTTAGAATCTCCCACCATTCATTAGTGGCAGTCCTGGGATTCAACCTCCAGACCTAATTTTCCAGTTTCGGCTGTGGCTTCTTTAATAGCCACCAAACATCAGCAATGCAAGGTCATGTACATTTTCTGGGCCTTGGCATTTAGACCCAGGATGGTTATAATACAAAGGAAATAAAAAGGTAAAACTACCTTCTTGAACTTCTCAGTATTATGCTTCTCCTTTCTATTTTTTATATTTTTTGCCTGTCCCGATATTTGAACTCAGTTTCTAGGATCGCAGTGCTGGCAGTGGAAGAGATGCCAAGACCTGACTTCAAGCTCCGTACTTGGCAATAATAATAATAATAATAATAATAATAATAATAATAATAATAATAATAATAATAATACCCTGGCTTGAATTTGCACAATTTTTCTGGCAAACATGGGATTTGAACTCAGGGTCTGGGTAACTCTGTGACACTGTGGGTGAAGGGGAATGGCTCACTGTACTTGAAGACAAGAAATTCAGACCAGTTCTTAGGGCCTAAATTGAAGCCCCAGCACTGGAAAAAATAATGTTCTATATGAGATCTATTTACATACATGGGTTTACTGTGTTGACATTTATTACCTTTATTTATTTTGTATTATTACACATATAACATTCCTATTACCATCTCATATCACATAGGATATATTTTATACATCATACTGAGGTCAAGGACTTTCGCAGAGAAGGAAAACAATGTGTCAAAATTGGCTTCTTACTACAAAGAATAAATTTTTGGCCATCCTGGGATTTCAACTCACAGACTACAATGCCCAATCCATAAATGGGGTCACAGTCTTAGCAGACCAGACTCTGGCAAACTGAGCTACCAGGAAGTTCTGAGGACCTATGATCAAGCCACACTAGTCCCACAGGTGTTCTAAGATGTGAAAGAGGACAGAGAGCCTCAGGCAGAAGGTCCAGAATTGGAAACGGTCCTGAGGTGTGGTTTAGAGCAGGTGGTGTGGGTGGAATGAAGGTTCTGTGGATTCAGACAAGTCTGGCAGGACATTCATGGCTGTGTCAAGCTTTGTACTTGAGTCACAAGTAGGGCAGAAGTTGGGGTCCCAGAATGGGGTCCAGGGGGAAGATTAGCTTGTCTTTTCACCATGGACCCCAGCCATTTCCTATGGCTGGAAGCCTATTTTTCATAGCTCCTGATCCTCAGGCCTCCTTTGCATGGAGGAGTCAGGGCAAATGCAGGGAAGAACGCTTGCTTAAGAAAAGCTTCTAGGGGCTGGGAAGGTGGCTCAGTGGTAGAGCGCTTGCTTTGCATGCCTGAGGCTCTGGGTTCGATTCCTCAGCACCACATAAGCAAAAAAGAAAAAAGCTGGAAGTGGCGCTGTGGTTCAAGTGGTAGAGTGCTAGCCTTGAGCTGAAGAGCTGAGGGACAGTGCCCAGGCCCAGAATTCAGGCCCCGCAACTGGACCCCCTCCCCAAATAAAGAAAAGTTTCTAGTCTAATACCACCAGTGGCTCAACCCCTGTAATTCCTAGCTACTCAGGAGACTGAGATCAGAGGTAAGAAAGTTACTGAGACTCTTCTTGCCGATGAACTACCAAGAGCCAGAAATGAAGTTGTGGCTCAAGTGATAGAGTGCCAATATTGAGGGAAAAAGTTAAGAGACCAAAGTCCAGACCCCTCAATTCAAGCCTCAGTACTGGCACCTAAAAAAATGAAGAAAAGCTTTCAGGAGCTCCTAGTCCACTGTAGTGAAACTCCAGATCAGCCCGGCACCGGTGGCTCACACCTGTCCTCCTAGCTCCTCAGGATGCTGAGACCTGAGGATTGTGGTTCAAAACCAGCCCAGGCCTGAAAGTCTGGGAGACTCTGATCTCCAAGGAACCTCCAGAAAACTGGAAGTGGCGCTGTGGCTCAATTGGTAAGCTGAAGAGCTGGGGGACAGCACCCAGGCCCAGAGTTCAAGCACCATGACCAACACCTGGCCTGCTTGGACCTCACTCTGTGGCAGAGTACTTTCCAGTGGGCTCCTGAGGGTCTTCTAATGTCGAGTTGTCCCACCAGTCTTCAGAGCAGCCTCTTTGGAGGTCTTTTCCTACAGAGTAGGCCACAGTATCAAAGGGTCAAGCCTTGGGGCACGGAGGTCATCGGTCGAGTCATCAGAATGGCATCTGTCATGGGTGCAGTATGGATCTGAGCAGTAAATAGATGTCTCATACCAGGGTTCTGGGCAAGGAGGGGCAGGAGCTGCAAGATGGCACAGCAGGTAATGCCCACTCACGCAAGTATCACAAAAGTGCGAATCTCTCAGGCACACCTTTGATGGGTGTTGAGTTGGCTCATGAAAGGCTTGTAGGCTCAGGAATCCACAGGTAGCTGGCTCTGCTTGTAGCAGTCACTACTGCTGGAGCTTGGAGCCCTGCTTTCCTCACCAGTGCTCAGGGGCAGATGAAGGTCTGCAATTGTGGGCCAACTACAAAGGAGCATCCATAGTGTCCTTCCCTTGGTCCTGTGGCCCCATGCATGAATGGAGGGGCAGGTTCCATAGAACTTTCTGCAATGATCCAGACCCCTCAGTCCAAGAAGAAATTAGGGAGAAACAACTTGATCTGCCTTGAGAGTTTACTATGATTATGCCTCAGGACTGCCCACAGTTCTAACTCAGCTCATCATTAATACCTGTGTGTGTGTGTGTGTGTGTGTGTGTGTGTGTGTGTGTGTGTGTGTGTGTGTGTATGTGTGTGTGTGTGTGCATGCATGTGTGCATGCACATATTGGTACAGGGGTTTGAACTCAGGTCCCAGGCTCTGTCCCTGAGTTTTTTCATTGAGGGCTAGCACTCTACCACTTGAGCCACAGCTTTTCTTCCACCTTTCTGTGGTTATTTGCAGAAGAGAGTATCACAGACTTTTCTAGCTGGGCTGCCACTGAATGGCAATCCTCAGGATCTCAGCATCTGAGGAGATAGGAATATGAGAGAATGAGCGACTTCCAGCTTTTTCCTTTTTGCTTATGTGGTGCTGAGGAATCGAAACAAGGGCCTCAGGCATGCAAGGCAAGCACTATACCACTGAGCCACCTTCCCAGCACTCTGAGATTTTTTTAAAAAATAAAAACCCTTTGCCATCCCCAACCCCACAGGCGATAAATCCAGATTTTTTCATCCTAGATCTCACTTCCATTCCTGCCACTTCCATGGCACTTCCACAAGTAGCCAGTTTGTGGCTAACACTGGGTTAAGAATTGAACTTACACAAGGGGGACATAACCAGGTAAAGGCTAATGCCCCAGAACATTGAGGTACTGGCCATACCAGTCTCTCACCCCCTCTACCCTGACCCTGGAATCTAGTCTGTGCCTCTGTATTATGGTTATCCGGAATTCTGTAGAAGGACCTGAGAGGCCCAGCTTGGCGGAGGGAAGATAGACTTTCCTGCGATAAGGTACATGTACATTTCTTGGACACCAATGGATACTTCCAAGACAACTTGGCTCACCTGCCATGTAGCCCCAGATCCTCCTTGTTTGAGTGGCCTTCAGTCAGCTATCAGGCTGAAGTTGGCCAGAGCCATTGGCAACCACCCTTCCCCCACTCCATTGCCAGCCTGCTAGGATGGACATGCATCCAGAGACCCAGCTGAGAAAAAGGAAAGGACATGGCATGACTGAGCCCCTCACCTCCAGGGACAGGGGAGAACTTATGCCTGATGGCCCTGGTGACCCATAATCCTCTGGAGGCAGCCAAAGTTATGGACAACCAGACTTGGGCACCAACAAAAAGCTAGTATATACAGGTCTCTGGCAATTTAGGACTCATTGTAGACACAGATAGGGGGCTAAAAGCAGGGTGCCATGGAGGAGGGGCTCCCTCTGAAGTCACAAAGAGGCAGACAGGTGCCCAGGAAGGGGTCAGAGAAACATGAGGGAAAAAATACACACACTCACACACACACACACACACACACACACACACACACACACACACACACACACACACACATACACACACACACACACACACAGGGGTAGCCCAATGCCTTAGCAGTACCTGAGCACCTGAACATCTCAACCCCTGAGAAGATAGCACTACGATCCTCAGACCAACTCTAGACAAAACTCAGAGCCTCTCACACATCTGGAATGGCTCATAACACAGCATGGCATTTCCTACTGTACACACTGCTATGCAGAAAATTCAGCTACCTTATTTTTGATTGTTGGTCATGGGGTTTGAACTTTGGGCCTTCACACAGTCCTTTAGCTCTTCAGCTGAAGGTGCATGCTCTACCGCTGGATTCATAGCACCACTTAGCCCTGAGATCCTCAGATCGGTAGCTAAGATTACAGTTGTGAGCCACTGGCAGCACCCGGCTTCAGTTACCTTTTTATACCCAGGTGAAACCCAACTTGTCAGACTACAAATCATATGCAATCCTTGGCTTCAGACTTTGAAACCAGCATCCAAAACCATACTTCCATAGATGGAGAGAATAAAATTGACACTCCCCTCCCACCCCTGCTCACATTCACCCCACTCCCTGCCTAAGACAGGCCACAACCTCTGGAGTTCTTGGCAAGGCAACGCCCACCCTGCTGTGATTTCACACTCAGGCAAACCTGGGGAGATCTTAGAAATTTCTGTACATTGAGGCCAGCACCTGTCTCCGAACCACAGCACCTCCACTCCTTCACCATCTCTTGTAGGCAAGGGGTGTCTTTCCGGTCTTTTTTTGTTTGGTTGAGGGGCTTGAACTCAGGGCTTGTATACTGTCTCCGATGATTATTTTAGCTCAAGGCCAGTGCTCTACCATTTGAACCATGGAACCACTTCCAGTTGGAGATTGGAGATGAGACTCTAATGGGACTTTATTGCCTGGGCTGGGAAACGGGATCCTCTGGATCTCAGCCTCCCAAGTATCCAGGATGACAGGTGTGGGACACCAGCCCAGGGCTTATGGTGTCTCATTCTTTAGAATTTCCTCCTAGTCCTCCTCTAGATACTACTACCACCTAGATACTCCTCTACCATCCTCAGAGACAGCAAATGGAGCTTGGAATCTGGGTAGGGCCATGGGCATTAAAGGGTCCCCTCCACATCTCTACCCCTCTCTAAGCTCCCATATGCCTCCTGTGGATGGCCTGGTCATCCGGAGCATATCAGACCCACTAGGACTTCTGGGGCCTACCTGTATCCCCCTGTCCCACCCAACAGGTACCTGAGTATTTCTGGGGCCAGCTGCTTCATGTTCTGGTGGGAGATGTTGGGAGGGTTGCTGATAACTGGTCCAGGTGTTCAGGGAAAAAGGAGTGTCCAGTTCCCCTCTGTCAAAGAAGGAGACAGAAAGAATGGATGGATCTACTAAGAACTACAGGGCATAGCCATCCACCCATCACCAAGGTCCCTTTGAGTGCTGTTTTTTGTTGACAGTCCTGGTGCTTGACCTCGGTGCCTGAGCGCTGTGTCGGAGCTTCTTTTGCTGGAGGCGAGTGCTCTTCCACCTGAGCCAAGGTGCCACTTCTGACTTTTTTCTGTGTATGTGGGACCTAGGAATTGAATCAAGGCTTTCCGGTGTGCTAGAGAGCTCAATACTGCTAAGACACAATCCCAACCTTGGATAGCTGTTTTTCTGTGACCCCTTGGGCCTGTCTCGGGACAGTCTTGCACATCTGTACCGAGTTTCTCAGCAGCAGCCATGGCTGGAAATGATCATGCTCAGCTATGTTGTCCTTTATCTAGAGCGTCTTTGCACTCTGTGCTTCCTGTCTGATCCTCCTTGTTAAGTAAGATCCCCTTTCAAATCCTGCTTCTAAGAAGCCCACTCCAATTGCCCTGGCAGAGAGGGATCTTCACTCTGCAGGCTGCCGGCCTTGTCACGCTCTGCCTTCTGGCCGGTGTGGATTGAGAGCGCATGAAGGAAAAGGCCTGGCTTCCACCACCCACTTTTTGAAGGTTCTCATACACTACCCTGGGACTGGTGCTGTACCATACTCCATGAGAGGGCACTCAAGGTCCAGGCAGTAGGGGCAACAAGATGAGGCCATTTTTTGTGTGGGCTTGAACTCAGGATCTGGGAGCTCTCTCTCTGAGTTTTCATGCTCAAGGCTGCTGCTCTACCACTTGAGCCACAGCTCCACTTCTGGCTTCTTGATGCTTCCATGAAGAGAAGAGTCTCTCTGGCTTTCCAGCTTATGACTGGCTTTGATCTTTGATCCTCAGATTTCTGCCTCCCAAGTCGCCAGGATGTGAGGCTTGAGCCTGAGCCAGAAGTGATGGGCACCAGATCCTTTCTTTTTAGCTTCTGTTTATCTCCTGTCAACTACCAAGACCCAGTTAAAATAGTCAGTTTCAGGGGTTCAAGTTTGTCTCCTAGATCAGTTAATCCAAGGAGATAAAGTGTGTAAAGGCTACTTTGAATTGAATTGACCTAGGTGAGTGTGTGTGTGTGTTAGAGAGAGAGAGAGAGAGAGAGAGAGAGAGAGAGAGAGAGAGAGAGAGAGAGAGAGAGAGAGAGAGAGAGAGAGAGAGAGAGAGAGTATGACTTATGAGTTTCAGGGATATGTACCCCCATCTCTGCGGTGCCTCATCCTCCCAGTGGTGAGTCAATCCTGGATCCCCACCTCAAGGAATGTAGGTAGGGAGAGTATGTAAGGTCACATCAAGTGCAATGATCTGAATTCTATCCTGCAACTGAAGCCTGGAGAGATAATGGAGAGAAGGAGATTTAGAGATTTAGAGGAATATCAAAGGAAGCCCCTTATCTTTGGCTACAAGTACCAGAGAGAAAATTGAATCCATCCTTTTTGGTAGTAAGAAAACAGGTGCCCACTATTCATTTATTTTATTATTTGTTTTTGTGAGTCCTAAGTCTTGGATTTAGGGCCTGGGTTTCATCCCTCAGCTTCTTTTTCTCAAGGCTGAGCCTCTACCACTTGAGCCACAGCACCACATCTGGCTTTTTTGTGTATGGGGGGAGGTTGTTTATGGGAGATAAGAATCTCACAGACTCTCCTGCATGGGCTGGTTCTGAGTCACAACCATCAGACCTCAGCCTCCCGAATAACCAGGATGTCAGGCGGGAGCCAACAGCACCTGACTGCCACCATCCATTTATAATCCCCTAGGACCAGTTCTGGATCACCCACACTGCACCCCCCTTGTGGTGAGTGGGAAGCCAACATGGGTGTATTTTATACTTCAGCAGCCTACCTACCTATGAGCATTGTTCCGGGTCAATCTGATGGCAGCTTCCTCCTTATTGACAGCAAAGACTTGGCTCTGTCACAAGAACAAATGTCTCCCAAGAGGTGTCAGGCCTAGGGTCTTTCCTCTGCATACTGCCCCTCCACCCCAAAACAACACACTCCAGCAAAACAAAGTAAACATAGAGTGGATTCATTTTCTTATAAACAGGGAACAGGGTCTAGCGAGATAAGTGGTGGTGAGGATCAGAGGCCTAGGATCGTGCTGGGTGGGAGGAAAACGCGATGCCTCCTTATCCACTTTCCTTTAACTGTCTTAGCAGAGGGTAGTGGGGAAGGACTCATGGGAGGGACGGATGATGAATATCCGACACAGTCTAACCCAGACACAGAGGGGCTTACCTCAGGGAGCTAGTTCAACAGGCTGAGAGAAACAGCTCCTGACCCACAGCCCACCTCCAGAATGGGAGGGCCATCTTGAGTCCCAGCCACATGGGGACCCTGGGCCACCTCCTCCAGCACCCATTCAACCAGTTCCTGTGTGAGAGAGATAGGTAGGGAGAGAGACAGAGACAGAGAGAGATAGAGAATGTGTGAGAGAGAGAGAAAGAAAGAAAGAAAGAAAGAAAGAAAGAAAGAAAGAAAGAAAGAAAGAAAGAAAGAAAGAAAGGAAGGAAGGAAGGAAGGAAGGAAGGAAGGAAGGAAGACAGACAGACAGACAGAAAGAAAGAAAGAAAGAAAGAAAGAAAGAAAGAAAGAAAGAAAGAAAGAAAGAAAGAAAGAAAGAAAGAAAGAAAGAAAGAAAGGAAGGAAGGAAGGAAGGAAGGAAGGAAGGAAGGAAGGAAGGAAGGAAGGAAGGAAGACAGACAGACAGAAAGAAAGAAAGAAAGAAAGAAAGAAAGAAAGAAAGAAAGAAAGAAAGAAAGAAAGAAAGAAAGAAAGAAAGAAAGAAAGAAAGAAAGAAAGAAAGAAAATCCAAATTACACTTTAGCTGGGTGTTGGTGGTGTACAGGACTATAATGTTAACTACACAGGAGGCTGAGATATGAGGATCATGGTTCATAGCCAGCCCAGGCAGGAACATCTGTGAGACTCTTATCTCCAAAGAACCACCAGAAAATTGGATGTGATGCTGTGGCTCAAGTGGTAAACTGCTAGCCTTGATTTGAGGAGCTCGGGGACAGTGCCAAGGTCCAGAGTTCAAGCCTCACAACTGACAAGAAGTGGACTTGCCACCACAAGAAGTGGAGTGAATAACACCCACTGTCCTAGGGAACATGGCAGAGAAGTCAGGCCTAGCTTGCTGTCAGCTGGGGGTCATGAGTAGGTCACCTAGCGTCTCCATGCCTTGTTTTCCCCAACTGCAAAACTGAGCACAATGAAGGATCCCCTTCCTCATGGTGATAGGGTAAGGATGAAAGAGAGCCATGTTTTGTTTCATAATCCCGTACCTGTTGCATGATAAATAACAGGCCACATCTGAGCACTTTCTGAGTATCTTCCTGTCATATGCTCACAGAATTGCCAAGAACCATATCTGACAGCCTCTCCTTCTATGCCTGCCTCTGCCCCAGAGATCCCCCTGTATTGAATCTTTGTTTCCTCACATCTCTCTCTGGAGGAGACTGAGGACCAATGGTCGAGGCCCAACCCAGAGCTTCACCTTAAGTCAAGAATTGGATGCCATGGACTAAGAGTTTGGGACAATCCATCTAAACTGATGACTGAGCGTGGCGCTGCATGTCTAGCATTCCAACTAAAGAGGACCAGGCCTGCTGGCGCATGCCTATCACAGATAGTAGGGCTGCAATCCAGCCCAGCCTGAGCATATATTATCTATCTTGGGAATGCCCAAGACAGAAAGGCTTAGCTCACATGGTAGAAGACCTGACTGGCAAGCCTAAGGCCTTGAGTTCAAACCCTAATATACCAAAAAGAATCAGAGGCCTTGTGCCAGAGGCTCATGCATGTAATTCTAGCTACTCAGGATACTGAAATCTGAAGATCACAAGTCAAGATTTAAAATAGGGTTGGCCTCACCCATGAGACGTCATTATGAGAAGACCCAGACTCTGACCCATACCAGTGCACTCCATACTAACAGGGCTCACATCCTTACTAAGAACTGGCTATGCTGTCTGTCCCCCTGGGAGTCACCCCCTGTGGGCCCCACCCCCAGGTCCTCCTAAGCTCTCTCTGCCACCAACCAGGCCTAAGGGAGTAGACATCTCCAGGTCACACAGATCCTTTGGTCTTATAATTTAATGGTGCTGAGTTCCCTTCAAGTGTTCCACCCTTCCAGGCCCCTAAACCTCTGCCACAAAGCCCATGCATCCCCCAAAGATAGCAGTTATAAGTTACCAAAGGGTGCAGCGCTCAGTGTTACAACACACTTCTACACACACACACACACACACACACACACACACACACACACACACACACACACACATACACACAAAGCCGGCACGGGTGGCTAATGTCTGTCATCCTAGCTACTCAGGAGGCTGATATCTGAGGATCACGGTTCAAAGCATGCCCATGCAGGAAAGTCTGTGAGGCTCCTATCTACAGTGAACCACCAAATAGCCAGAGATGGAGCTGTGGCTCAAGTGTCAGAGCACTAGCTTTGAGCACAATGGTTCAGGAACAGCACCTAAGCCCTGAGTTCAAGGCCCAGTTCTTCTACCTCCAAACACACACAGACACACACACACACAGACACACACACACACACACACACACACACACACACACACACAAACACACACATGGACATCCAGAGGCTTCAGGAGTCTCTGAGAAGAGAACCATGACCTCCCTCCATAAGGATCACATCCCACCCCCGAGAAGGTGGCACTCCCGACTTCAGACCCACTGTAGACAAAACATTGAGCTTCTCACATACCTGGAATGTCTCATAGCCCAGCATGGCATTTCCTACTGTACACACTGCTATGCGGAAAACTTAGTCACCTCTTTATTTTGTTGTTGGTCATGGAGTTTGAACTCTAGGCGAGGGCATTGTCCCTCAGTTCTTCACCTGAAGGTGACCACTCTCCCACCTGAGCCACAGCGCCACTTCCTATTCGCTGGTGGTCCATTGGACATCAAGTCTCACAGAACTTTTCTGCCCAAGCTGGCTTTAAATCTTGATCCTTAGATCTCAGTCCCTGAGTAACTAGGATGACAGCCATGAGTTACTGGCAGCAGGCCAAAGAAACTTTTCCATGCCTTTCATCCTATCTCCTCAGCAGACTTAGATCTGAGGACTGCATTTGTATGCACCTTTCTCAGCAAAGTCCATGAGAACTCTTTATCTCCAATTAAACACCCAAAAAACCTGGAAGTGGAGCTGGGGCCAAATGGCAGAGTGCTACCTTTAAGCATCAAAGACAAGGGATAGGACCCAGTCTCTAGTTTCAAGCTTTTTCTAGCAAAGACCCACCCTAGAAAAGGAAGCAGATGGGCACACTGGAGCTCAAAGATCACACATAATACTCAAGACTCCCAGAACAGACCCAATCCTGCTCTGATTCTTTAGATTCTATGCCCTACATCATGGCAGTCTTAGATGGGACTGACCAGGCACCAAGTTAAGACGTTCAAGTACAATCTCATACTGAGGATCCCTGACCTTATCAGATACTCAGGATCTCTCACTGTCCTGCATTGACACTGGGCAGTGAGGTGAGGTCTAGTTATCCAACCACAGGATGTGGGAATGAAAGGATTTTGCAGCCAAGGGAAGAAGACTGGAGGGCTCTTTGTCCCTCTCTCTCGGGATGGAGAAAAGGGCTGATCCATCTCAGCAATGTTCCTGGGTTGTGTATATCCTCAAAAACAACCCTTCTCAGAGTCCAGGGCCTCTGGTTTTCCCACCAGCTTCTACCCAAGCCTGCCCCACCTTCAGTTAGCCCTCTCTGAATCCCTGATCTGCCATCTAGACTAAAGGCTGAGCCAGAAGAGAGACCCACCTTTGCGTCTGAGAATGGCAGACAAGATGTCATAGTGCCCCCTAGAGGAAGTCTTGGGGCTACATGGGTCCCGATGCCGCCCTCATTCCCTGTCTGTCCTGTGCCAGTGGCATACTTACCTCTGTCTCTGGTGGAGGAATGAACACTGGGGGTGTTGTAAAGCCTAACTTGGAAATCCTTACCCAGAAGACCACCAGAGACCGTCACCAATGTAAAAGCAAAGGAGTCTTTATTGGAATCTTGAGCTTGGTCCCCCTAGTGTACACGCACCAGCCCATGATGCTGAGAGGCCCTGAGCCCATGGTTGCAACACTTTTTATACATTTTTTTAGGGAAGGTAGGGCTTTTCGTACATCATAATTTCTTGTAACAAATCACTACAAACCCCAGGAAAATCACAAAACAACTCTATAGTATGATTGGCACACTACAAAGTGGGAAAGGACCCGAAATAAGTTGTTGGTTAGATCAAGGGGGCTGACGTTCTTTAAACTGCTTGGCTTGCACCACAGGGGAGTCTCAAGAGGATACATGCTAAACTGCAGGGTTGCTTTTTTAAACAAACACCACCTGTGGCCTGACTGCAGGGTCACCAAGCACTCCACCACCTGCCCGCCTACAGTTTTCCCAAGGATTTTTTATATTCTTAGTCCCCTGGGAATTGCATCTTCTGTTCATTCCCAGGTCAGGATCATGGTCAGCTGCATAACTCATACCTCATAAGATGCTCGCTAGCTCAAGATAGAGTCACCCAGGCCTCCGTCTTCTCAGGGTCACCTTCAGATTGATCCTAGGAATGTCCAAGTCCCCAAGGATGTACTGCACAGGTATCCTGTGACAGCCAGGTGGTCAATGGTGAACCCAAGGTGCCAGGACTTTTAATAGCCATGTGGCAGGGTCGAAGGCTCTATCACTGATGGTCAAGGTTGTCAGGCGACGTCATAGCTCCAGTATCCTGACACACCTGACCTGGGATCGTCCTCCCTCTTCATCTTCCTTGCTCTACCCCTCCCCCTTGATACTCCCTCATCCAAAATCCTCCCTAGATCTTGGACCAGAAAATAAACTTGTTGGGACTGGGGGTGTTCGAAACCTGGTGACACACCCTGAGCCCTAGGGTCTACCCGAGGCTGTTTCCCTCTGCAGTCGGTGACCACAATGCTCCACAATGTCATAAAGTAGCTGAGGAGTCATTGGTTTGGTCCTACATACTGTCTTTAAGCTCTGAAACTCTCTCCACAGAGATTGTGAATGGTTGCCTCCCTTGATCCAGGCACTCCAAACCAAGGCTTGCATGCTCCCTTCTTCCCTTCCTTTCTTCTTTTTCTCTCACCATCCTTCTCTGGCTTTCTTTCTTTCTCTGACTCCTGGGTCTTGAACTCGGAACCTGGGTGCTGCCCCTGGGTCTTTGTACTCAACGCCAATGGACTAAGGCTTGACCCACACATCCACTTCTGGCATTTTCTTTTTGGTAGTTAGTTGGAGATAAGAGTCCTACAGGCTTTCCTGCCCAGAACTTAAGCCTCGATCCTCCTATCTCAGCCTCCTATGTAGCTAGGGTTACAGGCATAAAGCACAGGCATCCAGCTCAAACCAAGGTTTCTTCATGTGTTGTGGAACCAGCACTGGAAATTTTCATCATCTATGACTTCCCCCCCGCCACCCCCCCCCCGAGCATTGCACACACTGTAACTCTTTGTTGGATAAATAAATAATCATCTGTCTATGACAATACTACAGAAAACTCCCATCTGATTCTGGTAAGCATCTTGGGTGGGCAAAACCTGATGTAGCTCTCCCACAGTTTTCCCTACTCCCTCTTCCTGCCCTTCTGGTGCCACCGCACTTAACTCTTTTGGCTCCAAGGACATGAGCCACGATGTACTCGCTGGATTCTGGGGCCTCTGGGATGCCTATCTTTTCAAAGATCTCTGTCCAAAGGCTAACCAGCTTTGTGGCACTCAATTCCCCACTCAGGTGTGAACAAGGTTGCTGTGAGGTGAACGCCTGGCTCAAGGGGCATACTCTCCAACCCCTGGGGCCAGACAGGATGGTCCACCATATCTGGCCCCCAAGTTTCATGTTGAAGAGAAAGGATCCTTGAGGCATCCCAGGTCTCTGAATCCCAAAGTCCAGTACAGGTGCTAGGAATTGTCTCTGCTCACAGCTGGCAGGCTGGGGATGGCGAGGTCACAATCTCTGCTCCCCACGACATTCTCGACTGTGGTGGCAACCCTACAGATAGCCAGAGGCTAATCAGTAGCTGCTGAAGAAAGGCAGTCAGGGCATGACGTTCATAGCAGGAGATCATCTGGCTAGGGAACTCTACCTGTGCTGCTTTAAACATCATTGTTTGGCAGCTGAAATGGTCTGTCTAATTTGACCCATAATCCCAGGTGTTAGTGGAAATTGCCAACTTCAAGAAAAACCCTTGGAAAAGATGGCATTTCACTTGTCCCAATCAAACTTAAAGGTTTCCAAAGTCCGTGGACCCTTTCCAGACAGCCTACAGCAGGTTACCGAAACTGGCATTCAGAGAGCCCTAGGTAACTGCCATGTCCTGATACTGAGCAGGCTCCAGCAGAGAGAACACACTTGCCTACCACTGCCCAGCTGGAAACGGCCCAGGCGGAACACAGATTATAGTCTGCAGGACTCCAGGGAGAACTGCACTACAGTGTACTGACCGGGAAGGGAATCCACGCACCAGTGGGGGCCTGGAGCCCCCTGCCCAGATCCCCACAGACACCATCAATGCCCTGGGTAAGGTTCCCCTCTCATCCTTTGTTGTAGTGAGCCATCTGCCATATCACACCGTTCACTACTTCCCAGACCCTCCTAGCTTCACAGCCCCTTCCCTCCTCCCCTGCATCTCATTCCCTAATTATGTTTGGCAGAAACATTCACAAGCCTTGAATTAGCTCCAACTATACACACGAGAGCAGAGTGTCTGGGTGGAAGAGTGCAGCTGTGGTCACACTCATGAGCCTTCTGGCTGAAGACAGAAGGACAGGTGTCCATTCTTGTCTGCGCTTCCCACAGGCCTCCTAGTGGAGACCTACACAGGCCCAGCAGCTACAGTTGACTACAGGAAAGGGGAAGAGGGAGGTGGAAAGAAGTGGAAGGGAAATCTACTGAAACCTTCTCCAAATATGTAGTGAAATAATAAAGGAGAAAACAGAAATTGTGGCTGGGCTTGTACTGGGCATTCATGAAAAGAGAACAACAAATACACACATACACACAAATAAAATGCTTTTGCTCTTTTTAGACACGGTGACTTAAATATATTTTCATTGTTCTCATCTCCCTACTCTCCCAACACACACACACACACACACAAATCGAAACCGGAGACAGAAGACTCATCCATGTAGCACTTGCAATTTACCACCTGATCATTCTCCTCCTGAGCACAGTCAGGCTGTACAAGGAGAAAGATGATCTCTCTCTCTCTCTCTCTCTCTCTCTCTCTCTCTCTCTCTCTCTCTCTCTCTCTCTCTCTCTCTCTCTCTCTCTCTCTCTCTCTCTCTCTCTCTCTCTCTCTCTCTCTCTCTTTCACTCTTTCTTGCACACACAGACTCAGAGCATTGTCTCTCCCGAGTTAGTTGGTTCCTCATCTGGGAAATGTACAAGCTTGAGCATGGGGGTTCCCTGGTCAGAACCAGGGGATCCCACCAAGGGGAACATTGCTCTAATAATACAGAACCACTCTGCCTCTCCCTTTCTCCAGGGACAGACCCTTCCCATTGAGAACAACCAGCCTTGAGTCCCCATTCACTAAAACCCTATGCTAGGACTCTGGGTGAAGGAGTCTTGAGACAGGTGGCTCCTCAGAGGCAGGAGAGGAAACAAAGAAGGGGGTCATGATGATTGCAGAGGGGTGTCTGACCTGGGGTGGGGGCATGGTTGGGGAATTTGATGGGTTCCTAAAGGCTATATACATGGATCGACTCCCTACTTCCAGCATAGATGCTTCTGGGTGACTTGGTGGATCCTTGAGGAGGACGAGGAGACCAGATGGACCAGGAGCACTTAGCAGAGCTGGCAAAGCTGGGAAATGTGATCACCCTGGGAACACTGTTAACAGCTGGGGTGGGGGAGACAGGACAGGTGTATGTGTGTTGGAGGAACACACCTCCCAAATATTCACCTCCTATCTGACCCCCAGTGCCCTCACCTCCTACTGGGCTCTTCTGGGACCTCCTCAGGTGAAGGTGTGACTGAGCACAGAAGACAGACAAGGGCTCCCACAGCAATAAGGGGGCCTATCTGCTGCATCCAACACCCTTCACCCCCAGAAAAAAAGGAAAAGACCCGAGAGGTGCTGCTACCCACCTCTGACTAAAGCCATCAGGTTTCCACCAGGCAGAGGAAGAGTGCAGATATGCTGCTGTGTGGCTCCCACTGCTCCAGGCCAGGGGCTCTGTGGTGTCCCCTCCTCACCCATTTGTTTATCTCACCTTTTCCTGGGGACATCTGCTGCCAGGGATGGGGGTGGGATCCCAGGGTCGACACCCCACCCCAGCAACTGGGTCTCATTTGTGGCAGAGCCAGGGCGGACTGTGGGGCACTAGAGAAGTGCAGGTGGGACAGGAGAGGGGAGGCAGGAGGTGCAGGTCTGGGTCCACTGGGGGGGTGGTGACAGGGAGTCACGAGGTACAGGGGCCACGGGGTGTGGGCCCAAGGGGCAGCCACTTAATTGTACTGCTGGGGAGAAGCTGTAGGCAGCGGCTCCTGGTGCTTGAGGTCCCTGGAGTGCAGGACCTGGGACCAGGATCAGGTCGGGGCAGCATGCAGGTTAGGGCCGTGCCATTTCTGCCAGGGAACTGAGAGAGGCACCAAGGTTCTGAGCTGGCAGCACCATGTGTGAAATGTGGCACTGCTGGGAGGGGGCAGGGGCGTCTGAGGGTGCCTGGCAAGGCTGTGAGCTTCCTCTTCTCCTCCTCCTCAGCTGCTGCTGCTGCCCATTCCTCAGCAGCCTCCGCCACCACCTCAGCAGCCTCCTCCCCAGGGGTTGCTGCTTCCACCACCGCCCCGCCTGAGCAGCCACCTTCTCCATTGCTGCACCCCAGCCACTGCCACCTTACTCCCCCTGCCAGGATCTCAGACTTGCGTGCCATGGCCGCCTTGCCTCCATGGGGCTGCTTGGCAATGCGCCTGCAGTGCTGGCTCCGCGTGCTCTCTGCTCCTGGCCAGGACCCGCACTATGATCCAAGCGGCCTCCAGCCGCTGAAGCCGCTTCCCCTCCTGCATGTGCTTGTTCTTCTCTCTAACCTCACTCTCTGCCCTCCACTCCTCTACTGGGCTGCCCCACCCCCACCCGTGCATATGCGCCCACCCCCACTGGGCCCTGACCTTGGCTGCCACTGCAGTGTGCCCCTGGGCTCCACCTCCCCTGGGTTCGCCCTCTCACCCCGCACTGCAATCGCAGCCCTGACTGGGCCCTGAAGCTTCCAGGCCATGGAAGCTTCCAGGCCATGGCAATTGCAGCCTCACCTCAGCATAGCACTCCCCACCAACCCCAGTACTTGCGGGGGAGGGGGGGAACTAATCTCCCCTCAGCCCCACCGCTGGAGGAGACTCTCCTCCATCCCCCTCCACACACCAAGCAGGTGCATGGTGACCCTCGTGTGTGTATGTGTGTGTTTGTGATTGTGTTTGTGTGTGTGATTGTTGGGGATAACTACCACTCAAGGACTCAGAACATAGCACCCTTTGGAATGACTCAGTACACAGCATACTTCCAAAACCAGCACAAAGCACCCTGTGTAAAGGACTCAGCACACAGTTAACTTTGAAGGACTCAGCAGATAGTACCTTGTGTAGAGTACTCAGCACACAGCACTTTTTTTCTTTTCTTTTATTATGAAAATACCATACAGAGGGGTTACAATTACATGGGCAAGGTAATGAGTACATTTCTTTTTTTAAATTTTTATTTATTTTTTATTGTGAAAATACTGTACTTTTTGAAGGAGGGAGACCATAGTCTGCAGTGTAAAGGACTCAGTGCATGACATGTTTTGAAAAACTCAGCATGTAGCACTCTTTCCCAGATACTCATTACATAGCACCCTGGGTTAAGACTCCACACACAGCACCCTTTGAAGGGCTGAGTATGTAGCACACTGTATAAAACACTCAGTGCACAGCACCCTTTGTAAACATCAGCACGTAGCACAATTTTGAAGGACTCAACACAATCACATTGTGGAAGGTCTCAGCACAGAGCACCCTGTTTAAAGGACTCAGCACACAGCACTCAAAAAACTCACCTCATCCCTCTCTTCCCAAGGGTTCAGTACATACTAGCACCTTTGGGATGAATTAGCACACCACACTTTTTGAAGGACTCAGCATGCAGTACATTTTGTAATGGACTCTGCGCACAGTACCCTTTGGAAAACCTAGAACAGCCCAACCTTCTTAGGGACTCAGCACATAGCACCCTTTGTGATGACTCAGCAAACAGCACCTTTTTGAGGATTCAGTACAAAACCCCAGGACCCAACAAACAGCACCCTGTGAAGGAATCAGCACATAGCTGTATGTCACAAGTTCAGTTGTCATTAGAATTAGTGTGCTTTCTTCAGTATCACCATTCTTCAGAAACACTTCACAAATCCTACTAGTTCACATTTAGCTAACCTGTGTTTTATGGAGGAGGGTCAGCTAGGGGTCTTGAACTCAAAGCTTAGGGGCCCTGTCTATGAGCTCTTTGGTTCAATGCTAAAGCTCTACCATTTTGAGACACAGCTCCAATTTTGGGGGTTGTTCTTTGATAGGCCTTACAGTGATCAGAAAGGCCAAGTAGGGGTGTCCATGGGCAAAGGCTCTTAGCTTGGCCTGGAGCTGACCTCTCCCTTCCTTGTACCCCTCAGAGCCGGGCCTCCTGTAGCTCTCTTGGCCTAGGGTGGAACAGACCTGCTCTGGCATCAGTACTCAGGGTGAGCAAAAATCAGCTTGGCCGTGGTCACTTTCCCAAATTGAACTGTAGAGGATGATGGCGGGGGTGGGGGGGAAGCCCTATGACTGGCCACCAGGAGGCAGGAGTCTCCCACCATAGGGATTCTACCTGCAAGTTGTGTTTACTCTTGCTTCCCTGCGGACCCCATCATGCTTCAAAGCCACCTTGGACAGGAAAGTGCTTGAGACACTTACCTATATTTAACCATAGAAAAGCAAGTGAGGCTGTGGCTCAAGTGACAGAGCGCTAGGCTTGAGCAAGAAAACTCAGGGATAGAGCCTAGGCCCTGAGTTCACACACACACAAACACACACACACACACACACACACACACACACACACACACACACACACCATATGCATGCAAAATCAAAGATTTCTACACTGCAATCTTTCGGTATTCTCTACCTTTTTCCCACTAAGCCTGGTGGTTTTTGGCCTAAGAGTTTGATGTATACAACACCACCTGGCATCTTTGATTTTAGGGAACAGAATGGCTAGAACATCAGCCTTCCCCCATCCCAGCAACTTGGTTGAGTCAAGGTCTATCCTGGCCCTTTGGGTCTCCTTTTACAGACTCACCAAGAAGCCTTCAAATGGTATCACGTGTTGGGCGCTGGTAGCTCACTCCTGTCATCTGAGCTACTCAGGAAGCTGAGATCTGGAGCATTATGGTTCCAAGCCAGCATGGGCAGGAAAGTATATGAGACTCTTATCCTCGATGAACCATCAGAAAACAAGAAGTGGCCCTGTGGCTCAAGTGATGAGTGCCAGCCTCAAGAAAAAGAGTTCAGGGACAATGCTCACAGCCAACAACAACAAGGAGAGGTATTGCATGTTGGCTTTGGGATTAGCATGGGCCAAATGTAACTGGAATTTTCAAGTGCTCCAAGACAAAGCAGTACCTTTTTAGTCCCATGCTCCTCCATCTCGTTTCACCCCCTGGCCTTGGCCATGCTTTCGGTCAGTATGGTCCTGGCTGGACGGGAGGGTTTCAAGGAGGAAGATCCCAGAGCAATCACCCCGCCTCCTTCCGCCCTGCTTACCGTGCTGTTTCTGCTCTTTGCCATAGACCTTCTTCCTGGAATCCATCTGTGAGGTCATTACCACCAACATAGTGGTGAGTGGTGGTGGTCCAGGCTAACATGGGCAGTCAGAGGTAGAAGTGGGTCTGGGACTAGGACCTTCCACCCTAAGTGTGGGCTGAGGCCAGGACTGACCTTTATTTCATCCTGAGCCTTGCAGGGGTGAGGAGTCATTGTAGACTCCACACTGAGTCAGGTAAGATCGAAATCTGGAGAACCACTTGTGTGGGGAAGGATGTGGGGCTCAGAGGGGCACTATTTTTGGTACTCCTTTCTTAGGACTCCCCTCTGCCTCTCTCATCCCTCAATGGTAGAAGAGAAACTTCAACTAAGGGTGTGGGAAGAGGGGGCGGGGGAATATTTTGGTGTGAACCAGACTTGTGCTTCATAGTCATCCTAGCCCCTACTTCCTATTTATCTGAGGAATGGCCATATGGGTTTGGGAGGATGGAGGATCATCCTACCTGAGAATGTGTCTTAGCTGTAGAGTGGTTGGCTAGCATGTCTAAAGACCTGGGTTTGATTCCACACAGAACATGCTGGAAGGAGAGGTGGCCTTCAACTGGTAGAGCAACAGCCTTGATCAAAAAGAGCCCAGGGACAGTGGTCAGGCACTGAGTTCCAGACACAGGACTGGAAGAACAAATCTTTGTTGGAGGCTTGTTTTCCCTTTGAATACAAATTATTCTTTGTGATAAGTATAATATGGGCCTCTTCCCTGGCCACCAATGGGCCATTAGATGTCCTTGAATTTGGGCCACCTCCTGGCAGCCTCTGCCCTACCAGACCCACAGTTTACCCTTCACATCACCTGGCAGATGGAGGCCTGAGAGAAAGCCAACTGGCAACCTACTGCTGGTGTCTGCTGAGGCTTTTGAGAGTCATTATGTCACATAGAGAGTTATCATCCGCATGAGTCTACAGAAGAAAGGGAGGGAACACTCCTTGCCCAAGCCTTCGAGCTGTAGGCTGCTCTGGGTGTGGGGCATCTGCCACAGGACATGCTTCGTGGGGGAGTCCTCTAGGTGGTCGGAAACCCCAACCTCTCCTTTGGCAGTTTCCAAGCTGTCTTGAAGTTGCAATTCTTCAAAACCTTTCTGCTCCTCCCTCATTTCCCCCACTCCAGAGCCTGAGGCATCTGAAGGGGTGGTGGTGGCGGGGGGCTCAGCCTGTGCAGGCAACTGGAGCATTCTGTCAGCACCTTCCCCTGCGAGGACCAACAGCAGCTCTCACAGCTCTCTCTTCTTTTCCATGTTCTGGGAGAGCCAGCACACATGTTTGGCTTTCTCCAAAAACAGCTCATCCAGGACAAACATCTGCTCTTTCCACACCACGAGGGACTCCTCTATGGTGCAAATGTGTGCCAACAGCTGGCTGCATCGATTGTGGAGTTAATCCGCTGGACTATGGAAGTCCACCTCATCATGCAGGTCATGGATGAAGCAGATTTTCTTCTCGGATGCCCACGTGTTCCACTTCCCATCCTCATGCCTGTTGTGCTAGCACCTCATGGGCGAGGGGCTTCTGGCTCCAGCTCTATCTTGCACTGAGCTGCTGTGTTGACAGGGCACCTGCAGTGGGGCTGCCGCTCCTGCAGGAGGAGTTTCCCCCTATGGATCTCAGCCTCTGAGAGTGCTCGCAGAGCCATGTCACTCTAGGTCTGGGGCATGGCTCCATCTTCTGCGATGGTCACGTTGGGAGAAGTCACCTCCTCACCTTTTACTTCTCCAGGGCTCACAGCTTCCCCTCCCCAGGGAAAGCCAGGAAGCTCAGCTGGGCCTGCAGGCTCTCCTCCTGTGGTCTGGTCACTTCCAGGCACTTAAAAGTGTCCTGCCACTTTGGGGTCACCACCTGGTCCCCCCAGTTGGTTGGACCCTGCACTTGCTTCAGCTGCTCCAGCAGCTGAGTCTGCCTCTGCAGGTCTATTGCAGGGCCTCCTCAGTGTTCAGTCACTCATTGGAGGTAATGTGCTGCTCACAGGTGGCTCTGAGCTCCTGCAGCTGGGCCAGGGACTGCTCCTGCCGCTCCTGCAGCTCCCAAGCTGCTTGGCTTTCTCTCTCTCAGCCACCTCTTTACATTCATGTATCTTCTCCTCTGAGTGGACTAGCTGTTCCCACAGATGTTTCTTCACCTGCTGCTCTGAGTCCAGGATGCTGGTGAGCTCCTCCTTCTCACCACTTACCCTGTGGAGAGCATCCCACAGCAGAGCCAGCTGTTCCTCTTGCTATGGGTTGCACACACATGTGCATCGTGGGATCTTAGGGATCTCCTGCCAATCCTTGGCCTTTTCCTCCAGTCTTTGTAGTTGCTCCTGCTCCTCTGCATTCTGGAGACAGAGCCTCTGGTTTTCCTTGACCTGGATGTGAAGTTGTTTCTCCAGGTTTTTCAACTCTATCTGTTTATGGTATTCCTGGGCCTGCAACTGCCGCTCAGCCTGAGATGGTTCTGCCAGCTTCCTCCTCAGTTCCCCCAGCTCATTCTCTAGGTCTAGCACCTGCCTCATCCTTCTCTCCTTCTCCTCTGTCAGTTGGTTCACCTGGTTGGTCAGCCACTGTGCCTCCTCCTTCCATGCAGACCTGTCAATGCTCAGGTCCTCCGTGAAGGTGTCTCTCTCCAGATTTGCTGAGGTCACCATCCAGCTCAGGTTGTCCAATCGTCTCTTCAGTACCCACGCCCCACCAGCACTTGTTGGAACTTGCAGATTCTATTCTTCCTGTTACTCTTCTGTGTCCAGAGCACTTCCAGCTTCTCCTGAAATTCTGTGTTCACTTTCTCCAGGTCATCAAAACTTCTGGTCTTTTCCTCGAGCTGAAGTGTCACATCTTTCAGCTATTTGAAGAACATTTCTATCTCCTTCTGTGTAGTAGTGATCACAGAAGCTGCCAGCTCCAGCTCCACCATGCGCCGCTTTGCGACCTACAGGTGGCTGGTGAGAACTCCTTTCTCTGCCATTGGTTGCCTGCTTGACTTGGGCCAGTGCAAATTGTAAATCGCTTTCTGCTGAAACCAACCTCTGTATGGGTGGCTTGTGGATTTCTAACTCTGTTTTTGGTGCTTTGTGCACCTGAGCTATCTTCTCCTTCTCTTTCTCCTGTCAATCCCGCAAGTCTGTCTTTTCCTGCTTCAGTGTTTGGATCTTGGCACAGAGTGCCTGGTTTCTTTGCTGCAATCCATGGTTGGCATCACATGTTGCTAGCACCTCTACAGATCCTTGGTGGTATCGGGAACATTGACACTCTGACCCTGGTGACTGTGACTGTGACCAAAGGCAAGGGAGGCCTGCAATCAGCATCAGCTTTGGCCAGACGCTCCGTTGAATCACGGTCCTCAGTGGTGTTTGTCTTGGGGATCCCTCTCTTTTTTGTGTATTTGTTTTCTTGAATGGTGCAGGTCTGATGGGAGGATTCTTCTGCCGGTGTTCTGGCAGTAGTTTCATGTCTGTAGCTCTTTCATGGAGTCTTGTTGTTTCAAACATCTGAGCACTGGGATGGGAAAGATGGGCTGGCCACGTTACCAGGCTCTGGGAAATCCTCTATTCTCCCACTCACTGACTAGGATGTCAATTTCCTATTCTACTCCAAAGTTTCCTGAGTCTCCTGCTCACCACTTCCTCAACTGCTGGTGGTAGTGTCAACCAACTGAGGGAATCCTGGTGCTGGGCAGCATGGAATGTGGGCATGGCTACAATTCTTATATCATATTGGTCAGAAAGAACCATGAAAAAATGGGGGTGTGGCCGGAATTCTGTGATGCAGGCAGCATGGGCGGAGTCAAGATGACAGCGGATCCCCCAGCCACTTTCCCAGGGAATTCTGTCCAATTCTGTTGGGTACAAGAGGGTGACCTGCTTTAGCCGGATGGTTGCACAGATTGTTGTGAATATCTGTTTGTTGCCAGTCCTGGACCTTGAACTCAGGATCTGGGCAAATTCTTGAGCTGCTTTTGCTCAAGGCTAGCCCTCTACCACTGGAGCCACACAGCTCTACTTCTGGCTTTGTTGACACTGAAGTTGGACCGAGGTCTCAAGGACTTTCCTGCCTAGGGTGAATTTGACCATGATCCTCTTATCACAGCCTTGTAAATACCAAGGAGGACTGCTGAGAGCCACTGGTTCCTGCTTAATCTTTGATCTTGCTGTTCTTGGACAGACCAGTGAGTTCCCACACCTCGGGTTTAAGTGGTGGGAGCTGGAGCCCACAGTTTGAATCCTGGTCCTGCCACCTCCAAATGGCAGGAGAGCCTTAGAAATCCATTCCTATCTATACAAATACCAATGGAATGTGATGTATGTTATGACTGAATGTCAGTTCTTGAATTATTCTAGGATAAAATTGTACACAATTTTATTATAGAACACTAATAATTTTATTCAATACTTTATGAAACATTTAAACAATCACATTCATTAAATGGAAGCATAATGAAATGCCTAAGAATTGGGCCTCACATAGTATAAAAGTGCCATTTTTTCTTCCAGGACTGAGATTGCAACTCTTAGTCTCGGTAACACTGTTGCACAGTGTGGAATGGGGAAGCTGGCCTCCTTGAAGTCAAGAAATTCATGTGTACATGTCAAGTCTGAAATCGATACCCAGCACTAGAAAACATCCTATTCATATACATTTTAAATATATGATTTATACTTACATACATATGTTGACTCCAGATTGCTTTCAGTGTAGTTATTCATTTTATGTTTTGTTTCATTCATGTAGTGACTGTTTATTTTATTGACTATTATGGCACATAGAACATTGATTACACTGAATACATAGGATATAGGTCTGCATACGTATTACACTTGTTCCTTACACCCAGGACTTTCACAGGAAAGGAAAATGTGTCACCATCAGCTTCTTACTTCATGATTCATTTTGTGGGAGTGCTGGCATCTGAACTCAAGGCCCAATTCATGAATGGGTGAGTGTCAACACACCATCCTGGGGTAAATTGAATTGACAGGTAGTTCCTAGAACCTTAACTCGAGCCCCAGGTTTTGAAAAAATAAGAACAGAGTGATACCCACATAGTAGTATGCTAATAAATATATATCTTTATAGAGTGTCAGAGATGTCTATCCATTATTCAGTTATGAAGACTACATTCCTACCAATTCTTGGGTATTTATTATGCCTCCATGTAATTAATGTTATTATTTTCATCCTTAATAAACTATTAAGTAAATCAGTGTCCTGAAATTATTGAGTCCCTGTGAGAAATAGTATTCTTTTAATGCTTCATAAGATAATTAAATAAAATCAATCAGCTAACTGAAATCATGAAATCTAATTTTATTCAAGTATCATTCATGAGCAACTTATTCAACTGTGACATTGATAACATTCCATCGATATTCCTGTGAATGGGAACGAGTCTCTTAGGATCTCCCACCATCCAGAAGTGGCATGACTGGGATTTGAACTGTAGGCCTATGTTGCCATGCAGGACTATGGCCTCCTCAAATGCCCACAATTTAAAACAAAATATTTAGCTCCCTGGCTCGCAATTCGTGGCATTTTTTTCTGCCAGACCAAGGATTTGTACTCAAGGTCTGGGTAAATATGCAGTAATGTGAGGGATGGGAATCTGACCATGTTTGAAGACAAGAAAGTCAGGCCTGTTCCCTAGGCCTGAATTTAAGCCTCAGGCCTGGAAAACATACTCCTTATATCCATTTTAAAGATAGAATTTATATTTCCATACAGATATTCAGTCCATATTGTGTTTGGTGTGGTTATTCATTTTATGTCTTTTCTTATTCATTTATTTACCAATTATTACCAATTACCAATTATTTTATTGACTCAGATGACACCATTTATTACATTGTTTACATCTTATCACATAGCATCTAGATTTGTAGATATCTTCTGGATCATATCTGACACCAGATAAGACTCCAGATATCTGACTCTCCCAGAAAAGGAAATCATGTGTCACACTCGGCTTCTTACCCCAAGATTAAATTTTTAGCAGTGCTAGGATCTGAACTCAGGGCCTAGCAGGCCCAATTCATGCATGGATGAGTGTGAGTATGGTAGCCTCTAGCCAATGGAGCTGTCAGGTGGTTCCCAGGTGCTGAGACTCAGCCCCAGGTTTGGCCAAAACAGTGATACATGAATAGGCAGATGGTGATATACAAATAAATACATATTGGTAAAGAGCACCAGAGCCATCTATCTATGATTGAATGACACCTAGTACGTTCCTACCAACTCTTAGGCATGTATTATACCACCATTGAAGGAATATTGTTCTTTTCATGCTTAATAAACTATTAACTAGGATCAATCAGCTTCCTAGGATTATTGCATCCAATTTTAGACTAGACTGAAGCATGAACTACTCTTTCAATTGGTACTCCTATGCATAGGAACGAGTCTCTTGTGATCTCCTGCCATTGGTAGGTGTCAGGACCAGGATTTGAACCCGGGACTTATGTTGACAGGTTTGCCTATGCCTTCCCTGATACCCCACCAGCCTTCAGCAATGGCAGGTCAGGTCCACTTTGCAACAGTGTCATTCAGACCCAGGATAGTCACTGTGCAAAGAAAAAAATGTAAAACCCCCAGCCCTCTGCAGCTCACCCCTTTTTTCTATGCTAATTTTTTTTTCTTCCTGCAAACCCTGTGGGCCTTGGATCCCAGGATCGGCTATGGGTCCAAAGGCTACACTCCAGCCTAGGGTGATCAAAGCTGAGTCAAAGTGGCCACGACCTGAGCTCAAGCCCTCTGTTGGCAAAATAAAGAATAAATTAAAAATTAATTATTTAACTAAATTTAAAAAAGAAAGAAAGCTCCCTGGTTTAGAATTTCTGCCAGTTTTTGTTTCCTAGCCTGGGATTTGAAATCAGGTCTCAGTAACTCTAGCAGTGTGCACGAAAGGGCAGAGTTGCCACTTCTTGAATTCAAGCCCAGTGCAAAACCAAAAATAAAAATTAAGTCACTGAGCTCGGCAGGGGGAGTAGTTGTGGAGATGGGAGCAGGGGGATGGTAGGTGGAACACAAAGGAGGAGGCTACAATCCTCAATAGGAAATATAATCATTACCTTGCTCATTTAACTGTAACCTCTCTGGACAACATTTTTACAATAAAAATGAAAAAAGTAGTGCTCAGAGAAGCAGTTTGGGGGTAAGGGAAAGAGGTCTGAATAGATGTACAAAATTCCACACTAATTTTATTTTAATATTCAGTATGGAACTAAATAAACATAGCTGTTTCCATTAAAAAGAATTAAGTCACTGCCTTGGAAATGGGGCCAGTATTTCCTTCAGTGCTGGGATTTGATCTCACCATCCAGATAACTCTTTTGCACCATGGGTAAAAGCAAAGCTCACTGTCCTTGATGAAAAGAAATTCAGGTTAGAGTTACTAGGGTCTAAATGAAGGCCCTGCAATGGAAAAATATTTCTATATATGTGTAATATATGATATATATTCTTATGTATGTTTATAACATAATATGTTTTTATTATTGATTTTGCATTTATTTTAGTTTTTACTTGATTCATTTACTTATTGTCTATTGTATTTAGTATTTTGGGGAGGGGAGTCCAATCGTGGGCCTGAACTCTGGGCCTGGGAGCTGTCCCTCAGATCTTCAGCTCAAGGCTAGCACTCTACCACTTGAGCCACAGTGCCGCTTCTGGCTTTCTTTTTCTGCTTATGCAGTGCTGAGGAATTGAACCCAAGACCTCATGCATGCAAGGCAAACGCTCTACCAGTGAGCCACCTTCCCAGCCCCTATTTAGTATTATTATACACATAATATTTAATATATGTTGTACATCTATTATAAAATTACACACAATAATATAAGACTGAGTTCCAGGAAGATGGTAGAGGAGAAGCTGGGGGCTAAACAAGCTCTCCCCTAGAAAGTAGTTTTAGTGCTCCAATGAACAGTCCTAAGCCAGAGAATCACACAAAGTGTTCCATCACAGTAAAGAGTGTTAGGCTAGAGAGGGAAAATCCAGGCAAGGAGACAGATCTGTGCACCTGTCAACAGCCGTGGCAACAGCGTCAGTGGCAATGGCAGCAGTATTGGTGGCAGCCATGGACGCTATACCTGAAACACAGAGAGTCCAGGGCAAAGGCGCCAGATGTGGCCAGTGAGTGGATTCTACTCAACACCAGCAAGAACTGACAAGGAGCACACATCATCATTCTGCAGTTTACAGACCAGAGATGTCCCAGGACCCAAGACTCCAGCTTGAGTAGAAGCCTGACATCCTCTCAGGGAGCAGAGGAGGCAAGGCCACCCCTCCCCCCCACTATGGGAGATCTCCATCTTTGATAATGACAAAGGCCTGGCTGAGCAGCTATCTCCAACTCAGGCCTTGGAAGAAAACAAAAGAGTCATAAAGCAGGTCACAGGAACCTAACCTGTCCTGCCAGGCTCAGCTCAACCCAAGGAAAAGTCACCCAGCCTGGGTCTGCCAGCCCAGGAGTGTCTTTCTTCACTGGGTAAACAGAGACAGAGGCTTCCCCTCTCTACACCAGCCTTGACAATCAATTGAAAGTCATTAAACATAAAACCTGAGAATGGCTCCAGGCAGGGCTCTGTGAGTGTCTCAGAAGCTAGCCTCAGGGAAAAGCTAATGTTTGCTGAAAGGCCTCAACTCTACCCAGAACCTAGCCTCATCACAGCATCTCCAAACTAGAGAAAACAGCCATCTCCCTCTTCTGTGATACTCAAAGCAGATCTCCCTTCCATTGAACTAGCCTGGGAGGAGGATCACAAAATCCTGGGTAAAGCAGAGCATTTTTCTGCTTGCTCAAACAAACTGACTTAAGAAACCAACCAAGCCACAGGAAAATCAAACACCACAAGCAGACAAGAGACTCCAACTAGAGACTGGTTATGGACACAAGGGAGATACAGGATCTTCCCATTCCACCCAAAAAACTCAAAGAACTCTTTTTTTGTACCGTTTATAAAGAAATTTTTTCTAAAACTGTTTTTAATTTTTAACTTTAAAAATTTGTGTTCTATTAACTGTTTTCTTCCTCTTATAATTTTTATTTTATGGGTATATATGTGTGTGCTTTTTTTTCTTTTTCTTTTTTAAAATTGTTTTTTTTTGTTTAGTTTTATTGACCTTTTGATGCATTTTTTTCTTTCCTTCTCATTCTTTTCATCTTTTCTTCTCTTTCATTCTTCTTTGCATGACTTAATTGATGTTCTGCTCATCCTGAGATATACCCATAGTCAATTATTAGACCTTATCCTCCATTGTGTACACATTTAATCCAGAAATTTATTACTCAATTCAAAACCTCTTAGACTTAAATTCCTTAAGAGCAGTACTACCTCTTTATACTTATGTAATATTTTAAGCATTTTTATTTTTAAGTTTTTCACGTCTCCTTTCTATCCCTACACTTCTCTTATCCTATCCATGTTCTTCTCTGAATATTATGTTTTTAAATTTGCATAATTTTTAAGTTTTTAAGTGTTTCACTTTTTAACTTTTAAATTTTGTTTCTCTATTTTTTCTTGTCTCTTTTTTCACTTTCTCTTTCTTCTTTATTTCTCTCTCTACTATCATTCTATCCAACCTATTTCCTGCTTTGAGATTAGGACTTAGTTAAGTTAACCTTCCCTCTGACTGTCCACATCCTTCTATTCCTATTTTTACCCACATCTCTCCCTAAACTTAATAATTTCTGGTTTGCCAAATTCTTCTTTGCGGTTCGTAACCCATTAATACATAGTTGTTGAACTAGATTGTATCTGCAGACTTTTGACTGTACAACTACAGACTTTGGTTGATGCTTGCCTTAAGATAGTGTTCTAGCACAAAACTGGTGTTACTTTCATTCCAAATGGGCAGGGCTGTGAACACTCAAAGAGAATTACAGGAATTGAGTGAACGTGAGGAACCTAATCAAAGAGTAATATAGGAATTGAGAGAGCAGGATGAGAATACACAAAGATCCCTAAAGGCATTCATGGAATCCATAAACAGAAAGTTGAAAGAAGTCAGGGAGACTACAAAGGGAATGCTGAATGGAACCCAACAGAAGGAATGGCAGTCCAAGGAAACCATAACCAATCAACTAAGTGATTTGAAAATAAACACTGAAAACCAAATTAAGGAAGTAAAGCAGTTCATACAAGATCTAAAACAAAGCTCCAACAAAGAATGTGAAGCAATCAAAGCCAACCAACTAGAAGGAAAAGAAATAAATCGGTGCAGGGCGGGGGGGGGGGGGAAGGGAGGGAAGGATTAGGATTGGGATTGGGGGGGAGAGGGGAGGCTGGGAAGGGATGTGAAGGATAAACCAAAGGAGGAGGGTGCAATGCTTGGTAAGAAATGTACGCATTATCCTGCCCATGTAATTGTAACCCCACTGTACAGTATGTTCACAAATAAAATAAAATTAAATTAAAAAAAATAAAAAATAAAAAAAAACAATGTAGAAAGTCTTGATAGTAGGTTAGACCATGTAGAAGATCGAATTACAGAGATTGAAAACAACCTAGATATTATAGAGAAAGAACATACAACCATCTAAGACAAATCCAAGAAATAGGATAGATCTATTCAATACTTGGAAGACACCATCAGAAGGCCTAATCTGAGCATAATGGGTGTAGAGGAGCACCTAGAAACAGAAGTTAATGGTCTAGGAAATTTGTTTAACAGGATCCTAGCAGAGAACTTCCCAAACCTGCAAAAAGATAGGCCTATTCAGATACAAGAAGCTTTTAGAACTCCAAATAGACCAGACCAGAACATGACAACCCAGAATCACATTATAATCCTCACAGGATCAATTCAGACCAAGGAAAACATCCTTAAAGCTGTCCAGGAGAAAAGTTCAAACACTTATAAAAGGAAACCAATTAGAATCACCTCAGATTTCTCAGCAGAGATGATTAAAGAAGAAGAGCCTGGAATGATGTATGCCATGATGTAAAGACAAACAACTATCAACCATGTATATTGTACCCAGCTAAACTCTCCTTCATAACCAAAGGTCAAATAAAAACTCAATAGCAAAGAAAAATTGAAACAATTTATCTCCACCAAACCAGCCCTACAAATGATTCTTAAAGATGTGTTACACATAGAAAACCAACACAACCAAAAAAAGGCAAAGAAACCGCAGCCAAACTGAGAATCCAAGAACCATAGAAAGAACCCAGTTGCCCCAGCCCCCAAGAAGGTGGATAAAATAACAGGAACTCCCAAATACTTCTCAGGTCTCTCTCTCAACATTAACGGACTTAACTCTCCAATTAAGCTACAAAGACTGTCTAGTTGGATTAAAAAGCAAGATCCTTCTATCTGCTGCCTTCAGGAGTCACATTTTGCCCCCCCCCCAAAAAAAACACATTTTCAATTTGAAAGGCTGGAACAAAATCTACCAAGCAAACGGCCCCCATGAACAGGCAGAAGTTGCAATCCTAATATCAGATAAAATAGACTTCAAATTAAAATTAGTGAGGAGAGAAAAAAAGGTCGCTACATACTTATTAAGGGATCTCTCCTTCAGGAGGATATTACAATTCTAAATATCTATTCGCCAAATAACAGAGCATAAAAATTAATCCAAGAAACCCAACTTTCCCTGTGGCTTCCCTGGAAGCCTGCCTGCCAGCCTTCAGCAATGCCAAGTTACCAACACTTTTCAGCCATGTCATTCAAACCCAGGAAGGTCACCTTGCAAAGAAAACAAATGTAAAACCTGAAGTTATCTGCAAGTTGCTGTTTGTTTGTTGTTTTTTTTTTCCTGTGACGTTATATATTTTTTTTCCTTTCAGCCATTGGGGCCCAGGATCCAGGTTCGGCTGTGGGTCCAGTGGCTGCACCTTAGCCTACAGTGATCGAAGCTGAGGCAGAGTTGCCACGACCTGAGTTCAAGCTCTGTCCTTGACAAAATAAAAATATACACATACATGCATACATACATACATACATACATACATACATACATACATATATACATACATTAAAATATTTAAAAATTTTTGAGGCTCTTGGCTTGGAATTCATGCCATTTTTTTCTGTCAGAACTGGGATTTGAACTCAGGGTCTAGGTCAATCTGCAGCATAGTGGGGGAAGGGGTAGCTCACCATACTGGAAGACAAGAAAGTCAGGCCTGTTCTCAGGGTCTGAATTCAAGTCCTGGCACTCATATACATTTTAAATCCATGGTTTATATTTACATACACATATTTACTGCATATTGGAGTTAGTGTAGTTATTCATTTGATTTTGTGTTTTATTTATTATGTATTTTAGTGAGTATGATTACACATATAATAACATTTTCTACATCCTATTACATAGGATATAGATTTGCTTATGTATTATACATCATTCCTGAGACCCCCAGTATTTTCACCAATAAGGAATATAAGTGAGACAATTCGCTTCTTCCACCAGGATTAAGTTTTTGGCAGTTCTATGATTTGAACTAAGGGCCTAGAAGACCCATTTCATGAATGGTCAATGTTAGGCCACCAGTCTGATGCAAGTGAAGTTGTTGGGCTAATTTGAGGACCTGAGATCAAGCCCTAGAAGTGGCCAATATATAAACACATAGATGTGTAGATTGAAGTTTGTGTGTGTATTTACATATGTATATGCATCTATAAATGTATAAAGAGACAGATAGGTATTTATGTAGGTTCTAGTGTATAGCTCTATATAAAGAGTGATGTCTATATCTTATTTTATATGTTCTATTACTACCAAGTATTTGGTCTAAAATTATGCCTCCATTAATTAATCACAGTAGAAGACTTAATAAAGTATGAAATTAATCAATGGCCGGTATTTATTGCATACAATCTCATACTAGAATAACTAGCTAATTAGTAATTCAATTAGTATATTTCAAACATTCTATTAGTGTTCCTATACATAGTAATGAGTATCCTAGGAGCTTCAGCAGTATGTAGGTGCCAGTCCCAGGATCCAACTCAGGGCCTAGGTGTGTGGGTTGGGCTCAGGCTTCACTGACAGCTCACCAGCCTTCAGCCATGAAGGTCACATTCAATTTTCAATTTTCAAGTTGAGTCACTGAGACCCAGGATGGTCAAGTGCAAAGGAAACAAAGGTAAAACGGTTTTGCAAAACTTCCTGGTTGGAACAAATTGCTACAATTAATTCAAGAGTCTTTCTGGCAGACAACTAGGGAGCTGAACTTAATGAAATGATTCATTATTGGCAATGGTGCATCCCTAGGTTTCCAGAAGCTTGCTAAATCTAAATGCATGTGTAATATCACAATGTTTCTGGTCATCTAGGGCTGTTGAAGCTCATTAGGTTTTGCAGTCCTATCCTTATATCGTTGAGGTCAGAACATTCTTTTATTTATTTATTTTTTTGGTGCCAGTCTTGGGTCTTGAGTAAGGGTCTAGACACAGTCCTTAAGCTTTTATGCTCAAAGCTAGTGTTCATTGCTTGAGTGACAGCAAAACTTCCAAATTTTTCTGTGCATGTGGTAGCAAGGAATTGAACCCAGGGCTTTGTATGTACTAGGGGATCACTCTATCACTGAGCCCCAGGAGTTACAAGTGTATAAACAGATAAATGTGTAGATTGGTAGATAGATAGATAGATAGATGTATATGTATAAACTAAGAGAGATGTCAATATTATGAAATTGCATATACCATATTACTACTAATTATTGGCAACTAAATTATTATTTCCTTTTTTAATTATCATGATTGAATACATAATAAAGTATTAATTAATTGAAAATTATTCAATGTAGTATAGTTGTGTAAAATTTTATAATATGAAAATAATACACTACTAATTTAATTGTTACTTTTATAACATTCCATTTCTACGGATGAATCATCAGAATGGGTTTCTCAGAACCTCCCACCATTCATTAATTGAAGTCCCGGGATTAGACCTCCAGGCCCAAGTTGCTGGTTTTGGCTAAGGCTTCCTTAGTAGTCCACCAAATATCAGCAATGCAAGGTCATGTGCACTTTCTGGGCCTTGTCATTTAGACCCAGGATGGTCACAATACAAAGGAAAAAATAAGTAATACCACCTTCTTGAACTTCTCAGTTTTATCCTTCTCCTTTTTTGTTTGTTTGTTTGTTTGTTTTTGTTTTTGCCAGCCCCAATATTTGAACTTGGGTCCTAGAATCCCAGGGTTGGTTGTGGTAGAGGTGCCAAGACCTAAGTACAAGCCCCGTGCTTGGCCAATACATAAATAAATAATAATAATAAGGCCCTGGCTTGGAATTTGCGCCACTTTTCTAGCAGGCCTGGGATTTGAACTTGGAACCTGGTTAACTCTGTGAAATTGTCGGTGAAGGGGAAGCTAACCATCCTTGAAGACAAGAAATTCAGACCAGTTCCCAGGGCCTGAATTCAAGCCTCAGCACTGGAAAAAATAATATTCGTATATGAGATCTATTCACATACATGGGTTTAGTGTGTATGATGTTTATTACCCTTATTTATGTAGTATTATTACACATATAACACTTCATTTAATACATCATATCACCTAGATTATATTTGCATATGGATTATACATCGTACTGAGACCCAGGACTTTCACAGAGAAAGAAAAAAATGTGTCAAAATTGGCTTGTTACTCCACGAATAAATTTTGGCCATGCTGGAATTTCAACTCACTGCCTACAATGCCCAATCCATAAATGGGGTCATAGTCTTAACACACCAGCCTCCAGGAAACTGAGCTGCCAGGAAATTCTGAGGACCTTTGATCAAGCCACAGTAGTGCCCAATATGTACATTGATAGATATGTATATGTGTATGTGTCTCTCTCTATATATAAAGAGAGAGAGATGGAATGTGAGGATATTAAATTATATATATATTATTACCAATTATTAATTATTACATTATGCCACTATTTAATGAAGTATCATGGTTGAATACTTAGAAAAGCATTCATTAAATATTAGTTAATATCCATCCATTAGGGGAATCATACCATGGTACTAAAATGGAAGTTATAAATCCAATAATATTTGTGTGGCATTGTAAAATAGAATCATGAAGCAACTCCACATTTAATTATTACTTTTATACCATTCACAGGAATAGGAATGAGTTTATCAGGATCTCCCTCCATTTGTGGGTGGCAGTCCTAGCATTCGAACTCCAAGGCTGGGTAGTTTACTTCGAATGCAAACCATTGGAATGACACCGTGAAGATTTCAGATAGTCACAATTAAAAAAAGAACAACAAGAAGAAAAGAAATCCAGGTGTCAATGGCTCCTGCCTGTAATCCTAGCTCCTCAGGAGGCTGAGAATGTAGAGAATGCCATTTTGAATTCAGCCAGGGCAGGAAAGTCGGTGACACTATTATTTCTAACAGATCACCAGAAAAAAAAAAAAAAAAAAAAAAAACATGAGTGGGATTGTGGCTCAAGTTTCAGAGTGCTACCCTTGAGCAAAAAGAGCTCAGGGACAGGGCCTAGGCTAATCGTACAAACATGGAACTGCCCCCCTCCCAAAAAAGGAGGAAATCACTCCATATCTCTGTGTATGGATGGATGATATATGGATGATGGGCATTCAGCAGGTTGCCCATGCTCAGCCCACCCAATTTGGGCAAGCTGGGACAAGCTCTCAGAGTTCCTAGGCTGTAGGAGCCATTGAAGGTTCTAGATCCATATTATCTATCCTCTGTAGTATGTGAGCCTAGACCTCTAGGGCCTGGTGGCTCTCACTCATTCATCATTCCTCATTGCAGAGTCACAGACTGGTCCAAAATCTCAGCAAAGATATGAAATAGTCAGCCATTTCTATGCCAAAAGGGGTAAGCCGATAAATCCCACCCTCATAACTCCTGTTACAAGTCAGCCTTAGGCTGCAAATGTGGATTAGCGGTAGAGTGGTTACCTAGCATGCATGAAGCCCTGGGTTCGATTCCTCAGTAATACAGAAACGGAAAAGGCCAAAAAGTGGTACTGTGGGTAGCCTTGAGCAAAAGAAGGTAAGGAACATGCCCAGACCCTGAGTTCAAGCCCAATGACTGGCCAAAAAAAAAGTGAGCCTGGGGAGACTGAGTGAGACTGAGGGCTGAGTTGAGAGGTCAGAGATAGAGGGCAGCTGCTGGTGGCTCATCTCTGTAATCTCAGCTGTTCAGGAGGCATAGATCTGAGGATCACAATTTCAAGCAGTAAAGTCTATATGAGACACTTTTCTCCAATTAAACACCCAAAGAGCCAGAAGTAGAGCTGTGGTTCAAGTAGTAGACTGCTAAACTTGATCAGAAAAGCTATCAGAGAGAGTCCCGGCCATGAATTCAAACCCCAGAACTCTCTCTCTCTCTCTCTCTCTCTCTCTCTCTCTCTCTCTCTCTCTCTCTCTCTCTCTCTCTCTCTCTCTCTCTCTCTCTCTCTCTCTCACACACACACACACACACACACACACCAAGATAGAGCATTTGCCAGTAAGCCTGCACAAGTTCCACCTCTAGAGAGAGAAAGGAAGGAAAGATTTGCCCGAGGAGGTGATATAACCAGTTCCAAAATTCCACAGGAGTTCTAAGGCTTGGAACAGGACAGAGAGCCTCAGGCTGAAGGTACCGAATGGGCAAAGGTCCTGAGGTATGGTGTCAAGCAGGTGGTCTGTGTGGAATGAAGGTTCTGTGGCTTCAGACAAGTCTGGCAGGACATTCAAGGCTGGGTCAAGGTTTGTACTTAAGTCACAGGTAAGAAAGAGGGTGAAGTCCCAGAATGGGGACCAGGGGGAAGATTAGCTTTTCTTTTCACCTGGACCCCAGCCATTTCCTGTGGCTGGAAGCCTATTTTTCACAGCTCCTGACCCTTAAGCCTCTTTTGCATTGAGGATTCAGGGCAAATGCATGGATGAACCCTTGCTTAAGAAAAGCTTCTGGGGGCTGGCAAGGTGGCTCAGTGGTAGAGCGCTTGCCTGCATGCCTGAGGCCCTGGGTTCGATTCTTCAGCACCACATAAGCACAAAGAAAAAAGCCGGAAGTGGTGCTGTGGCTCGAGTGGTAGAGCGCTAGCCTTGAGCTGAAGAGCTGAGGGACAGCGCCCAGGCCCAGAGTTCAGGCTCCACGACCAGACCCCCCCCCCAGAAAAAAAAAGAAAAGAAAAGCTTCTGGGCTGGGAAGGTAGCTCAGTGGTACAGCACTTACCTTGCATGCATGAGGCTCTGGGTTCGATTCCTCAGCAACACATAAGCAAAAAGAATAAAACCAGAAGAGGCATTGTGGCTCAAGTGTTAAAACACTAGTCTTGAGCTGAAGAGCTGAGGGACAGCGCCCAGGCCCAGAGTTCAGGCCCATGACCAGACCCACGCCCCCCCCCCAAAAAAAAAAAAAAGAAAAAAGCTTCTAACCCAATCCCATCAGTGGCTCAACCCCTTTAAATCCTAGCTACTCAGGAGACTGGGATCAGAGTCCGTGGACCAAAGCCAGCTCAGCGAAGGAAAGTTAGTGAAACTCTTCTTGCCAGTGAACTACCAAAAGCCAGAAATGGTGCTGTGGCTCAAGTGGTAGAGTGCCAGCCTTGAGGGAAAAAGTTAAGTGACTGGAGCCCAGACCCTGACTTCAAGGCCAGTAATTGCATTTAAAAAAAGCTTTCAGGAGCTCCTTGTCCCCTGTGGTGAATGGCCAGATGAGCTGAGTGTTGGTGGCTCATGCCTGTCCCCCTAGCTCCACAGGAGGCTGAGATCTGAGGAGCATGCATCAAAGCCAGCCCGGGCAGGAAAGTTCGGGAGTCTCTGATCTCCAAGGAAGCACCAGAAAACTGGAAGTGATGCTGTAGCTCAAGCAATAAGCTGAAAAGCTGAGGAGACAGCACCCAGGCCCAGAGTTCCAGTCCCATGACAAACTCCCCTGGCCTGCTTGGAACTCACTTTTTGTCTCTAGCCAGAGTACTTTCCAGTGGGCCCCTGAGTTTCTCCCAATGTCTAGGTGTCCTACAAGTCTTGAGAGCAGCCCATTTGGAGGCCTTTCCCTACAGAGTGGGCCATATTATCAGAGAAGTGTCTAGCCTTGGGGAAAGGAGGTCATCGGCTGGGTCATCAGAATGGCATCTGTCATGGGTGCAGTGTGGATCTGAGCAGTAAATCAACTTCTTAGACCACGCTTTGGGGCAAGGAGAACCAGAAGCTGCAAGATGGCATGGCAGGTAATGCCTGCTCATGCGGTATCACAAGAGTGCAAATCTGTCAGGCACACCCCGAGCGGGTGTTGAGTTGGGCTCATGAAAGACTTGTGGGCTCACAAATCCACAGCCAGCTGGCTGCTGCTTGTAGCAGTTGCTATTCCAGGAGTCCCAGGGCTCAGAGCCCTGCTTTCTTCACCAGTCCTCGGGGGCAGATGAAAGTTTGCAATCGTTGGCCTACTACAAAGGAGCATCCGTAGTGTCCTTTCCCTTGGCCCTGTGGCCCGGTGCACGGATGAAGGGGCAGGTTCCATGAACTTACTGCCATGGCACAGACCCCTCAGCCCAAGAAGAACTTAGGGAGAAACCATTTGAACTGGCTTAAGAGTTTACTACTACTATGCCTCAGGACTGCCCCCAGTTCTGGTTCAGCTCATCATTTCCACCTTTCTGTGTGTGGGCACATCTTGGTATTAGGGCTTGACCTCAGGGCCTGGGCTCTGTCCCACCATTTTTTTTTCATTCAAGGCTAGCACTCTATCACTTGAGCCACAGCTTTTCTTTCAGCTTTTGGGTGGTTATTGGGAGAGGAGAGTCTTACACACTTTTCTAGCTGAGCTGCCTCTGAATGGCAATCCACAGATCTCAGCCTTCTGAGTAGCTAGGAATATGAGAGCATGACCTATTAGCACTGCCTCTGAATGGCAATCCTCAGATCTCAGCCTTCTGAGTAGCTAGGAATATGAGAGCATGACCTATTAGCACCTGGCCATACTGTCCTTCTTGGCTAAAGACAGAGTACCTCTTTCCCAGCCTAGCATCCATGTACAGTTACCCCTCCTCCCCCACCCCTACTCCTCCAGGCTTCAGAGGAATCATACCCTCCCCTGAGGACAAAGAAATAGGATCAGGTTTGAGCTTTTTGTTCTCCATAGTCAGGGGCTGCAGGGAGCTGACGTGTACTGTAGTTCAAGTGGTAGAGCACCAACCTTGTGCAAACCAGCTAAAGGATACCACCTAGGCTCCAAGTTCAAGCTGGTAACCTCACACAAACACACGCACACACACAAACACGCAAACACACACACACACACACACACACACACACACACACACACACACACACACAAATATCCTTAGCAGGGCCCAATGGTTCATACCAGCAATCTTAGCTACTTAAGAAGCTGAGCTCTTAGGATGGCAGCTTGAAGCCATCCCAGGCAGTAAAATCAATGAGACTCTTCTCTCCACTAAACTACTAAAAAAGATGGAAGTTAGGCTGTGGTTCAAGTGGTAGAGTGTCAACTTTGAGCAAAGGAAGCTCAGAGACTGTGCCTAGGTCCTGAGTTCCAGCTCTAAAATTTTTTAAGACACACTTTGCCCCCATTTCACCCCCAATCATGCCATAAATCCAGATTTTGGTCACCCTGGATCTCACTTCCATTCCTGCAGCTTTCACAGCACTGCCACAAGTGGCCAGTGTGTGGCCAGCACTGGATTAAGAAGTGAATGTACAACAAGGGAGCATAGCCAGGTCAAGGCTAATGTTCCAGAACATTGAGGTATTGGCCATACTAGTCTCTAATCCCCCCAGTTTCCTGGACCTAGAATTTAAAGTGTGTGCATCTGTATTCTGGGCATCCACAATTGTCTAGAAGGACATGAGAGGCCAAACTGAGGTGGGAAGATAGACTTTGCTGCAACAAGGTATGTTGACATTTCCTAGACACAGATGGATACTTCCAAGCCACCTTGACCTCAAATCCTATGTAACCCCGGATCCTCCTTGCTTGGGCAGCCTTCAGTCAGCTATCAAGCTCGAGTTGGCCAGAGCCACCAGAAACCTTCCTTCCCCCACTCCACTGCCAGCATGCAGGGAGGACGTGAGCCAGAGGCCCAGCTAAGGAAAAGGACAGGACATCACATGACTAAGGCCGCCCCAGAGGCAGGGGAGAAGTTATGCCAGCCAGCCCTGCTGACCCAGAATCCCCGGAGGCGCCCAAAGATTTGGACAGGCAGGACTTGGGCCCCAAAGAAAAGCTGGAATCCAGGCCTCTGGCAATTTAGGACTCATTGTTGACCCTGATAGGGGGCTAAAGGGCAAGATCAGTGTGGAGGAGGGGCACCATCTGAGGTCAGAAAGAGGCAGCTCAGGAAGGGGACAGAAGATGAGGGAAATAAACACACACACACACACACACACACACACAAACACACACACACACACGAATGCATGCACGCACATGCATGCACAGTTAGCCCAAGGTCTCAGCAGAACCTGAGCACCCTGAACATCCCACCCCCAAGAAGATGGCACTACTTTCCTCAGACCAACTGTAGACAAAACTCAGGGCTTCTCACAAGTCAGGAATGCATAACATACCTTGGCATTTCCTAAATGTACACACCACTATGCAGAAATCTCAGCTACCTTATTTTTGGTTGTTAGTCATGGGGTTTGAACTCTGGGCCTGTGCGCAGTCCCTCAGCTCTTCAGGTAAAGGTGAGTGCTCTACCACTGGAGCCACAGTGCACTTCTGGCTTTCTGGTGGTTCACTGGAGATAAAGTCTTAAAGATTTTCTGCCCAAGCTGGTTTTGAACTGCGATCCTCAGATCTCAGCCTCTACCTTGCCACACCTGCTACAATTCATCCAGTCCCTGCCTGCCACAGGCCAAGATCTCTGGAGTTCTTGGTAAGGCACTGCCCACTGTGCTGTGGCTTCACACTGGGGCAAACCTGGGGAGTTCTTATAAATGTCTGTAAAGTGAGGCCAGCACCTGTTCTCCCAACCACAGCACCCCTACTACTTCACCATCTCTTACAAGCAAGGAAGGGGTGGCTTTCTTTCTTTCTTTCTTTCTTTCCTTCTTTCTTTCTTTCTTTCTTTTCTTTCTTTCTTTCTTTCTTTCTTTCTTTCTTTCTTTCTTTCTTTCTTTCTTTCTTTCTTTCCTTCCTTCCTTCCTTCTCTCTTCTTCCTTCCTTCCTTCCTTCCTTCCTTCCTTCCTTCCTTCCTTTCTTTCTTTCTTTCTTTCTTTCTTTCTTTCTTTCTTTCTTTCTTTCTTTCTTTCTTTCTTTCTTTCTTTCTTTCTTTTGGGTAGAAGGGCTTGAACTCAGGGCTTGGGTACTGTCTCTGATGTCTATTTTTCCTCAAGGCCAGTGCTCTACCACTTGAGCCACAGCTCCACTTATGGTTGGATTGGAGATGAGGCTCTCGTGGTACTTTCCTGCCTGGGCTGGGAAATGAGATCCTCTGGATCTCAGCCTCCCGAGTGGCTAGGATGATAGGCGTGGGATGACAGGCATGAGCCACTGGCACACAGCTTATGTTGTCTATTCCTTCAGAATTTCCACCTAGTCCTCCTCTAGATGATACCACCTAGACACTCCTCTACCTCCCTCAGGGACAGCAAAGGGAGGCTGAGAATTTGGGTAGGGCCATAGGCTTTAAAGGGCCCCCTCCACATCACTAGCCCTCTCTAAGTTCCCATCTGCCCCCTTTGGATGGACTGGTCATCCAGGGAAGATCAGACCCACTAGGAGTTCTGGGTCCTGCCGTGTATCCCCCCGCCCCACCCAACAGGTATCTGCGGATTTCTGGGGCAAGCTGCTCTATGTCCTGGTGGAAGACATTGGGAGGGTTGCTCATAACTGGGTCCAGGGGTGCCCAGGACAGAAGAGTGTCCAGCTTCCCTTTGTCAAAGAAGGAGACACAAAGCATGGGTGGATCTACTAAGAACTTCAGGGCATAGCCATCCACATGTCACTAAGGTCCCTTGGAGAACTGTATCGGGACAGTCTCACACATCTATACCAAGAATCACACAACTATACCGAGTCTTTCACCTGCAGCCCTGACTGGAAATGAACATGCTCTGCTATGCTCTCCATCATCTGCAGCACCTTTGCTCTTTGTGTTTCCTGTCAGATCCTCCTTCTTAAGCTAGACCCCCTTTTCAAGTGCTGCCTCCAAGAAGCCTTTTCTGATCACCTTGGCAGAGCTGGAGCCTCTCCGCTCTGCAGGCTTCTGGCTTTGTCACACTCTGCCTTCTGGCCAGTGTGGGTTGAGTGTGCACAAAGGGGCAGGCCTGGATTCCACTACTGGATTTCTGAAGGTTCTGATTCACCACCCAGGGACAGGTGTTTTATCACACTCCGTGAGAGGGCACTCGAAGTCCAGGCAGTCTGTAGTCATAAGACAGGGCCATTTCATTGTGTGGGCTTGAACTGAGGATCTGGGAGCAGACTCTCTGAGTTTTATTGCTCAAGGCTGGTGCTCTACCTCTTGAGCTACAGCTCCACTTCTGGGTTTTTGGTGGCTCCATGGAGAGTAGAGTCTCACGGGCTTTTCAGCTTATGGCTTGGTTCAAATAGTGATCCTCAGATCTTAGCCTCCTGAGTAGCCAGTATGACAGGGATGAGCCTGAGCCCCATGCACCAAATGCTTTTTTTTTCTTGTTTTGGTCCTGTTTATCTGCTGTCAACTAGCAAGCCCAAGTTAAAATAATCAGTTACTGGGGATCAAAATCCTCTCCTAGGTCAGTTAATACAAAGAGATAAAGTGTCTTTGGAAAAGGCTAGTCTGAGTTGGCTAGGGGTATGTGTGTGTGTGTGTGTGTGTGTGTGTGTGTGTGTGTAAGTGTCAGGGATACCTATCCTTATCTCTGTGGTGCCTCATCCTCCCAACAGGGAGTGCATCCAGGATCTTGACCCCAAGGAAAGTGGATGGGCGAGGGTACTTAAGGTCATATCCAGGGGGTTGATCCGAATTCTGTCCTGCAACTGAAGCCTGGAAAGATAATGGAGAGAAGGAGAGGTTTAGGAGAACATCAAGGGAAGCCCCTTACCTTTGGTTAGAAGTACCAACCAGATAGAAGACTGAATCCATCTTTCTTGGTAGTCAGATGAAAGGTGTACACTGTTCATTTATTTTATTATGATTGTGTGAGCCCTAGGGCTTGGATTCAGGGCCTGGGTGTTATCCTTGAGCTTCTTTTGTTCAAGGCTGAGGCTCTATCACTTGAGCTACACCACCACATCTGGCTTTTTTGTGTGTGGGTTTGGGAGGGAGAGGTAGTTTATGAGAGATAAGAATCTCACGGATTTTCTGCCCGGGCTGGCTTTGAGTAATGACCGTCAGCCCTCAGACTCCTGAATAGCCAGGATGATGGGTGGGAGCCACAAGCTCCTGATCACCACCATCCATTTATAATCCATTAGGCCCAGGGTTGTGCCACCCACACTGCACCTCCTTGTTAGGAGTGGGAAGCAGACATGAGTGGGTTTGATACTTCAACAGCCTATCTATCTCTGATCATTGTTCTGGGTCAGTCTGATGGAGGCTTCCTCCTTATCTACAGCAATGACTTGGCTCTGTCACAAGAACAAATGTCCCTCAGGAGGTGTCTGGTCTGAGTCTTTCCTCTGCACCCCACCCCCCTAACCAAAATGAGGGTCTTTCCTGTCCAAGCTGGCTTTGAGTTGAACCGTGATCCTCAGATTTCCGCTCCTGAGTACTTAGGTTGATAGCCATGAGACACTGGCACCTGGCCAAAGATACTTTTCCAAGCCTGTCATCCTATCCCCTACGGAGACTGAGATCTGAGGACTGCAATTGGATGCATCCTTCTCAGCAAAGTCCATGAGAACTCTTATCTCTAATTAAACACCCAAAAAAGTTGGAAGTGGAGCTGTGGCTCATATGGCAGAGTGCTAGCTTTGAGCATAACACAAGGGATGGGACCCAGGCCCTAGTAATAAACTTTTTCTAGCATAGACCCACCCAAGAAAGGGAAGCAGGTGGGCACATGGGAGCTCAAAGCTCACACATAATACTCAAGACTCACAGAATAAGACCCCATCCTGCTCTGATTCTCTAGATTCTATGTCCTAGATTATGGCAGTCTTAGATGGGACTGACCCTGTACCAAGTCAGGACGCTCAAGTACATCGCGTACTGAGGATCCCGTGACCTCATCAAGGACTCAAGATCCCTCAACACTGGGCAGTCAGTTGAGGTCTAGTTATCCATCCACAAGATATGGGATTGAAAGGATTTCTTGGCCAAGGGGTGCAGATTGGAGGGCTGTAGGTCCCTCTCTCTCGGGAAGGAGAAAAGGCCTATCCATCCCAGGAATGTTCCTGGGTTGTGAGTATCCTCAATTAAACAACCCTGCTCAGAGTTCAGTGCCTCTGGTTTCCCACTAGCCTCTACCCAGCCCTACCCTACCTTGAGTTGGCCCTCTCTGAGTCCCAGATCTGCCACCTAGTCTAAAGGTTGAGCCAGCAAAGGGACCCACCTCCATCTCTGAGAATGGCAGTCATGGGGTCCTACAAACCCCTAGAGGAAGTCTTGGGGCAACACGGGTCTGACTTCCCCCCTCATTCTCTGGATGTTTTGTGCCAGTGGCAGGTTTACCTCTGTCTCTGGTCGAGGAATGAACACTGGGGGTGTCATCTTCAGATTGAGCCAGCAAAAGTCCCAGTCCCCAAGATGCCACACAGGCATCCAGCAGTGGATGACAGCCAGCTGGTCAATGGTGAACCCAAAGTGCCAGGACTTTTAACAGCCATGTGGCTGGGTCGAAGTCTATATCACTGATGGTCTAAGTTGTTAGGTGAGGTCATGGCTCCAATGGCCAGACACACCTGACCTAGGATCATCCTCCCTCTTCATCTTCTTGCTTATCCCTTGCCACCCCTCTCTTGACACTCCCTCAGGCTATACCTCCCTATTCCTTGGACAATTTCTTCTTATCTGACTAGAAAATAAACTCCATGGGCCAGGAGAGACTGAAATTTGGTGACACACCCTGAGCCCTAGGGTCTACCTGAGGCTGTTTCCCTCTGCAGTCAGCGACCACATAGCTCCTGGATGTCATGAAGTTGCTGAGGGGTCAGTGGCTTTGTCCTACATACTGGCTTTAGGCTCTGAAACTGTCCCCACGGAGATTGTGAATGGTTGGCTCCCTTGATCTAGGGACTCCAAACCAAGGCTTGCATGTTCCATTCTTCCTTCCTTTCCTCCTTTTCTCCCTCCATCCTTCCCTCCTCTCTTTCTCTTTCCTTCCTTTGTGTCACTCCTGGGCTTGAACTCAGAGCCTGGGTACTGTCCCTGAGCCTTTTTACTCAAAGCCAACAGTCTACAGCTTGAGCCACTCATCCACTTCTGGCGTTTTCTTTTTGGTAGTTTGTTGGAGATAAGAGTTTTACAGGTTTTTCTTCCTGGGACTTAAGCCTCAGTCCTCCCATCCCAGCCTCCTAAGTATCTAGGATGACAGGTGTGAAGCACCGGCATCCAGCTCAAACCAAGATTTCTTCATGTGCTGTGGAACCAGCACTGGAACCTTTCATCGTCTATGACTGCCTGGACCTGGCACTCACTGTAACGGTTTGTTGGATAAATAAATGAGCATCTCTCTATGACAATATTACAGAAAACTCCCATCCAACTCAGGTAAGCATCCTGGGGGTGGAGGTGTTGGTGGGGGAGGTGTCAAAGCCTAAAGTAGCTCTTCCACAGTTCTCCCTTGTCCCTCATCCTGCCCTCCTGGTGCCACCACACTTAACTCTTTTGGCTCTGAGGATGTGAGCCATGATGTACTTGCTGGATTCTGGGGCCTCTGCGATACCTCTCTTCTCAAAAATCTTTGTCCAGCAGCTGACACACAGTTTGGCACTCAATTCCGCCCTCAGGTGTGAAAGCCTGGCTTAAGAGGCCTCCTCTCCTCCCCCTGGGGCCAGACAGGATGGTCCACCACATCGGGACCCCAAGTTTCATGTTGCAGAGAAAGGATCATGAGGCATCCCAGTTCTCTGAATCTCCCAGATTCCAGTGCAGGTGCTGGGAATTGTCTCTGCTCACAGCTGGCAGGCTGGGGATGGAGAGGTCACAATCTCTGCTCCCCTGATGTCCTTGCCTGTGGTGGTCACCCTAGAGAGAACCAGAGGAGAATCAGCAGCTGCTGGAGGAAGGCAGTCAAAGCAGGATGTTCATGACAGGAGACGATCTGGCTTGGGAACTCTGCCTGTGCCGCTTTGAACATCATTGTTTGGCAGCTGAAATGGTCCATCTAATTTGACCCATAATCCCAGTCATTTGTAGTAATTGCCAGCTTAAAAAAAATCCTGGAAAAGCTGGCATTTCAGTTGTCCCAATCAAAGTTAAAGGCTTCCAAAGTCAGTGGTCCCCTTCCAGACAGCCTACAGCAGGTTACAGAAACTGGCATTCAACCAGCCCTAGCTAACTGACATGGCCTGATACCGTGCAGGCTTCAGCAGGGGGAACACACTTGTCTACCACTGCAGAGCTGGAAACGGCCCAGGCAGGACACAGATTGGAATCTACAGGACTCTCGGGAGGGCTGCCCACCGGTGCACTCCCCTAGGAGGGAATCCATGCCACCAGTGGGGGCCTGGAGTCCCCTGCCCAGATGCCCATGGAAACCGACAAAGCCCTGGGTAAGGTTCCCCTCTCATCCTTGTTTGTGGTGAACCATCTGCCATGTCACACCATTCGCCACTCACCAGACCCTCTAGCTTCACATCTTCTGCCCTACTCCCCCCATCTCATTCCCTAATTATGTTTGGCAGACACATTCTCAACCCTTGAATTAGCTCCAACTCTATACACCAGAGCAGGGTGTCTAGCTGTTTGAGTGTGGCTGTGGTCACACTTCCCTCACCAGCCTGAAGACAGAAGGACAGGTGTCCACCCTGGACTGTGATTCACACAGACCTCCAAGGGGAGACCCACACATGCCCAGTAGCTACTGTGAGCTACAGGAAGAGAGAGGTGGAAAGGAACATCTACTGAAACCTTCACCAAACAATTTATGTAATGGTGAAGGAGAAAACAAAAATTGTGGCTGGGATCATACTTGGCATTGATGACAAAAGAACAATACACATACACACAAATGAAATGCTTTTGCTCTTTTTAGACATGGTGACTTAAATATGTTTCCATTGTTCTCATCTCCCTGCTCTCCCAACACACGCACACACACACACACACACACACACACACACACACACACACACACACACACACAAACACACACACAAATCCAGACCTGTGACCGAAGTCTGGTCCATGCAGCACCTGCAATTTGCCAACTGATCGCTCACCTGAGCACAGTCATGCTGTACAAGGTGAAAGATGATTTCTCTCCCTCCCTCTCTCTCTCTCTCTCTCTCTCTCTCTCTCTCTCTCTCTCTCTCTCTCTCTCTCTCTCTCTCTCTCTCTCTCTCTCTCTCTCTCCTCTCCTCTCTCTCTCTCTCTCTCTCTCTCTCTCTCTCTCTCTCTCTCTCTCTCTCTCTCTCTCTCTCTCTCTCTCTCTCTCTCTCTCTCTCTCATACACACACACACACAGACTCAGTGCAGTGCCTCTCCTGAGTTTATCAGTTCCTCCTCTGGGACAATGTACAAGCTGGGGCATGGGGTTCCCTTGTCAGAACCAGGGGATCCCACCAAAGGGGAGCACCACTCTAATAACAAAGAACCACCCTGCCTCTCCCTTCTCCAGGGCCAGAATCTTCCTCTTAGGAACAACAAACCTTAACTCCACATAAACCAAAACCCTAGACCAGGATGCTGGATAAAGGAGTCCTGAGACAGGTGGCTCCTCAGAGCCAGGACAGATAACAAGCAGGGGTTCATGGTGGCCCCAGAGGGGTGTCTGACTTGGGGTGGGGTGGTATTTGGGAAATGGATGGGGTCCTAAATGTTACATACATGGATGGACTTCCTACTTCCAGCCTAGATGCTTCTGGGTGACTTGGCACATTCTTGGGGAGGATGAGGAGACCAGATGGACCAGGAGCACCAGTAGATGCTGGCAGAGCTGGGAAATGTGATCACCCTGTGAGAACTGATGACAGCTGGGGTGGGGAGAATAGGCTGGTTGTGTGTGGGAGGGGGTGTGTTCCTCCCAGATATTCATCTTCTATCTGACCCCCAGTGCTCTCACCTCCCTAGTGGGCTCTTCTGGGACCCTCCTCAGGTGAAAGGGTAACCAAGCACAGAGGACAAGAGCTCACACAGCAAGGTGGTCTATCTTCTGCATCCAACACCCCCACCCCCAGAAAAAAGGAAAAGACCTGAGAAGGCAGGTTTGGAGATACTGCTCCCTACCTCAGACTGAAGCCACCAGGTTCCCACCAAGGTGAGGAAGGGTGCATATGGGTGGCTGCGTGGCTCCATTACTCCAGGCCAGGAGCTCTCTGGCACCTCCTCCTCACCCAACCCTGCATCTCCCCATTTCCTGGGACACTGGCCATTAGGGACATGACTGGGATCCTCGGGTTGTCACACACCCTCACCCCCCACCCCTGGGGTGCATTTGCGGCAGAGCCAGGGTGTACTGTGGGATGCAGGGGAGGCACAGGTGGGACAGGAGAGGGGAGGCGGGAGGAACGGGTCCGGGTCCGCAGAATGGGGGAGGTTGTGAGGGAGGGTCGATGGGTTCACTGGGCAATGGGGTACCAGGGTGTGTGCCCGCAGGTTGGCCACTCACGTGTGCTGCTGGGAGAAGCTGTAAGCAGCAGCTCCAGGTGTGGCAGGTCTGGAGTCCGAGGACCAGGGACCTGGACCGGGTCACTGAGACAAGCCAGCCAGGGGTGTGTTATCTCAGCAGGGCAACTGAGAGAGGCTCCCTGGGTCTAGGCCAGCAGCACCATTTTTGAAACGCGGCACCTTGGGGAGGGTTGAGGAGGGAGGGGCTGGGTCTGAGGGTGCATGGTAGAGTGAGTGTGGCCTCTCCTCCCCCTCAGCTGCAGACAACTCAGCTCCCGCCTCATCCACAGCCAGACCTGTTCTCGCTGATGCTGCCACCACCCCTGCCACTGCTGCCGCTAAGGCTCCCTTTTCAGCTGCCTCCTCCTCAGTGGCCTCCTCCTCTGTGGCCACTGCCACCACCATGATAATTAGAACCTTGGACTTGGGACAGCCCATGGCCAGCGCGCCACTGTATGGCTGCTTGAAGTGATGTGTCTGCTGTGCTAGCTCTGCATGCTCTGCGCTCCCAGTCAGGCCCTTCACCTCAATTGAGGCCTCAGCCAGCCACTGAAGCCACTTCCTCTTGTGCATGTACTTACTCCTCTCAGCTCTCTCTCTCTCTGCCTCAACTCCTCTTGTGGGCCACTTTTCGACCACTGGGTGCATGCATGCCTCCCACTGAGAGCCTCTGGCCACTGCTACCACCACAGTGAGCCCCCTGGGCACTGCCTCCTCTTCCCCTCAGCCCCACTCCCTCCTCTCCTCAGCCCAGCCCCCTACTCCCCTCAGTCCTGCCCTCCACCCTTGCCTACAAGAGCAGCCCTGACTGGGCCCTAAGGCTTCCAGGCCATGGGAATTGCAGCCTCACCTCAGCTCAGCACTCGCCGCCAACCCTAACACTTGGCCAGGGAATCAAATCTCCCCTCAGCCCCACCACTGGAGGAGACTCTCCTCCATTCCTCTCCACTCCACACATCAAGCAGGTAAAACAATGACCCCTGAGTGTATGCAGGTGTGTGTGTGTGTGTGTGTGTGTGTGAGAGAGAGAGAGAGAGAGAGAGAGAGAGAGAGAGAGAGAGAGAGAGAGAGAGAGAGAGAGAGAGAGGTTGTTGGGGATAACTACCTCAGAACATAGCACCTTTGGGATGACTCAGCACACAGAACACCAAAAAAACAGCACAAAGCACCCTGTGTAAATGACTCAGCACAGTGCACCCTTTGAAGGACTTACCATATAGTAACCTTAGGGATGACTCAACATAGAGCTCCCTTTGAAGGAGGAAGTCCATAGCACACAGTGTATAGGACTCAGTTCATGGCACGCTTTGAAAAACTCAGCACGTAGCACTCTTTCCCAGGACTCAGCACATAGCACCCTGTGTTAAGGCTCCACACACACCAATCTTTGAAAGGCTGAGTATGTAGCACCCTGTGTAAAACATTCAGTGCACAGTACCCTTTACAAAACTCAGCACATAGCAGAGTTTTGAAGGACTCAGCAATACCACCCTGTGGAAAGACTCAACACACAGCATCATTTGAAGAACAGTACAGAGCACCCTGTATAAAGGACTCGGCACACGGCACTTGAAAAACTCACCTCATCCCACTCTTCTCAAGGATGCAGTACATTGCACCCATTGGGATGACTCAGCATACAGCCCCCTTTGAAGGACTCAGCAAAAGTACCCTGTGTAAAGAAAGGACTCGGCACACAGCACCCATTGAAAAATTCACCTGTCCCTCCCTTCTCAAGGGCTCAGCACATAACACCCTTTGGGATGAATTAGCACACTACACCTTTTGAAGGACTCAGCATAAAGTACATTGTGTAATGGACTCTGCACACAGCACCCTTTGAAAACCCAGCACCGCCCACTCTTCTCAATGACTCATAATATAGCACCCTTTGTGATGACTCAGCACACAAAGTGCTTTTTGAGGACTCAGCACAAAACCCCCATGTGGGAAGGATCCAGAAAACAGCACCCTGTGAAGGACTCAGCACATAGCTGCATGTCACAAGTTCAGCTGTCATTACAATTAGGGTACTTTCCTCTGTATCACCATTCTTCAGAAACACTTCACAAATCCTACTAGTTCACCTTTAGCTAACCTATGTTTTATGGGGGAGAATCAGCTGGGGGATCTTGAACTCACAGCATGGGGGCCCTGTCCCTGAGCTCTTTGGTTCAATGTTAGAGCTCTACTACTTTGAGACATGGCTCCAATTTTTTTTTTGGGGGGGTTGTTCTTTGACAGGCCATACAGATATCAGGAAGGCCAAGTTGGGATATCCATGACCAAAGGCTCTTAGCTTGGCCTGGAGCTGACCTCTCCCTTCCTTGTTCTCCTGGAAGCCGGCCTAGGGTGGAACAGATCTGCTCTGGAATCAGCATTCAGGGTGGGCAAAAGTCAGCTTGGCCCTGGTCACTTCCCCCAATTGAACTCTAGATGACGATAGTCCCCAACGATGGCACGGGGCCACATGTCCCGTATCTGGCTATAAGGGGGGCAGGAGTCACCCACCATAGGGATTGTACCTGCGAGTTGTGTTTACTCTTGCTTCCCTGCGGACCCCATCATGCTTTGAAATCACCCTGGACAGGAATGTACTTGAGAGTCTTACATAAATTAACCATCAAAGAGCAAGTGGGGCTGTGGCTCAAGTAGAAGAGCACTAGCCTTGAGCAAGAAAACTCAGGGATAGAGCCTAGGCCCTGAGTTCACACACACACACACACACACACACACACACACACACACACACACACACACACACACACACACACACACACACACCACATGCATGGAAAATCAGAGATTTCTACACTGCAATCTTTGGGTGTTCTCTACCTTTTCCCCACTAAGCCTGGTGGCTGTTGACCTAGGTGTTTGATGCATCCAACACCAGCTGGCATCTTTAATTTTGGGGAACAGAATGGCTAGAACATCAGCCTTCCCCCATCCCAGCTCCTTGACTGGGTCAAGCTCTATCCAGTCCCTTTAGGGCTTCTTTTACAGAATCGCCAAGGTGCCTTCAAAAGGCATCACATGCTGGGCACTGGTGGCACATGCCTTTCATCCTAGCTACTCTGGAAGCTTAGATCTAGAGGACCATGGTTCAAAGCCATCTTGGGCAGGAAAGTATGTGAGACTCTTATCCTTGATGAACCATCAGAAAACAAGAAGTGGCACTGTGGTTCAAGTGGTGGAGTGCTAGCCATGAGAAAAAGAGCTCAGGGACAGTGGCCAGGCCCTGAGTTCAAGCCCCAGGACTGGAAGAACAAATCTTTGTTGGAGGCTTGTTTTCCCTTTGAAAACAGATCATTCTTTGTGATAAGCATAACATGGGCCTCTTCCCTAGCCACCAATGGTCCATTAGATGTCCCTTGAATATGGGCCACCTCCTGGCAGCCTCTGCCCTACCAGTACCGCAGTTTACCCTTCCCATCACCTGGCAGATGGAGGCCTGAGAGAAGGCCACCTGGCCACCTACTTGTGGTGGCTGCTGAGGCTTTTGAGAGTCAGTATGTCACATAGAGAGTCATCATCTGCATCAGTCTACAGAAGAAAGGCAGGGAACACTCCTCACCTGAGCCTGTGAGCTGTGGGTGATCTGCATGTGTGGCTTCTGCTGCAGGATGTGCTCCATGAGGGAGTCCTCTACGGGGTAGGGTACCCCGACCTGTCCTTTGGCAGTTTCCACACTACTTTGAAGTGGCAATTCTTCAAAACCTTTCTGTTCCTCCCTCATTTTGACCATCCCAGCTCCTGCGGTGTCTGAAGCAGTGGTGGTGGTTGGGACTCAGCCTGTGCCGTCATCTGGTGTCAGCTGTCCATGCCTTCCCCTGAGAGGAACCACAGCAGCTCCCACAGCTCTCTCCTCTTCATCTTCTCCTTGGATAGCTAGCACATGTGCTCAGCTTTCTCCTGACACAGCTCATCCAGGACGAACATCTGCTCTTTACACGCCATGAGGGAGTCCTCAATGGTGCAGATGTGTGCCACTAGCTGGATGCATCGATGGTGGAGCTCATCCGCTGGACTCCGGAAGTCCACTTCAACAGGCAGGTCATGGACAAAGATTTTCTTCTCAGATGCCCACTTGTCCTTCTTCCCATCCCCACATATGCTGTGGTGCCAGCTCGCAGGGTGGGGGGCCAGTGGCTCCAGATTTCTCTGGCACTGAGCTGCCAGGTGGACTGGGCACCCTCAGTGTGCCTGCCACTCTTGGTACAGGAGTTTCCCCCTGTGGATTTCAGCCATGGAGAGCGCCCCCAGATCCATGTCCCTCTCGGTTTGGGGGATATCTCCATCTTCTGCGATGGTCACGTCTGGGGGAGTTGCCTCCTCACCTTTTGCTTCTCCAGGGCTCTCAACTTCCCCTTCTCCAGGGAAAGCCAGGAAGCTCAGCTGGGCCTGCAGGCACTCCTCCTGTGGTCTGGTCACTTCCAGGCACTTGAGGGTGTCCTGCCACTTTGGGGGTACCTTCTGGTCCTGACAGCTGGTGGGGCCTGCACTTGCTTCAGCTGCTCCAGCAGCTGGGTCTGCCTCTAGGTGCTGCTGCAGGGCCTCCTTCTTGGAGCTCAGCTGCTCATTGGAGGTGATGTGCAGCTCACAGGTGGCTCTGAGCTCCTGAAGCTGGGCCAGGGACTGCTCCTGCCACTCCTGCAGCTCCCAAGCTGCTTGGCTCTCTCTCTCAGCCACCTCTTTCAATTCCTCTATCTTCTCCTCTGTGTGGTCCAGCTGTTCCCACAGATGTTTCTTCACCTGCTTCTCTGAGTCCAATATGCTGGCTAGCTTCTCCTCAATGCTCACCATATGGAGAGCATCCCGCAGCAGGGTCAGCTGTTCTTCCATCTGTCCGTTGCACACATGCACATCTTGGGATCTTGCAGATCTCCTGCCGATCCTGGGCCTTCTCCTCCAGTCTCCACAGTTGCTTCTGCTGCTCCGTGTTCTGGAAACGGAGGCTTTGGTTTTCCTGGACCTGGATGTGAAGTTATTCCTCCAGGTTTTTCAACTCCATCTGTGTGCATTAGGCCTGGGCCTTCACCTGCTGCTTGGCCGGAGATGGTCCTGAAGGGGGTCATGTCTCTGCCAGCTTCCTTCTCAGTTCCCCCAGCTCCGTCTTTACGTCAAACGCCTACCTTGCCCCTCGATTCTTCTCCTCTGTCAGTTGGTTCACCCACTGGGTCAGCCGCCGGGCCTTTCCCTTCTGCACAGACTTCTCAATGCTCAGGTCTTCTCTCTCTAGATTGGCTGCAGTCACCATCCAGCTCAGGTTGTCTAGTAGTCTCTTTAGTACCTCACGCTCCGCCAGCGCTTGTTGGAACTTGCAGATTCTGCTCTTCATGTTGCTCCATTGTGTCCAGAGTGCTTCCAGCTTCTCCTACAACTCAGTGTTCACTTGCTCCAAGTCATTGAAGCTTCTGATCTTTTCCTCTCGCTGAAGGGTCACATCATTCAGCTGTTCGAAGAACATTTCAGTCTCATTATGTGAGCAGTGACCACAGAAGCCGCCATCTCCAGCTCTGCCATGTGCTGCTCTGCGGTCTGCAGGCAGCTGGTGAGAGCTTCATGCTCCCTTTCTCTGTCATTGGTCGCCTGCTGCTCGTGGGCTGGTGAACATTGTAAATCACTTTCTGCCCAAACCAACCTCTGTATGGGTGCCTTGTGGATCTCTAGATCCTTTTTCATTGCTGCGTGCAGTTAGGCTATCTTCTCCCTCTTTTACTCCCATTCATCCGGCAAGTCTGTCTTTTCCTGCTTCAGTGGTTGGGTCTTGGCAAGAGTGCCTCTTTTCTTCTTTTGCTGGGATCCAGTGTGGGCACCACATGTCAGTACACCTCTGCAGATCCTTGTTGTTATCAGGACCATTGACACTCTGGACCCTGGTTGCTGTGACTGTGTCCAAAGGCAGGGGAGGCCCATGATCAGCATCATATTTGGCTGGACTCTCCTTTGAATCACACTCCCCAGTGGCGTTTGTCTTGGGGCTCCTTCACTTTTTCATGTTTTGTGTTTTCTTGACTGTTGCAGCTCTGTTGGGAAGATTCTTCTGCCAGTGTTCTTGTGGCAATTTCTTCCCTGCAGTTCTCTCATGGAGTCCTGTTGTTTCTGACATCTGAGCGCTGGGATAGGAAAGATGGGCTGGCCACTTTCCCAAGGTCTGGGAAATCCCCTATTCACCCACTCACTGTCTAGGACCTCAATTTCCTACTCTACTACAATGTGGCCTCAAGTCTCTTGCTCACCACTCAGCCACCTCTACCTTCCTCGACTGCTAGTAGTGGTGTCATCCAACTGAGAGAATCCAGGTGCTACTGGGCAGCATGGAATATGGGCATGGCCACCATTCTTGTTTCCCATTGGTCAGAAAGAACCATGAAAGAATGGGGGTGTGGACGGAATCCTGTGATGCAGACAGAATGGGCAGAGTCAAGATGACAGCTGCCCCATTCACATGAAACTCTGTCCAGTCCAGTTGGGGACAAGAGGGTGACCTGCTTTAGCTGGATGGCTGCACAGATTGTTGTGTATGTCTGTTTGTTGCCAGTCCCTAACCTTGAACTCAGGATCTGGGGACAGTCCTTGAGCTGCTTTTGTTCAAGGCTAGCCCTCAACTAGTGAAGCCACATGGCTCTAATTCTGGCTTCTGTTGGCACTGAAGTTGGACAGGGGTCTCAAGGACTTTCCTGCCTAGGGTGACTTTGACCATGATCCTCCTATCACAGCCTTGTAAGTATCAAGGAGGACTGCTGAGAGCCATTGGTGCCTGCCTAATCATTGGTCTTGCTGATGTTCTTGGACAGACCGGTGATTTCCTTATCCTTGGGTTTAAGTGGTGAGAGCTGGAGCCCACATCCTGGTCCTGCCACCTCCAAATGGCAGGTGATCCTAAAAAACTCAATCCTATCCATATGAATACCAATGGTATGTGATATATGTGATTGAATGGGCAGTTCTTGAATGATTCTAGGATAAAATTATACACAGTTAAATTATAGGACACTGATCAATTTTAATTAATACTTTATAAAGCATTTAAACAATCACATTCATTAAATGGAGGCAGAATGAAATACCTAAGAATTGGACATCACATAGTATACAGCTGCCATTTTTTCTGTCAGGACTGGGATTGGAACTCATGGTCTGGGTAACTCTTTTGCACTGTGTGGAAAGGGGAAGCTCACCTCCTTGAAGTCATGAAATTCAAGTCTGTTCCTTAGACCTGAAATCGATCCCCAGCACTAGAAAACATCCTATTCGTATATATTTTAAATATATGATTTATATTTATATACATAGGTTGACTATATATATAGAGTTCAGTGTATTCATTTTTATTTTTTGTTTTATTCATGTATTGGCCATTAATTTTATTGACTATTATGGCACATAGAACATTGATTCCATAGGATATAGGTCTGCATATGTGTTCCACTTCATACCTGACTCCCAGGACTTTCACAAAAGAAGGAAAATGTTTGTCACCATCAGCTTCTTACTCTACAATTCATTTTTTGGGAGTGCTGGCATCTGAACTCATGGCCTACAAGGCCCAATTCATGAATGGGTGAGTGTCAACACGCCATCCTGGGGCAAATTGAGCTGACAGGCAGTTCCTAGGACCTTAAATCGAGCCCCAGGTTTTGATAAAATAAGAACAGAGTGACACCCAGATGGAAGTATGCTAATAAATATATATCTTTATAGATTGCCAGATATGTCTACACATTATTCAGTTATGTAGACTACATTCCTACCAATCCTTGTGTATTTATTATGCCTCCATGTAATTAATGTTATTGTTTTCATCCTTAATAAACTATTAAGTAAATCAGTGTCCTGAAATTATTGCATCTCTGTAAGAAATAGTATTCTTTTAATGCTTCATATTAAAATCAGTCTGCTGAAATCATGATGTCTAATTTTATACGAGTAGTATTCATGATCAGCTCATTCAACAGTGCCATTGATAACATTCCATCATTATTACTATGGATGGGAATGAGTCTCTTAGGATTTCCGCCATCTGGAAGTGGCATTACTGAGATTCAACTCTAGGCCTACATTGCCATGCAAGACTATGGCTTCCCCAATAGCCCGCCATCCTTCAGCAATACAAGGTGAAGTACCTTTTGGAGCCGTGTCATTCAGACCTAAATGGTCACAGTGCAAAGAAATAAAATGTAAAAACGCAATCCTGCCACTTCTTTTTTTGGGGGGTGGGGGTCGGTCATAAGGCTTGAACTCTGGGCCTGGGTGCTGTGCCTGTGGTCTTCAGCTAAAGGCAAGCACTCTACCACTTGAGTCACAGCGCTACTTCCAGTTTTCTAGTGGTTTCTTGGAGATAAGTGTATCATGGACTTTCCTGGCTTTGAACCGAGATACTCAGATCTCAGCCTCCTGAGTAGCTAGGATTACAGGTGTGAACCACTGGCGCCCGGTTCTGCCACTTTTTTTCTGTGCATATTTTTTCCCAGCACAAGGCCTGGAGGTCTAGGATCCCAGGATCGGCTGTGGCTCCAGTGGCTGCAGCCTAGGGTGATAGAAGCTGAGGCAGAGTGCCATGATCTGAGTTCTAGACCTTACTTTGCAAAAAAACAAAACAAAACAAAAACCCCTCCCCTCCACACACACACAAAAATTAGCTCCCTGTCTTGCAATTCTCACCATTTTTTCTACTTTGGATTTGAACTCAAGGTCTGGGAAACTCTGCAGCACTGTGGACGAAGGAAAAGCTCACCATGCTTGAAGACAAGAAAGTCGGGCCTGGTCTCTAGGCCTGAATTCAATCCCCAGCCCTGGAAAACATACTATTTATATACATTATAAAGATAAGATTTGTACTTACCTATAAATGTTCAGTCCATATTGTGGTTATTGATTATATTTTTGTTTTATTCATTTATTTATCATATATTTACTGTGATGACACGCATTCCATTTATTATATTGATGACATCCCATCACATAGTATCTAAATTTGTAGATGTGTTCTCCATCATGTCTGACACCTAGGACTCTCAGAGAAAAGGAAAACAGGTGTCACATTCAGCTTCTTACTCCATGATCCAATTGTTTGCAGTGCTGGGATCTGAACTCAGGGCCTAGCAGACCCAATTCATGAATGGGTGTGTCAACAGGGCAACCTCTAGCCAAGGAAGCTGCCAGTCAGTTCCCAGACCCTGAGATTGAGCTGCAGGGGTGGACAAAATAGCCATACATGGATAGGCAGGTGGTATATATCAATAAATATATATTTGTATAGAATTCCAGAGACATCTACCTAGGATTCAATGACATCAACTATGTTCCTACCAACTCTTAGGTATTTATTATGCCTCCATTGAAGGAATAGTATTGTTTTCATGCTTAATAAACTTTTCATTAAGATCAACAACATCCTAGGATCATTGCATCTAATTTTAGACTAGAACGGTGCCCGCAGAAACTTCTCATTCAATCATGAATTTGCTCACATTCCATCATTATTCCCATACATAGGAATGAGTCTCTTAGGAAGTCGCCCCACTGATAGGTATCAGGACCAGGATTCAAAATCAGGGCCTGTGATGACATAAGGGCCTGTGGCTTTTCCTATAGTCCACTAGCCATGGACAATGCAAAGTGAAGTATCTTTTATAGCCGTGTAATTTTGACCCAGATTGGTTATCATGCAAAGGAAGAAAATGTAAAAAAATTCATCCTGTGGCTATTTTTCTCTGTGTGTGTGTGTGTGTGTGTGTGTGTGTGTGTGTGTGTGTGTGTGTGTGTGTGTGTTTACTCCTGCAAGGCTTCAGGGCCTAGGATCACAGGGTCGACTATGGGCCTGTTGCAGCCCACCAGCCTAAAGTGATCGAAGCTGAGGCAGGGTTGCCATGAAGTGAGTTCAAATCCTTAGGTTAGCAAAACAAAAAACAAAAAAACCCTAAAAACTAATAAAGCACCCTAGTTCAGAATTCCCACCATTTTTCTGCCACAGCTGTGGTTCCAACTCAGTCTAGGTAACACTATAGCACTGTGGGGGAAGGGGAAGCTTACCATCCTTGAAGAATACAAGGTCAGGCATGCTCCCAGGGCCTAAATTGAAGCCCCAGCACTGGCAAAAATCATATGTCCATCTATTTTAAACATAGGATCTCTATTCATATACATTCGTTCAGTACAATTATTCTTTTTATTGTGTGTCTTAGTCATGGATGAATTTTGTTTATTGAGCATGATGACAGATATAACTATGCTAGCATGGATGACAATCTATTCCCATGTCTATAGAGTTGCTTAAGCCTTCTCCATCCTAGCTGAGACCCAGAACTTTCACAGGACAGGAAACAGGTGGATGGATTGGATTCTCACACCTGCATTCCTCTTTTGGCACTGTTGGGATTTGAACTCAGAGCCTAGCAAGCCCAATTGGAGAAAGGGTCAAGATGAGGACACCATGATGTGAGCATCTAAAGAACTAGGCTGTTCCCAGGACCTGAGATTGAGCCCTGGGGGGAGGGCAGGTGGAGAGCACAATAGTCATCCATTCATAAGCGGAAGATAGTATGTATATTTGTTTAGAGTAGGAGAGATGGCGACCTGTGATGGAATTCAATCTACCTTGTGACAACTGATTCTTAGATCTTTCTTGATGCCTCCATTTCATGACTGTGATGATTATGGTCATGCTTCATCAATTCTTCATTAAAAATAACAATATCCCAGGAATCTTGCCTATCATTTCCTGCTCACATCCTGCAGAAACTACTCATTCAAGGATGAGATTGATCACATTCCACAGCTCTTCCTAGGTCCAGAAAAGTATCTCAGGATCTCACGCCAATCCCTCAATGTAGGGGGCCTGACCGGGATACGACCTCTGGGGCTCTTTGCCTGGATGGCCTGGGGTTTCTGCAATAGCTGCAGGCCTTCAGCCACTCCAGGTAATCTTCACTCTGTAGGTCGCCGGGTTCAGACCCACCATGATCACCATACAAAGGAAAATGAACATAAAAGCACCAGGTGGAACTTCCCACCGCTTTTTTTTCCCCTCGCAGCTTTCTTTTTTCCTGCAAGCCCTGGGATCCTAGGATTCAAGGATTCATATATATATGAATGAAGGACCTTAGTGCAGAATTCGTGCCATTTTACTGCCAGAGCTGATATTTGAACTCAGGTCTGGGTAACTCTGTTGCACAGTCAGGGAGGGAGAAGCTAACCATCTTTGAAGACTACAAGGTCAGCACTGGTCCCAGGGCCTGAATTGAAGGCCCAGCACTGCCAAATTCATATGCCTAACTATTTTACACACACGGTCTCTATTTACATATATGTGTGGAATGCATCATGCTTTCAGTGTAGTTATTCTTTTAATTGTGTGTCTTAGCCAGGGATGCATTTTGTATTTTATTGAGTATGATGACAGATATAACTGTGCTGATATGGATGACAACCTATTCCCATGTCCATGGAGTTGCCTATGTCTTCTCCATGCTAGCTGAGACCAAGGACTTTCACAGGACAGGAAAACAGGGGGATCAATGGGCTTCTCACCTCAGGATTCTGCTTTTGGCAGTGTTGGGATTTGAACTGAGAGCCTAACAGGCCCAATTGGTGAAAGAGTGAAGGTGAGGACACCAGCATGTGAGCAACTGAGGAACTAAGCCATTCCCAGGACCTGACAATGAGCCACAGGGAGGGCAAGATAGGCATAAATTCATACTTGAAACATAGGATATGTATTAACATATATGTGTGGGCAGCATCTTGTATTCGGTACATTTCTTCTCCTTAATTTGTGTCTAATTCATAATGGTATTGTGAATTTTACTGAGTAAGGTGACAGATATAACTGTACTGACATGGGTGACAACCTGTTCCCATGGTTGCCTATGCATTCATTCTCCATCCTAACTGAGACCCAGTACTTCCACATTAGAGGAAATCAGGCGCAATGACTGGCTTCTGACATCAGGATGAATCTTTTGTTAGGCCTGGGATTTGAACTCAGGTCTGGGTAACCCCGTTGCACTGGGGTGAAGGGGAAGCTCATCATCCCTGAAGACTAGAATGTCAGGCCTAGTCCAGGGCCTGATTTGAAGCCCCAGCAGTGGACAAAATAACAAGCTTACTTTTTTTAAACATAGGATCTCTATTTACATAGAGGTGTGATATGCATCTTGGTTTCAATGTAGTTATTTTTTAATTTTGAGTCTTATTCTCATTTTAATTTTGAGTCTTATTATTATGTATTGTGTATTTTATTGAGTATGGTGGCAGGAATATCTGTGCTTTCATGGATGACAATTATTCCCATGGCTATAGAGTTGCCTATATAGCATTCTCCATCCTCGATGAGGCCCAGGACCTTCACAGGACAGGAAATCATGTGGATTCATTGGTTTCTCACACCAGGATGTATCTTTTGGCTGTGCTGGGGTTTGAACTCAGAGCTTAGCAAGCAGAATTGGGGAATGGGTCAAGGTGAGCACACCATCCTGTGAGCCACTAAGGTGCTAGGCCATTCACAGGGCCTGAGCTCGTGCCCCGTGGGGTCAATATACTCATGTAATCATAATTTAAAGACAGGGGCTATATTTCCATACATGGGTGGGCAGCATCTTGCATTCATTGTACTCATTCTCTTGATTTCGTGTCTTATTTGTGGATGCAATATGTATTTTACTGAGTGTGATAACAGTTATAACTATGCTGACATGGCTGGCAACCAATTCCCATGAGTATAGAGTTGCCTATATAGCATACTCCATTCTAGCTGAGACCCAGGAATTTCACAGCATAGGAAAACAGGTGCAACCATTGGCTTCTCAAATCAGGATGAATCTTTTGGTAGTGCTAGGATTTGAACTCAAGGCCTACCAGAATCAAGTGGTGGATGAGTCATGGTGAGCACACCAGCACGTGAGCCACTAAGCATCTAGGTCTTTCCTGGGAGCTGAGATCAAGCCCTGGTGGGCTCTATAGTAGTCATAAATTCAGAATTTAAACAGAGGATCTCTATTTCCATACATGGGTGGGTGGCATCTTGGGTTCGGTGTAGTCATTGTCTTTATCTGGTGTCTTACTCATTGATGTATTGTGTATTTTCTTGAGTATAGGATGACAGATATAACTGTGGTGACCTACATGACAAGCTATTCCGATGAGTATAGAGTTGCTTATGCATTTTCCATCCTAGCTGCAACACCAGAACTTGCACAGCACAGAAAAACAGGTGCAACGAATGGTTTCTCACATCAGGGTGAATTTTTGGAAGTGCTGTGATTCGAACTCTGGGCCTAGGAGGCCCATCTGACCAATGGGTCCACATGAGCAAACCAGCCTGTGAGCCACTAAGGAGCTGGGCTGTTCCCAGGAGCTGAGATCAAGCCCCAGGGAGGCCACAAGAGTCCTCAATGCATCATTGAAACATGGGATGTATATTCACATCCATGTGTGGACTGCCTAGTGCATTGAGTGTAGATATCCTCTCTATTTTGTATGCTATTCATGGATGTATTATGTATGTTCTTGAGTATATATGACAGGTGTAACTGGGCTGACATGGATGACAACCTTTTCCCATGGCCACAGGGTGGCCCATGCATTTTCCATCCTAGCAGAAACCTAGAACTCATACAGGAAAGGAAAACAGGTGCAACGTCTCACTTCTGACAGGATGAATATTTTAGCACTGCTGGGATCTGAACTCAGCTCCTAGCAGGCCCAATAGGCGAATGGGTTCACGTAAACACACCAGCCTGTGAGCCACTAAGGAGCTAGGCCGTTCCCAGGACCTGAGATCGAGTCCCAGAGGTAAGGCAGGGTGAGCACAATAGCCATCCATTCATAAGCTGAAGGTAGTAAGCAAATAAGTACTTATCTGTATAGAGTAGGAGAGATGGCGACCTGTGATGAAATCCAATCTACCCTGTGGATCTTCCCCAATGTCTCCATTTAATGACTGTGATGATTATGGTCACGCTTCATCAACTCTTCACTAAAAATAATCGATACCCCATGAGTCTTGACTATCATTTCCTACTCGAATCCTCAGGAACTACTCATTCAAGGAAGAGATTGATCGCATTTCACGGCTCTTTCTAGGTCTGGAATTGAGTATCTCAGGAACTCCAGCTATTCCCTCAATGTAGGATGGCTGACCAGAATTCGACCTCGGGGCCTCCGTTGCCCGGTCATCCTGCGGCTCCCCTGATAGCCAGCAGGCCTTCAGCCACACCAGGTCACCTTCAATCTGCAGTCCACCGGGTTTGGTCTCACCATGGTCAACATTCAAATGAAAATAAACCTAAAAGCGCCAGGTGGAACTTCCCGCTGCTTTTTTCTCCTCCGGCTTTTTATGTTTTCCTACAAACCCTGGAGTCCTAGGATCTGAGGATGGGCTGTGGGTCCAGAGGCTGCAGCCTAGGATCATCAGACCTGAGACAGAGTTGCCACAGCTTGAGTTCAAGCCCCAGGTCTGGCAAAAAATAGTAAAAAATTGAAAAATTATCAATGAAGCACCCTAGCTCAGAATTCGCGCCATTTTACTGCCAGAGCTGGGATGTGAGATCAGGTCTAGGTAACTCTGTTGCACTGTGGGGGAAGGAGAAGCTCACTATCTTTGAAGACTACAAGGTCAGGCCTGGTCCCAGGGCCTGAATTGAAGCCCCAGCTCAGGCAAAAATCATATGCCCACCTATGTTACACATAGGATCTCTATTTACATACATGTGTGGAATGCATCATGTTTTCAGTGTAGTTCTTTTTATTGTGTGTCTTAGTCAGGGATGCATTTTGTATTTTATTGAGTATGATGACAGATATAATTGTGCTGACATGGATGGCAACCTATTCCCATTTCTATAGAGTTTCCTACACCTTCTCCATCCTAGCTGAGACACAGGACATACTTGGGACAGGAAAACAGAGGGATCAATGGACTTCTCACATCAGGATTCTGCTTTTGGCAGTGTTGGGATTTGAACTAAGAGCCTAACAGGCCCAATTGGTGAAAGAGTGAAGGTGAGGACACCAGCATTTGAGCAACTAAGGAGCTAATTCATTCTCAGGACCTGAGGTTGTGCCAGTGATGGCCAGGATAGGCATAAATTCATACTTGAAACATAGGCTATGTATTGATTGAAATATATGTGTGTATAGCATCTTGCATTCAGTGCAATCCTTCTCCTTACTTTGTGTCTAATACATGGAGATATTATGTATTTTACTGAGGATGGTGACAGGTATAACTCTGCTGACATGGATGATGACCTGTTCCCATGGTTATAGGGTTGCCTATGCATTCATTCTCCATCCTAGCTGAGACCCAGTACTTCCACATTAGAGGAAATCAGGCGCAATGACTGGCTTCTGACATCAAGATGAATCTTTTGTTAGGCCTGGGATTTGAACTCAGGTCTGGGTAACCATGTTGCACTGTGGGGGAAGGGGAAGCTCATCATCCCTGAAGACTAGAATGTCAGGCCTGGTCCAGGGCCTAATTTGATGCCCAAGCAGTGGACAAAATAACAAGCTTACTTTTTTTAAACATAGGATCTCTATTTACATACAAGTGTGGCATGCATCTTGCTTTCAATTTTTTAAATTTTGAGTCTTATTCAAAGATGTATTGTGTATTTTATTGAGTATGGTGGCAGGTATATCTGTGCTGCCATGGATGACAACCTATTCCCATGGCTATAGAGTTGCCTATATAGCATTCTCCATCCTCGATGAGGCCCAGGACTTTCACAGGACAGGAAATCAGTTGTAAGAATTGGTTTCTCACATCAGGATGAACCTTTTGGCATTGCTGGGAGTTGAACTCTGGGACTAGCAGACCCAAATTTCTAATGGGTCCATATGAGCACACCAGATTTTGAGCTACTAAGGATCTAGGCCCTACCCAGGACCTGAGATTGAGCTCTGGGGTGGGGTTTGTACACCATATTCATCCATTCATAAGCTGAAGCTAGTGTGCTCATAAATACCTATTTGTATAAAGAAGATGTGGCAAGCTGTGTTGGAATCCTATCTACCATGTGACTACCAATTTTTGGATCTTTCCCTATGCCTCGATTTCCTGAATGTAATTATTATTGTCACATTTTGTGAAGTCTTAATTAAAAATAATTGTTGTGCCAGAGGTTTTGCCTATCATTTCCTATGTGAATCTTGCATGAACTTCTCAACTCTTCCCTGGGCCTGAATTCAAGCACCAGCCCAAAAAATGTAACATTTATAGACATTTTCACTATGTGATTTATATTTACATCTATATATTCAGTCTTTATCATGTTTGTTGGAGTGATTCATTATATATTATTATTGAGTGATTGAATTAACATTTATTTTATGGACTGTGAGTGAACCTATATCATTTATTACATTTATTCCAATCTATTCCATAGCATGTAGCTTTGCACACATATTATGTACATCATACCTGACACCCAGCTCTTGCACAGAAATAGAAAATAGGTGTCTCACTTGGAATCTTACTCCAAGACGAAATTTTTGGCAATGCTGGTACCTGAACTGAGGGCCTAAAAGTCCCAATTCATGAATAGGTGATTGTCAGCATCGCAGCCTCTAGCCCATTCAGCTGCCAAGTGGATCCGAGGACCTAGGATGGAACCACAGATTTGGCCAAAATAGCAGTACTTTTCTATGCAGACGATGGTATCCAGATAAATATATATTTAGATATTTTTATACTGCCAGTGATGTCTATGTGGAATTAAATGACATATACTACGTTCGTAGAGATTCTCAGGTCTTTAGTAAGGACTCCACTTAATGAATAGTTTTCTTTTAATGCATAATAAACTATGAATTAAAATCAATCTGTGTTCTGTGATTATTGGGTCTAAATTTATACTAGACTGATTGATGAACTACTCATCCAACCATAAGATTAATCACATTTCTCTGGCGTTCCTATGGACAGGCAATGGTTTCTTAGGCTCTCCAGCCCTTTGTAAGTAGCATGACTGGGATTCAAACAGAGGGCCTAGGTGTCCAGGTTGGCCTATGGCTTCACTGACAGCCCGTCAGCCTTCAGCAATGCCAAGGGACCTACAGGTTGCAGCAGTGTTACTTGGACCCGGGATGGTCACCATGCAAGGAAGGAAAACCAAGAAATTGCCATTGGTGGGTGGTTCCTGGCTTTTATTTTTGGTGTCATTTTCATTTTGTTTTCCTGTCAGCCCCGGAGGCCTAGTATTCCAGGATGGGCTGTGGGGCCAGAGGCTACACCATCCCAGCCTAGGGTGATGTTAGCTGAGGCAGAGTTGCCACGATATGAGTTCAAGCCTCGTGCTGGGCAAAAAAAAATTAAAATAAATAAATAACTTAATAAATAACTTAATTAATTAAAAATATTTAAAAATAGCCTGGCGCTGGCTATGGTTCATACCTGTAATCTTAGCTACTCAGGACGCTGAGATCTGAACATCACGTTTCAAAGCCAGCCCAGGCAAGAAAGTCTTTGAGACACTTATCTCAAATAAACCACTAGAAAACCAGAAGTGGTGCTGTGGCTCAAGCATTACAGTGCTCGCCTTGAGCTGAAGAGCACAAGGACAGCTCTCAAGGCCAGAGTTCAAGTCCCATGATATATACATACATACATACATAAATTCATACATACATACATACATACATACAATACTAATGAAGCTCCCTGGCTTGGAATTCGTGCCCTGGGAATTGAACTCAGAGTCTGGGCAACTCTAATTCACTGGAGGGGGCGGGGAGACAGGGAAACTCACCCTCTTGGAAGACAAGCAATTCAGGCCTGTTCCCTAGGCCTGAATTCAATCCACAGCCCTGTTAATGTAATATTCATCTGCATTTGAAATAATGATCAATATCTACATATTTATGTTTATTGCAATTTGCTTTGAGTGTATTTATTTTACTTTTTGTATTATTCATTCATTATTTTATTGACTATTATTACACTTATAGCATGTATTAAATTGATTACATCTTATGAGAACTATACAGATTTACATATGTATTATATATCTTACTTCAGACCCAGGACATTCATTGAAATTCTATAGTAGATGATCCCATGCTTAGAAAAACAGAAAGAATACATCAACCAAATTAATTTATCCCTAGGCACCCCAGTGGCTCACATCTGTAATCCCAGCTACTCAGGAGGTGAGAACTGGAAGATGAAGTTTCAAAGCCAATCCAGACAGCAAATCCTGAGAGATATCATCTCCAATTAACTGGCAAAAAGCCAGTCTACAGGTATGGCTGAAGTGGTAGAAAATCAGCTATGAACAATCAAGCCAAGAAAGAGCAAGCTGAGTTCAGGTGCAGGGAGAGGTGGGTAGAGCGATAAAGGAGATAAATCCTCCAAAAACAGAGAACAAAACAACAGTACACAAATCCCACCTAATTTATGGTACCAACAAACTGAAAATAAAAAATCAAGCTTGTGCATTTGTATAATTTTACATGAGCAGCTATGTTCTTAGGTACACTTCAAACCTATGTTTTTAACAATATGTGTATATATAAATTAATAATGTATATATATATATATATATATATATATATATATATATATATATATATATATAAACTAAGAAACCAGCCAATGAAAAAATACTTCTAAATTAGTGCCTTAACCATGGCATTATAAATTATTTGTACAAAAAGTATGTTCGAAGTTTCTTTCCTTAGAATCAATCTTAAAATGTTTGTTTATGCACCAGGCGTCAGTGGCTGACACCTATAATCCTAGTTACTCAGGAGGCTGAGATCTGAGGATGGCAGTTCAAGGCAAGCCAGGGCAGAAAGTCCAGGAGACTCTTACCTCCAATAAACCACTAGAAAACCGTAAGTGGTGATGTGGCTCAAGCTGTAGAGTGCTCGCAAAGAGCTGAAGAGCGCAGGGATATTGCCCAATCTCAGAGTTCAAGCCCCACCACCAACAAAAAAAAAAAAAAAAAAAAAAAGGAAAGAAGTTTGTTCATACAAAATTCTAACATTCTGAGCTTTAGGAAACTTTTCTTCCAGGGTCTTATGCTCTTTAGGCAACTATTCCACTACTGAGCTACATCTTATTACCAATGTTTTTGTTTTTCATTTTACAACCCAGTTTATTCCCAAAATGCTTACAAGTACTTACTGTCCTCACAGAAGTGAGTGTTTATTCTGAAACTCAACCTTTGGTTGTATGAGGACTTCCCTAGTCTATTTCGTGGTAGGCACTGAGGAAAACTCACAGGACACAATTGCAGACCTTTTATAGTTATAAAAATAACTCTAAATAGAAATAACATCAACTGCCGGGCACAGGTGGCTCACGCCTATAATCCTAGCTACCCAAGAGGCTTAGATTTGAGGTAGGTGACTCAAGGCCAGCCAAGGAGGAAAATCTATGAGACTCTTATCTCCAATAAACCTCTAGAAAACTGGAAGTGGTGCTGTAGCTCAAGTGCTTGAGCGCTTGCCTTGAGTTGAAGAGCACAGGGACAGTACCCAAGCCCAGAGTTCAAGCCCCACGACTGACAAAAAAAAAAAGAAAAGAAAAAAGAAAAATAAGAAATAACATCAACTGTCCCAACCTTCTAGGGAGAAATGATATCCTCGTTTTCATTCTCATTCTTCATGATAGATGGTCAAAAACACCAATGTGCTATGCTGAAATGTAAAAGTTTAAACCCTCTTTTTTAAAAACTCTCATGTTATAAAATCAAAATGTTTCAAATAAAGGCAAAGTGAACTTTTAAAAAATATTAAAAATGCTAATGAAACTCCTTGGCTTGGAATGTGCGATTTTTTTTGTCTGCAAGGCCTGGGACTTGAACTTAGGGACTGGTAACTATGTTGCACTGTGGGGGAAGGGGAAGCTCACTGTGCTTGAAGACCAGAAATTCAGGCCTGTTCCCTATGCCTGAATTCATGCCCCAGTCATACTCCTTATATATATTTTAAAGATAGGATTGAACTTCCATATAGATGTTCAGTCTATATCATGTTTGGTGTGGTTATTCATTGTATTTGTTGTTTTATTCATTTATTTACCATTTATTTTACATTGTATTTACATTGTATTTACATTGTATTATATTGTTTACATATTATCACATAGTATATAGATTTGTAGATTTGTTCTCCATCATGCCTGACACCCAGCACTCTCCCAGAAAACAAAAACAGGTGTCACACTTGGATTCTTACTCCAGGATGAAATTCTTGGCAGGCGCTGAGATCAAGCCCCAGAGGTGGCCAAAATAGCCATACATGGATAGGCAGGTGATAGTATGCCAATAAATGCGTATTAGTAGAGAGTGCCAGAGCCATGTATCTAGTATTCAATGATATCTACTATGTTCCTACGAAGTCTTAGGCACTTAGACAGCATATATATTAGAGAAAGAACATACAACCCTCCAAGAAAAGTCCAAGAAATACGATAGATATATTCAACATTTGGAAGACACCATCAGAAAGCCTAATCTGAGAATAATGGGTGTAGAGGAGCACCTAGAAACAGAAGTTAATGGTCTAGGAAATTTGTTTAACAGGACCCTAGCAGATAACTTCCCAAACATGCAAAAAGATAGGCCTATTCAGATACAAGAAGCTTTTAGAACTCCAAATAGACCAGACCAGAACAGGACAAACCAGCATCACATTATAATCCTCACAGGATCAATTCAGACCAAGGAAAAGAACCTTAAAGCTGTCAAGGAGAAAATATCAATCACCTATAAAAGGAAAACAGTTAGAATCACCTCAGATTTCTCAGCAGTGACAATCAAAGCAAGAAGAGCCTGGAATGATGTATGCCGTGTCGTAAAGACAAACAACTATCAACCAAGAAAACTGTACTCAGCTAAACTCTCCTTCATAAATGAAGGTCAAATAAAAACTTTCCATAGCAAAGAAAAACTGAAACACTATATCTCCACCAAACCAGCCCTACAAAAGATTCTTAAAGATGTCCCATACATAGAAAACCAACAAGACCACAAAAAAGGCCAAGAAACTGCAGCCAAATTGAGAATCCAAGAACCATAGAAAGAACCCAGTTGCCACAGCCCCCAAGAAGGTAGATAAAATGGCAGGAGCTCCCAAATACTTCTCAGTTCTATCTCTTAACGTTAACGGACTTAACTCTCCAATTAAGAGACATAGACTGTCTAGTTGGATTAAAAAGCAAGAACCTTCTATCTGCTGCCTGCAGGAGTCACATCTTGCCCATAAAAACAAACACATTTTCAATGTGAATGGCTGGAACAAAATCTACTAAGCAAACGGCCCCATAAACAGGCGGGAGTTGCAATCCTAATATCAGATAAAATAGACTTCAAATTAAAATTAGTGAGAAGAGATAAAGAAGGTTGCTACATACTAATTAATGTATCTCTCCTTCAGGAGAATATTACAAGTCTAAATATCTATTCACCAAACAACGGAGCACCCATATTTATCCAAGAAACCCAACTTTCCCTCAAATCCCACATAGATCCAAAGACATTAATTGTTGGGGACTTTAACACACCACTATCCCCACTAGATAGATCAAGTTGGCAAAAACTCAACAAAGAACCTGCATATCTAAACAACTGCATAGATCAACTAGATTTACCAGACATCTACCAAAGATTTCACCCAGCAGCATCAGAATACACATTTTTCTCAGCAGCATATGGAACATTTTCCAAAATAGACCACATTTTAGGTCACAAAGCAAACTTGTCCAAATTCAGAAAAATTGAAGTTATACCTTGCATTCTCTCAGACCACAAGGGATTAAAAGTAGGACTCAACACCAAAAGCCACTAAAGAAAGTCCTGTAACACATGGAGGCTGAATAACACACTGCTGAATCACAAGTGCATCATGGAAGAGATTAGAAAGGAAATTCAAATGTTCATGATATTCAACAAAAATGAGCACACAAATTACCAGCTCCTCTGGGACACAGCAAAGGCAGTACTCAGAGGCAAGTTTATACCTCTGAGTTCCTACATCAACAAATTGGAGAGATCTGAAACCAACAATTTAATGAGACATCTGAAACTCCTTGAAAAAGAGCAGCAGGATAAACCCCAACCCAATGGACAGAAAGAAATAATTAAAATTAAATCAGAATTAAATGAATTAGAATCCAAAAAAAGCAAAAGAAAGAATCAACAAAACAGAGTTGGTTCTTCAAAAAAATTAACAAAATTGACAGACCCTTAACAAATCTTATCAAAAAAGAAAAGAACACACCCAAATAAATAAACTCAGAGATGAGAATGGAAACACCACCAGAGAAACAACCAAGATTCAGAACATTATAAGGAAATACTTCTCAAAACTTTATGCTAATAAGATTGTTTACTTGGCAGAAATGGACCTTTTCCTAGCAAATACTGACATGCCAAAACTAAACCAAGATGAGTTAAATCACCTTAACAGGCCCATATGAAACATTGAAATATAAATAGTAATAAGAGTTCTCCCATCTAAGAAAAGCCCAGATCCAGACGGTTTCACAGCGGAATTATACAAGGTCTTCAAAGCAGAGCTCAAACTAATACCCCTCCAACTCGTTAATGAAATGGAAAGAGAAAGTTCACTACCGAACTCATTCTATGAAGCAATCATAACCCTAATGCCAAAACCAGGCAGGGACTCATCAAAGAAAGAGAACCATAGACCCATTTCTTGGATGAACACTTATGAAAAACTTCTCAACAAAATTTTGGCCAATCAACTTCAACAATACATCCAAAAAAACATGCACCAAGATCAAACAGGATTCATTTCAGGGAAGCAAACCTTGTTCAGTATACGGAAATCAATTAGTATAATTCATCACATCAACAGGAGCAGGGTCAGAACCACATGGTTATCTCAATAGATGCAGAAAAGGCATTTGACAAGATCCGACACCCCTTTATGATGAAGGTTCTGGAAAAATTAGGAATCCATGGAACATTCGTCAATACAATAAAGGCTGTATATGACACACCAACAGCCAGCATTGTATTTAATGGTGAAAAACTAAACTATTTCCTCTTAACTCAGGAATGAGACAAGGACGTCTACTCTCTCCACTTCTCTTCAATCTAGTATTAGAATGTCTAGCTACAAATAAGACTAGATGCAAACATAAAGGGGATCCAAATAGGGACAGAAGAAGTAAATCTCTCCCTCTTTGCAGATGACAGGATCTTGTATTTAAAGAATCCCACAGACCCCACTCCCAAATTACTCAAGCTGATTCAAAACTTTGGCAAAGTAGCAGGGTATAAAAGTAACCCTCAAAAATCAATGGCTTTTCTGTATGCCAACAATGAAAAAAGTGAGGCTGAAATTAGGAAAGCAATTCCATTCGTAACAGCCCCACAAAAAATAAAATACGTAGGAATTAACTTAACCAAAGAAGTGAAGGACATCTATGATGAAAACTTTGAAAACCTGAAAAAGGAAATTAAAACAGAACTTAGAAAGTGGCAAAAACTCCCATGCTCCTGCATTGGAAAGATCAACATCATGAAAATGGAAATACTTCTCAAGGCTATCTACAAATTCAATGTGATACCTATCAATATTCCAACCTCATTCTTCAAGGAATTAGAAGAGGCAATCCAAAAATACATATGGTACAGTAAAAGACCCCGAAGAGCAAAAACAATCCTCAACAGAAAGAATAGGGCTAGAAGAATATCAATACCAAATTTCAAACTCTACTACACAGCCATAGTAATCAAAACAGCATTGTACTGGCACAAGAACAGACTTCAGGACCAATGGAACAGAATTGAAAACCCAGAAATGAACACACAGACCTATAGCCAACTAATCTTCGATAACGGACCTCAAAAAATAGAATGGAAGAAAGACAGCCTCTTCAGTATATGGTGCTGGCAAAATTGGTTAAATACTTGTAGAAAATGAAAGCTAGATTCTTATATATCATTCTGCACCAGAATAAATTCCAAATCGATCAAAGACCTCGGAGTCAAAGCAGGCAATCTGAAAACATTACAGGATGGAATAGGAGAAACCCTAGGTCTCATTGGCACAGGGCGAAATTTTCTTAATAGAGACCAAGAAACACAACAAATCAAAGAAAGGTTGAACAAATGGGATTGCACAAAATTGCAGAGCTTCTGCATGACCAAGCACATAGCTAGCAAGATCAATAGAAAGCCCACACATTGGCAGAAGATCTTCGCTAGCCATAGAATGGACAAGGACCTCATATCTCAAATATACCTGGAACTCAAAAAATTAAATCACCCAATAACAAATCTCCAAAGAAACAACTGCCCAATAAATAAGGGGCTAAAGACTTACAGAGAAATTTCTCTGAAGAGGAAAGAAGGATTGCCAATAGACACATGAAGAAATGCTCAACCTCTCTAGCCATAAAAGAAATGCAAATCAAATCAACATAGAGATACAACCTCACCCCAGTTAGAATGATGATAATCAATAACTCTAATAACAACGCATGCTTGAGGGGATGAGGAGAGAAGTGAACATTATTACATTGCTGGTGGGAGTGTAAACTTGCTCAACCACTTTGGAAAGCAATATGATGATTCCTCAAAAGATTCTACATAGAGCTCCCCTATTTCCCAGCAATCCCACTTTTGGGCCTTTACCCAAACGATCACAAACAAGACCACATTAAAGCTACCAGAACGAGTATGTTTATTATTGCAGCATTTTTACCATAGCTAAGATATGGAACCAACCCAGAAGCCTTTCAGTAGATGAATGGATCAAGAAAATGTGATATATATACATAATGGAATTCTATGTCTCCATCAGAAAGAATGACATTGCTCCATTTGTTAGGAAATGGAAAGGCTTGGAAAAAATTATATTAAGTGTACTTGTTAGATTGGTAGTTAAATAAATGATATTATTGTTAACATTAATTTTAATGCAATTTCAGGGGACTCTCCTGTCTCTGACCTCCTAATGCTTGTATCTTGGGATTTGTCTCTGGACATCTAGGATTTAGCAGGACTCAAAATAAACCAAGATCTTGCCCATGTAGTTGTAACTCCTTTGTGTGGTATTCTCACAACTAAAAAAAATAAAATAAGCCAAGAGTATTTGAATTCTACTATTAAGGTTTAATGATAGATCTCTACTGATCTTTCTCTTAAGTGTGTTGGAGAAACCAAAGCTGAAATTAACTTGGACTTTTGTGGTGGATGTAAATGTCTTAACTACCATCTCTGGTAGTAGGTACCATTAAATTTCAATTAGCCATCACAGGTTCAAGCCTGTAATCCTAGCTACTCAGGAGGCTGAGATCTGAGGATCGTTATTCAAAGCCAGCTCAAATAGGAAAATCCATGGGACTTTTACTCCAATTGACTGCCAAAAAGACTAGAGGTGGAGATGTGTCTCAAGTGGTAGAGTGCTAGCCTTGAGGGACAAAGCCCAGGTTCTGAGTTCAAGCCTTGATACTGACCATCAATTAACAAATTCAGAGTTTCCACTGTGAGTGCTATATTATTTTAGAGACTGAAGTATTTTTTTCTCATAGTCTTTCAAACATCAGCATCTCTAATGGAGAATCATTCTAGATCCTTCTTTTCCATTTGAATAATTGTTACTCTCCAGGAGTAGAGTGGCCAAGAGGCTTGCAGATCAAGAGCTCAGACATTAAATTGGCTAAAAAGAGATCAAATTAAAATTTATTCTTTGGTTGCAAATACCACATTTTTGGTATGTGTTTGCTAGCCGTGGCACTTGAACTGAGGGCCTGGGTCCTCTTCCTGAGCTTTTGTGTCCAAGACTATTTCTCTACCACTTGAACCACAATTCTACTTTAGGCTTATTGGTGTTTAATTGGAGATAAGAGTCTCACAGACATTCTCTACCTGGGTGGCTTCAAACTAGAATGCTGAGTAGCCAGGATTACAGGTATATGCCACCAGCATCTGGCTCAAATACCACCTATTATGTTAAAAGTCAAGAATATCTGTTAACATCTATCTCTGACAGATGTACAATATTTTACTCCTCACTGAATGAATGTTCTTTTGAACAGTATTGCATCAAATGGAGTGAACTCAAGTTAGGTCTTGAACACCAACAATCTGGTTTGGTAGAAGTGGCCTTGTTTTTCTACACTTTTGTTTTATCATTGGAAGGCAAAATAGGTACTGGTAACTTACTAGCATTTGCTTGTGTGCTTTAAACAACTTAGGATTTAGTAAGTACTTTGTGTGTGTGTGTGTGTGTGTGTGTGTGTGTGTGTGTGTGTGTGTGTGTGTGTGTGTGTGTGTGTGTGTGTGTGTGTGTGTGATATGTGCTGGGTACTGGGGCTTGAACTTATGGCCTTTGCATTCTTGCTTGGCTGATTTTTCCTCATAAGTTGTTTTTCTCAACAGATTTAAATTAACTTAAGTTATCAAGAAATGCTGACATGCTTCTTTAGAAAATTACTATCATTTAGTCTTGAATTCCTGACAATGTCACAAGCTTGGTAAAGAAAAATATACTGTTAGAATCAAAGATGACATATATCATATAGATAAACAAAAGAAAAAACAGACAATTGTCATATTTATTAGTATTTTAGTGAAAATAGTAGGATTGGGATATTGTTCATTTTAGTATTTTTAAATTTCAAGTGCTAGTACTTGGGATTGAACTCATGGCCTGAGCACTATCCCTTAACTTTTTCATTCAAGGCTGAAACTCCACCACTTGTGCCATAGCTCCAATTTTGTTTTTGCTGGTTTATTGGAGATGAGTCTCACAGAGTTTTCTGGCTGGGCTGAATTTGAACCACAATCCTCAGATATCAGTATCCCAAGTAGCCAGAATTACAGGTGTTTTACCATTTCATTATATTTTTTAACTCTGTACATACTTAAAATTTGACTCAAAGACTATGGGTGGAAGAACTTAAAGCCATGAATTGATGGGAAGAAAGAAAATAGGTTGTTATATGCAGGGAAGAAAAATGGAGGAAAGAGGAAACAAAATTGTTAAAATCCTGTGCTGGATAGCACAAAGACAAATTTTCCTACTTCAATATTTTATAATAAGCAGGTTCCTGAATCCATGAATATAATTATCTTGGTTGGAATTCCTGTGCTAGAGTAAACAGAAATTTGAGCACGTCAACATATTATATAATCAAACAGAGTGGGTGGCAGTGTGAGGGCGAAATTGAAATGTTCACTAAGATAATGTGAAGCTGGGCACTGGTGGCTCACACCTGTCATCCTAACTACTCAGAAGGCTGAGGTATGAGGAACCTAGTTTGAAGCCAGCTCAGGCAGGAAAGGCCAGGAGACTCTATCTCTAATTAACCAGAGAAAAGCCAGACGTGTGTATGTAGCTCAAGTGATAGAGCACTAGTTGGATCAAAAAAGCCAAGCAAAAGCATGAGGCCCTAATTTCAAGCTTGAGTACTGGTAACAACAACAACAACAAAAGATAATGTGTGAAAAGCTTCAATAGGGATGGAGTAAAGAAAGACAAACACTGGGCTGGGAAGGTGGCTCAGTGGTAGAGCACTTGCCTTGCATGCATGAGGCCCTGGGTTCAATTCCTCAGCACCACATAAGCAAAAAGAAAAAAAAAGCCGGAAGTGGCGCTGTGGCTCAAGTGGTACAGCGCTTGCCTTGAGCTGAAGAACTGAGGGACAGCGCCCAGGCCCAGAGTTCAGGCCCCATGACCGGACCCAAAAAAAAAAAAAAAAGAAAGAAAGACAAACACTCATATATACATAAGTATATACATATACACACATATATGTATATACACATATATGCAAAATTGTTTTTTTGAGCACCAACTTAATCAGAAGAAAATGAAACAAAAATAAGATTAGGAAAATGAAATTATATTACTGAAGAAAATATACACATTTGAATCAATCTGTTTAATTTTAACAATTTTTTGTGTATGCCACTACTGGGGCTTGAATTCCGGGCCTAAGCATTCTCCCTTAGCTTAGTTCTCAAGGCTATCACTTGAGCCACAGCTCCATTTTCAGATTTTTGCTGATTGATTGGAGATAAAAGTCTCATGGACTTTCCTACCCGGTCTAGTTTTGAACCTTGATCTGCAGATCTCAGCCTGCTGAGTAGCTGGGATTATAAGTCTGAACCACTGGTGTCCAGGTGAGTCTGTTTGCTAAGTTGGAGCCTGGGGTCATTGGAAAATAGCATTAAAACCTTGGAGCAGGGAGAAGCCAGGATGAAGAGTCCCTGTGTCTCTACATACCAGAAATAAAGGCACAGATATCTGGGGGAAATCAGGAAGGCAAGTTAGCAAGCTAAGAGCTACCAGAACAAAGTCAGGAAGTAGCAAAGAAAATAAAAATACTGTACTCCAAATTCAGAGATTCTTATTCTTGCTTGGCTTTTTCACTGAAGGCTGATGCTCTACCAATTGAACCACAGCTCTACTTCCCTTTTTCATTTTTTGCTGGTTCACTGGAGATAGGAGTTTCACAGACTTTCTAGCCTTGGCTGGCTTTGAACCAGAGTCCTCAGACCTTAGCCTCCTGAGTAGTTAGTATTAAAAGTATGAGAACTTGGCAGCTTTCTTTTCTTTTTCTTTTCCTTCCTTCCTTCCTTCCTTCTTTCCTTCCTTCCTTCCTTCCTTCCTTCCTTCCTTCCTTCCTTCCTTCCTTCCTTCCTTCCTTCCTTCCTTCCTTCCTTCCTTCCTTCCTTCTTTCCTTCGTGCCTTCCTGCCTGCCTGCCTGCCTGCCTTTCTTCTTTCTTTCTTCTTCCTTCCTTCCCTCTCCTTCCTTCCTTCCCTTCCTCCCTCCCTCTCTCCCTCCCTCTCTTCTTTCATTCTTTCTTTCTTTCTTCCCTCCTTCCTTCCTTCTTTCCTTCCTTCCTTTCCCTTCCTTCCTACCCCTTCCTCCCTCCCTCCCTCCCCCTCTCTCTTGCTTGCTTGCTTGCTTTTAGCTATAGCTTTTTAATATATTGATCTCTGTCTCTCTGTCTCTGTCTCTATCTCTGTCTCTCTCTTTATCCCTGTCATGGGGCTTGAACTCAGGGCCTGGGCACAGCCCCAAGCTCATTTCGTCAAGGCTAGTGCTCTACCACTTTGAGCCACATAGCCACTTCAGTGATTCATTGAACATAAGATCTTATGGACTTTCTTGCCTGAGCTGGATTTAAACCACAATCCTCAGATCTCCACCTTCTGAGTAGCTAGGATTACAGTTGCTAGCCACTGGTGCCAGTTTTTTCTCTAATTTTTTATTTCACCTTTCCAGCTTTCCTATTAAACTAAGTTGTGTCATTCTCCTTTCTTTTTAAAAAATTATAAACATTTCTGTCCCTTGCAATATCTAATGATATCATTCTTCTCCACAATAATTGAACTATATTCTTGCACAGAAATGGTTCCTTATTTTTAACTCTTACACAAATAAATTTTGTTTGTCTAACCCCTTCCTATAGCATATAGGAACACTAGTTCCTTTCCTATAGTTATAACCAGTCGTACAAATAATGTAATCTAGTACATATAGAATATGTACAATGTATCTGGCATTGCAAATATTGGTACTTGGTATTGAATTGGGGACTTTGTTATACCCAAGCCAGTGGTGAGAAATGACACATAAACTGTGCCACTACCCAGACCTGCCAAGTCAGACAGAATAATTCCATGGAAAGTTGTTAGATAACTGAAACTCCAAACCAGAAATGACAACAAACTTCAGATGAGCAAAGTTCAGTACAGAGAACACACAAATTATACAAATGAAAGGCAATTAGAGGCATCAAAAAATAAGTGATAACAAAGGTTCTGTATGATAGTAAGAGGATGGAACCTAACACACTGAAATCAACCAGGAGAATTATGATAAGAACATTTAATGAAAGAAAAGAAGGTATGTATAAACACTTCAATGAAATCCAAGAGAAGACAAATACCTAATTGAATCCAAAGGGAATATAAATGAATAACTAAATGAGTGAAAAAGGATACAAATGGGGGCTGGGAATGTGGCTCAGTAGTAGAGTGCTTGCCTAGCATGCATGAGGCCCTGAGTTCGATTCTTCAGCACTACATAAGCAGAAAAAGATGGAAGTGGTGCTGTGGCTCAAGTGGAAGAACACTAGTCTTGAGCTGAAGATCTGAGTGACAGCGCCCAGACCCAGAGTTCAAGCCCCACAACTGACAAAAAAAAGGAGCAAATAAGCCCATAAATAAATGCAAAGAAGATGCAAATTAAGAGCACAAGAAACAAGAAAGATATGACAAATAATTTTACTAAAGTTGGAATTATTGAAAAATCAAACTGAAATCCTGAAGATGAAAACTCTACATGACAAATAAAAAGAAAGTTGAGCTGGGCACTGAGGGTCATGCCTGTCATCGGAACTACTCAAGAGGCTGAGAACTGAGAATCACAGGACAGATGGCTGGCAGAGATTCTTATCTCCAATTAACCACCCAAAAGCTAGAAGTAGATGTGTGGTTCAAGGGGTAGAGCTCCAGCCTTTAGTGGAAAGCAAGAGATCAAGGCCCTAAGTTCAAGTTTCAGTACCATAGCAAGGGCTGGGAGAGACGGGGGGAACCCCTATTCCTGGGCTGCAAGGTCCCCACATAATCTCCTCTAGCTCTAGGTCCTAGAGTCTGAGCCTCAGGCCACAGTGGGGGTCTAAGACCTCAGGGCACCCTCAGCACCCCCTCCCCCCAGCAGTCTCTGGCCCACTTCCTCCTGGACTATTTTTGAGCCTCAGATCCCCAGGCCAATCCCCTGTCATGGAACCCCCTCATCTTCAAGCCTTCATGGTTCTAGACTGGGGTGCAAATACCCCAGGCCCCCCTCTACCACCTGCTACCCACACAGCACCAGGTCCTGGGGGAGCCCCAGCTGAGGCCCCCACTTCTATACCCACCAGCTGTCTAGCCGAGGCCTGCAAAGCTTTTCCCGTGAGCTCTTCTCACAGTGACTAAAACAGAGAAATGTGAAGACCATGGATTTTGAGAAGTGAAGAACACGCCTAAGTGTTTACTATGCAAATAATGTTTGTATGTTAATAGATGGAAACACATGTATTGGAAGACTACAATCTAAAAAACCCCTGTAAGTCACAACATGGTCAGAAGTACAGAGAGTACAGAGCAGAATCAGTGCCATCCTCAGTGAACAAAGCAGGGCCTCGAGTGTCAGCAGGGGTGAAAGAGAACACCCTGGGCATGAACACTTCACAACAGACCACAAGTGTGGATAGGAGTTGCAACTCATGACTGAGACCGACTGAGTGTCATGGGTATTTGCATAAGGCCATGAGTTCACGATTGGCCTAAGGCTTTCCAGACCTCTGTGGCTGGCAGAGTCCCATCACATGACCTTTGCCACCACTGCACTGTTACCAGCCACTGAGGTATTTTACTTTAATGCATTTTTAACTGTTATTTTAAAGGTGATGTACAGGTGGGCTTACAGTTACATAAGTCAGGTAATGAGTCCATTTCTTTTTGGACAATGTCCTCCCTTCCCTCACTTTCTCCCAGTTTTTCCTCCCATCCCCAACCACAAGCTGTAGAGTTTATTTTCCACAGTGTCCAGTGAATACCATGGCTGCGTTTGTTTCTCCTTTGTCCCTCCATTTCTATGTCCCTGCATGCCCTCCAAAAGACAGATACATGGACAAGAAAAAATAAAACAAAAACAGCAATGAGAAAAAACCTCTTGTTTCATTTTTCTGGAGTTCATTTGGATAAATATAATTTTGTATGATCAGAGGTACATAGGCATAGTGCCTTTGTGTTCCTCTCCTAAGATATCCTCCTTTGGTCTTACTGTGTGTGATTGCCTAGAGATGTGTCTAATTTATCATGTCCTAGTGAATTGTGTTTTTTTGAAACCATCCAGTGTGTTTACTTACAGATTTATAGGCACATTCTAGCTCTCACAAATAAGGGTAACCACAGAGCCTATGTTTCTTTGTACTATAGTTTCTCTTCAGGTGTATAAATCTTTTGCCTTTCACTTCGTTTGATTTTTTTGTGTTGCTGAGAATCTTGAGGTGACTGAATAACTCTCCTTGGTGGCAGGATCTCCACTGGAATATGGCTTCCTTGTTGTGGATTGAGACAAACCAAGCATCCTCGTGCTAGGCAGGTTTCTTAAGTGCAGCTGCACAGGGTGGCAGTGACCTCAGAATCTGTCACTCTATGCGGTATCAGGTAGGGTCAGGTCATTAGGCAGTGAGACATGTCACGGATACCTTTGATACAAATCTCTGTGCTTCAGCCATGCATCAGTTAACGTGACCTGAAACATGGCCCAGAATCTCCCAGACCTGCTTGTGTCAGAAATCCCCGTGGTTGAACTTGGGTCATTTCAGATCACACAAATGCCACGCCTTGGTCCTCCTGAACTCTGGTTACCACTGCAGGACTGTGCACAGATGGCACCTTGAATGTGTGGGTCCTATTCTTGCCACTGCAAGGTATAATCGAGTTCTTTCCTCTGCTGTAGTTGCTTTCTGGACTTCCAGGACCACCCCTCTTAAGTGAGCCAACACTGGCCTTTCTCCTTTGTCAGCCCATGGTCCACTGTGTGAACTCAGGCCCCAAATGGCAGCAGTAGGATGCTGATTCTTGAGCACTGTTCTTTTGGAAGCCAGGAGGGAAAAAAAGAATTATGACACAGTAAGATTTTATCATTTTTAAGCACAGACAGAATGTTTATTTCCTGTTTAAATTAGTCTTCACTTACTATATTTTCACTTATTAGGAACAGAAAATATATCATACCTTGTACATAGCAAAAGCAAATGGGTGCAATCATTCAAACATTAAAATTGTAATCAAATATGTACAACAGATAAATAAGCGTGTATCTCTAAGAGTTATACAAAAAAAGCTAGCACAAAAATGCACACATTTATTGCCCAAAGTCACAAGTTCACTTCCAATTCTACTGTGGCCATCCATCTCAGTCACAACTTGAATCTTCATGACACTGCACAGGCTTAGATAGACAAATATTGTTTAAAATAGGCAGGGTTCATAGGAAATAGCCAAATGGCTATGAAGAACTTTCTAAACATTGGAAATAATATGCAGAAATTAATTAATAGGAAGAAAACATATCAAATGGGTCTAAAGAGTACCTGACATTATACTGATGTAGTCTAAGGAAAACAGGTGAGTATTTGACCTTTTTGTAAAAAGAAGCAATGACAGTAACCAACAATGCAAAACCCTGTCATAACTGCTCATAACAACTCTGTGAGAAACTAAGTGAACAAAGATTTGGGCTTTAATACGTACAACATTTCTATTTTCCAGTTGGTATTTTATACAATTTTGAATTTAAATTTAAAGCATAAAAGGACAGCTCTTATGCTTATAAGAGCTGTCCTTTTATGCTTTAAATTTAAATTCAAAATTGTATTCAGACTTATTTGCAATAACTAGTATATGTCTGAATGATGATTTTAAATATTCACATTTCTCTCCCCTTTCAATGATAGATTTATCTCTTCTTTCAATCAGAATATTTTGGATGATTATTGAAGTAATTATTGGCTTGATAAGAAATGTACTCATTGGAAGTGGCGCTGTAGCTCAAGTGGTAGAGCGCTTGCCTTGAGTTGAAGAGCTGGGGGACAACGCGCAGGCCCAGAGTTCAAGCCCCACGACCGACAAAAAAAAAAGAAAAAAAGAAATGTACTCATTATCTTGCCCAAGTAATTGTAACCCCTCTATATTGTATTTTCACAATAGAAAAAGAAAAAGAAAAGTTAAGAAAAGAAAATCATTATTCATAGAATTATACAAATGCTTGAGGAAAAATTATGTCAATATCATTTTTTTGAATCTTAAATGTAAGAAAGGTTCCAAATCTGGATATATCATTAGAACATAAATATGTATCATTCTAAAAGCAATGCTGAAAGTGGTAAAATATTTTTCCCAGCATAAACACTATTTAATGAAAATAGTAAATATTTTCAAAGTAACCTAATTGCTATAGCAGTTCCAACTTCAGCTCCAACTACTTCAGTCAAAAATAAACAGATATTTAGGTGCAGAAAGCAACTGAGTTATGAGCTTTTTGGTGGGGAGTGGGGGAGTGCTGGTACTGGGGCGTGAACTGAGGGTCTCATATTCTCACTTAGCTGTTATATTCATGATGAAGCTCTGCCACTTGAGCTACACCTGGATAATCTGAGATAAGAGTCTCAAGGACTTTCCTGCCCAGGCTGGCTTTGAACCTCCCTCCTCAAATCTCAGCCTCCTGAGTAGCTGATAGTACAGGTATGAACATCAGCACCCAGCTTTGTAATTCATTCTTTAAGGATCAGATATTCCAATGATAAGAAATATTTTTAAATAAACAAGTCCTAGAATAAAGAATGAAGTGTATTTTCTAGAATATTGTACAAATATAAATTTCTTTTGCTCACTTGGCCACTTTTTCCTCTCATCATCATTATGGGCTCAGAGTCTTAGAATACAGCTAGATACAGCACCCCCCCCCCCCCAGGACAATTCAAGGGACCGCGTCTCTAAGGTGTCACGTAGTTACTAATGCTAGAAACTTGAGACAAATTTTGTGGAAGATAAATAACTAAAACATCAAGTGTTCACTTAACATGTTCCAAATGTTGTAAGGCAGAGTTTTAATCCTGCCAATCTGGTGGCAATTGCTCACCTGTCATCTCTCTTAACTATTCAGGAGGTTGACATGTGAGGATTTAGGTTTGAAGCCAGCCTGAACAAGAAAGTCTGTGAGACTATCAAAAACCCAGAAGTAGAGGTGTGGCTCAACTGGTAGAGCACCAGTCTTGAGGGAAAAAGCTAAGAAGAGATAGTGGTTAGGCCCTGAGTTAAAGCCCTAGTACACAGAAACACACAGACACACAGACACACATGAGTCTCAACTAGCCTCCCCACACACACCCCATTTTTAATCTTTCCAAAGTTCTAGGAGAAATCACAATGAGTGTTTTCATGTTGAGAATGAAGGAGTCTAGATACAGAATAATTCATGCTTCAGGCTGAGGAATTAAAAAGTGGCAGATCAAGGTTAGACTTAAGCATTACTTTGCATTGTCAACTATCTTTAAACCAACCATAAAACCAATAACTCAGTGTGATTAATTTTATTTCAAGAAGCCAGAGAACTGTAAAATAACCTGCTCAAGGTTATTTAGAAGATTGTCAGTGCAAGGGTTTAAACCTGAGTCAGGTTGACTACAAAGCCATCTTCCTCCTGCTTTGCTGCTTTATATCAGAGTTGAGACCAAATTCCGTACCATACATTGGCATCTGGAACTTGGTAGAGTCTTGACATGTGGTCATGGGTCCTTTGAAAATGCTGATTCAGTCACTGGAGTTGGGGAAGAGAAAAATCCACAGAAACTCACACGAGGCAGGAACTGATGGTTCACACCTGTAATCCCAGCTACTCAGGAAGCTGAGATCTGAGGTTTGTGGTTCAAAGTCAGCTCAGTTAGGAAAGTCCATGAGACTCTCATTTTCAATTAACCAGCAGAAAGCTACAAGTAGAGCTCAATGGTAGAGCACTAGCCTTAAGCTGAAGAGCTGAGGGACAGCTCCCAGGCCCAGAGTTCAGGGTCCATGACCACCACCACCAACAACAACAATGTCAAACTAGATATATCAATGGTAATAAAAGACGTGTATAATATTAGAATCTTTAAGAACTAGTAATATAACTTATGTAACATAATAATATATAATATAAAATGTAATTTTAGACTTTCTAAGGATTACATGAATTTTAAGAAATACATTTGAATACATACATACAACTAGAATATTGCCACATAGAAACAAGCTTTTAATCAATTTACCATTATAGGAGTAGCAACCAGCAGAAAAGCCAGAAGTGCACCTGTGGCTCAAGTGGTAGAGCACCAGACATGAGGGGAAAAAATCTTAGGGACAGTGCACAGGCCCTTATACTAGCACACTCAAAAATAGCAGCAACAACAAAAAACAAAGAAAAAGCATAATGTGAATATTGTTATACCTATACACTATATTAAAAGGTTATATACACTATTATTAAAATAGTTAAAAGGTTATATATATACTATTATTAAAATAAGGTTATGTATACTATATTATTTTAAAAAGTAGCCAAATTTGGTAATGCATGTCTATAATCCCTGCACTCTGGACACAGGAGGATTAAGAGATCAAGGCAGTCTGGGCTACATTGCAAGACCCTGTCATGAAAAGAAAACCCAAAACTAAAAGCACTAAAACTAAACCAAAACCAAAACAAGATATAATTCTTCCATTATTATTATTATTATTATTAATAATAATAATAATAATTATTATTATTATTGAATGCTATTACATATAGAAGTCTGCTTCCTTTTTTTGCCAATCCTTGGGCTTGAACTCGGTCTGGACACTTTGTTTCTTTCCTTCTTTTAAATACATTTTTTTGTACAAATACTGTACAGAGGGGTTACAGTTACAGAAGCAAGGTAATGAGTGCATTTCCTATTGAGCATTGTTACCTCCTCCTTTGTTTTTCTTCTACCATCCCTTCCCTCCCCATCTCCCCAACTACACTCTCTCCCTCCCCCCTTCCCCACCTAAATTGTAAACTTCATTTTTCAACATAGTGTCTTGTACATCTCATTGTTACAATGGGTCAATCTGTATACCTATTTAAGAATTTTGCTTTTTCCCTTCTCCCAAAGCTAGAGAAGTCTATATATAAGATGCAGGGAACGACGTCAAGTACAGTGAAAATGGGTTATACCATGGGGGAGGAACATACAAAGAAACAAAAAAAATAACATGTTTCTTTGGGCCTGGCTTACTTCACTTAATATAATTTTTCCAAGTCTTCATTTCTTAACAAATGTGGCAATGTCATTCTTTCTGATGGAGGCATAGAATTCCATTGTGTATATATACCACATTTTCTTGATTCATTCATCTACTGAGGGGCATCTGGGTTGGTTCCATATCTTAGCTATGGTAAATAATGCTGCAATAATAAACATAGCGTGCTGGTAGCTTTAGTGTGGTCTTGTTTGTGAATATTTGGGTAAATGCCCCAAAGTGGGATGGCTGGGTCTTAGGGGAACTCTATGTGGAGTCTTTTGAGGAACCTCCATACTGTATTCCAAAGTGGTTGAACACTCCCACCAACAATGAAGTAAGGTTCCCTTCTGTCCTTGTATGCAATAACTAGTATATTTCTGAGTCAAGCAGAAAAGGTCAGGTAAGTTGATGTTAGTGAAATGAACCCTAAGATATGTATTCAAATGTATTATTCTTACATGTGATTGTCTCTAACACATTTATAAAATTATTTCTTTGTTTCTTTGTAAGTCCCTCCCCCACAGTATAACCCCTGCTTTCACTGTATTTGATGCTGGTATAATTTGTGGAGGGGAAGGGAAAAAACAAATCGGTTAAATAGGGATACAGGTGGACCCATTGCAACAATGAGATGTACAAGTCGTTATGTCGAAAACAAGCTTTACAACTTTCGGAGGGGGAGAGGAGGATTGGGTGGGGGGGCGGGGGAAGGATGGGAAGGGATGGGGAGGAGAAACAAAGGAGGAGGCTACAATGCTTGATAAGAAAGGTACTCATTATCTCACCCATGTAATTGTAACCCCTCTGTACAGTATTTTTACAATAAAATAAAAAATGGAAAAAAATCACATAGTACATTATAAATTCGTTAGGAACAATAGCAAGAAAGAAAAAAAACGTGTCCCTATCTTGGGGTTCATTTCACTTAGACTCCACATACAGCTTCCCTATGACCTGGCAATCCCACTTTTGGGTATTTACCCAAATGATCACAAACAAGACCATACTAATGCTACCAGCACAAATATGGTTATTGCAGCTAAGATATGTAACCAACCCAGATGCCCCTCAGTAGATGAATGGATCAAGAAAGTGTGGTATAAATATATAATAAAATTATATGCCTCAATCAGAAAGTTATGAAATGGAAACTCTTGGAAAAAACTATATTAAGTGAATTCAGCCAGGCCCAAAGAAACTTAATAGGTCCCATGGTTTCCCTTATTTGCAATAACTAGTACATGTATAGGATAAGCGGAAAAGGTCAAAAGCTCTGTACATAGGACCAGATAAGATGATGTTAAGCAAAATGGACAATTTCTGAGCTTCTTTTGCTCAAGGTGATCACTCTATCACTTGAGCCACAGTGCCAGTTTTGACTTTTTTGAGTAGTTAATTGGAGATAAGAGTCTCAAGGAGTTAACTGCCTAGACAGGCTGTAAATCATGATTCCCAGATCTCAGCCTCCTGAGTAGCTAGGATTGCAGGCATGAGTCACCTGCATCCAGCTGCTTATTCCTTTAAAACGATACCTGAGAGAGTGTGGATACTCCACATGCACATGCAAGTTTTAGAATTGTTTAATCGGAAATGTGGAATGGGAATGGGAAGAAAATTGTTGGAATCATTAGAAATGTGTTTCTTCCAATGGATCTTTCTCCCCCCTCCTCTTCTCTTTCTCTCTTTCTCCCTCCCTCCTTCCCTCCCTTCCTCCCTTCCTTCCTCCTCCCTCTCTCTCATTCCTTCCTTCCTTCCTTCTTCCTTCCTTCCCTCCTTCCTTCATCCCTGCCTTTCTTTCTTTCTTTCTTTCTTTCTTTCTTTCTTTCTTTCTTTCTTTCTTTCTTTCTTCCTTCCTTCCTTCCTTCCTTCCTTCCTTTCTTTCTTTCCTTCCTTCTTTCTTTCTTTCTTTCTTTCTTTCTTTCTTTCTTTCTTTCTTTCTTTCTTTCTTTCTTTCTTTCTTTCTTTCTTTCTCTCTCTCTTTCTTTCTCTCTCTCTTTCTTTCTTCCTTTCTTTCTTTCGTTCTTTCTCTCTCTCTGTGTCTCTGCCTCTGTCTCTCTGTCCCTCTCTCTCCTATCTCTCTTTCTCTTTCTTTTTGCAAGTCCTGAGGCTTGAACTCAGGGTCTGAGCACTGCCCCTGAGCATCTTTTGCTCAAGGCTCTACCACGTGAGCCACAGTGTTACTTCCAGCTTTTTCTGTGTATGTGGTACTGAGCCATTGAACTGAGGGTTTCACGCATGCTAGGCAAGCACACTACCACTGAGCCACATTCCCAGCCCTCTTTTCTTTCTTTCTTTTTTTTTTTTTTTTTGGTGAGTGGACAGCCCTTTTTCACTTTTCCAAAAAGGCCACAGAGATGAAATGCTGGAAGTATTAGAGAAATTATTAGAGAAAATTCTGCGTAGAAAGAGTGCTCCAAATGGGAAGTGCTTTGATGTTGGGTCTTCGTCCATCTTTGGACGGACGGGGTCCGAGGAGGGGTAAGTGTGGCTGCTCACCTGTTCCCCAGCCTCCCTTAGCCCAGGAGACAATCAGACACAGCGGGGAGTCAAGTCAAGCAGGAACTAATTTATTAACAGGGAGCATCCCCTTTTTAAAGCAAAAGACTGCGTGGGAGGAGAGGAAATGGGATCAACCAATCACTGAAAGGCCATACCTTATCATGCACCCAACCTTCCATGAGATGTTTACACACTGAACCTAAACAAATCTAGCTCTGCCCACTCAACTTCCTCTCAGGGCCATCTTTGCTACCTGTGTTCCCCACAGATTTCCCCACACTTTGATGAACCCCATGACCTTTCAGGGTTACTAAGGAAATTCTTGTAGCAGGTTTTTTTTTTTTTTTTTTGCTTCCCCGCCCCCCCATCAGTGAAATTGTCAGCAAATGAAGCAATGCATCTGAGCATGCTCAAGTGCTAGGAAAACAAATCTGCTGTTTAAAGGACTTCTCTAATAAGAAGCAGAAGACAGATGACAGACCTGGGTTGTGTTCTGTTCACTTGGGGGACATTCTTTGGTGATGAACTTTTCCAAGAGCCCAGGGCTGATAAACTTCTCACCTCAGGAGCTCCTGCCAAGCCTGTGGACATTAAAAACCAGACACAGAGCAGAGACCAGTCCCACTGGCTCAGCCAGTTCTACCCTCCTTTAGCGATGGGGAAGAGACTGCAGGGCAACAAATACAGATCCAGTGTGATTTAGGGACTTTTTAAACACCTTTAAGTCTAAAGAACTGGTGACTATTCCTGAAGAAATAACCCCAACTTCTTTCATGATATGACATTACTATAATTAAAAGAACCGCACCATTTTCCCTACTGAGGAATCAATATTATTTCAATTAGTTTAAATATGTCTTTATTCTGGCAAAAAAAACCCTCAATGTCAAGAAAATGTGACATGCTAGGTGGGAAAGTTGAAATATAGAAATAAAAATGTAAGTAAAACTACTACAGTCTGACTACAGGGTACATGAATGCAGGGCTTCCAAGATGTATTAATTTATCATTCCCTTGTAAGTCTCTACTGTACTAAAATTGCTGCCATCTGTTTTTATGGGTACAGTTAGTGCTAGAGTTTGGGTTTGGAGTCATTTAGTTTGCTTTTTTTTTCTCCCACTACCCTCCTAACTTTGCATATCAAGAAAATCCAATTAGGTTAATGTAGAGAGTTGCCTGTTTGAGAAAGTTCATGATGCTCAACCATTAAGGAGTATGTCTTATATGAGATTCATCTAACCACAGCCCAAGTTCTCTAAGCAACAAAAGAAAAGACTGATGAAATTCAAGGAAGATTCTGGAAGGATGCCTCAATGGATTGTTAAAGCTACTAAGTGATTCACTATTGTAGTTAGGAGGTAACTCTTCCCTTCAAAGTTCATGGATACCATGGAACAAGTTCAGGTTTTATACGAACAAGAGGTCTATTTGCTCTGGAATAAAAGATCTTATATCTCAAGTCCTAGAAAAGAATGGTGTGAAACATGCTCTCAGGAAAAACAACAACAAAAAAGACACCATGCTTCTGTTTAGCCATGCTGTGAATAAATTAAAGGTTTTATACCATTGGTAAAAAAGAGTTTTAACCAAGTTGTTTATTTTAGAGAGTGGAAATTTGATGATGGGGGAGGTGGAGAGCATGATGTGACACATCCTGTCTGGCGTTTATTTCTTCCTCTGATTCTTTTTACTCTCTCTCCTAGCATCTTATAAATTGAAAAAATTCTTATTTGTATTGCAGTGGTTCTTATTTTTTATATCTCTGTATAAAAATTTGAGCATCTTTCTTGCTTTGACCATTGAAAGAAATAAGAATTCCATTTCTGTCTGCTTTGCTTAACTTTTCTTTTCGACTTTTGTGTAGGACATTTGTTTGCAAGAGAGCTATAGCTTTGGGTCATTTTAACTACTTTATACCTACAAGTGATCCCTAGATACCTACGTATCTTAATGCTCAGACATTTACTTATAGTTTGATGGTTTTAAAATATTTAATTATACTTATATTAAGGAGAGAAATATTAAGTACTAAATTTTTGTTTTTGCTTTTGTTTTTTTTAAATAGTAGCCAAAGTTAAATGTATTGAAAAAGGATGGGGGTAGAAAAGGATAAGTAGTGTCATGGTTTGTTTATCTAGAAATATTATTTACATTAAACTCCCTTTCCTGTGAATAAAACAAGAAAAGAAAATGCAGGAGAGGTCAAGTTCAAAGTGAAGTTGGGATGTTTTCATATTTGTCTTTTGTTTTTGTTATTATTTCTTAATTAGAGAAGTAACATAATTGCAATAACACCTTGACAAGCATTCCCTTAAGTCTCACAATCCCTAAGACCCACGAACCTCTCTTTCTTCCCTCCCCCACCAGTCCCTCCCTCTCTCCTCCTTCCTCCCTCTCTCTTTGTCTCTCTGGTACAAGGGCTTGGGTATAGTCTCTTAGCTTTTTCACTCATGACTGGCACTATAACACTTGAATCACAGTTCTACTGCCAGTTTTTTGTGGTTAATTATCAAGAATGTTATAGACTTTGATGCCTGGTCTAACTTTGAACTTTGATTTTCACAATCTCAACCTCCTGAGTAGCTAGGATGATTGGCTTGAGTCACCAGTGCCCAGCTAGATTAATTTTTTGGAATTCCATACAATTTTATCTGAACCCTAGTTATGGAACTCAAATATTAGGATTGTGGTAAATTGGGTCTGAGGTAGTGCTTTCTCCCCTTATATCCACAGAATTTATGTCTGTATTATGCATTTTGAATATTTGATGTCTCGAATGCTAAGATGGTCTTTCCTATAGTTCTAAGATCTCAATCTTCAGGCTCTGTCTCAGAATCCAGGCTACCATCTCTAGTTTAGGCTTTAGAATTTTATATAAATATAATTTTAATCAAGAATAGTTAATACTGTATCTTTTTTCCATTTATTGTTTTATTTTTTTGTGCTGGTACTGTAGCATGAACTCAGAGTTTTATCACTCAAGCCTAGCACTCTATCACTTGAGGCACATCTTTACTTCCAAATTTTTTGGTAGGGAATTTGAGATAAGAGTCTCATGGACTTTCCTATCAGGGATTGCTTTGAAGTGGGATCCTTGGATTTCAGTCTCTTGAGTAGCTAGGATTACAGGCATGAGTCACCGAGGCCTGGCCTTATTTTTTATTTTTATTGTGGGGGGACCTTTTTTTAAAAAAGGTACAAAAAATTTTCAATTCAACATGGTTGTTCATTAGTTCAATGCATCTAGATCAACCTCATCGAGTACTGTATTCTTTTGCCCTCAATTATATAATTTGCAGAATATGACATTGCAAAGGAAAGTTGACTGAAACTGGACATGCAATTCATGGAGGCACTTCCTGTGACTGAGATATAAATAGAAGAACATCTTTTGTGAACTACTCTGATAGCTTGCACACTTCAAAGCCACTTTCTTTGAGAAAGCTTGGTGATGAAAGTTCTAAACAAAACTGAGGTCAAACGGCCTGGGGCAAGCTGAATTAGGGAACAAGGATTTTAGGGGTTTCATTAAAAAAATTGCAAGCAGGGCGCTGGTGGCTCATGCCTGTAATCCTAGCTACTCAGGAGGCTGAGATCTGAGGATCACGGTTCAAAGCCAGCCCCAGCAGGAAAGAATGTGGGACTCCTATCTCCAATAAATCACCAGAAAACCGGAAGTGGCGCTGTAACTCAGGTGGTAGAGTGCTCGCCTTGAGCTGAAGAGCTGAAGGACAGCACCCAGGCCCAAAGTTCAAGCCCCATGACGGACAAAAAAAAAAGTAAAATTGCAGTTTCAGTGCTTGCCCTAATGAAGGTGTTAAAGAAAGCTTAGCCATTATCACTATATTTTTATATTTTATTTATTGCTTCTGTTTTATATTATAGACATTTATATTTTCCTTTACATATAATCAGAGGCTTATTATTGTTCAATTTTTCATGATCGGCTCTAATGTCATATTGACAGGAATCATTTTGTCTAAAGGAAAGGGAAGAGAATGCATGTCTTTTCTACCCCCACTCTGTCCTGCTGCCTGCCAATCCTGGTGTGCTGTCCCTGAGCATTTTTCCTTCTTCTTATTTCTCTCCTCTCCTCTCCCCCCGCTCTCTCTTTCTTTTTGTTTCTTTCTTCCTTGCCAGTCCTGGGGCTTAAAGCTGGACATCATCCCTGAGCTTCTTTTGCTCAAGGATAGTGCTCTACCACTTGAGCCACAGCGCCACTTCCAGCTTTTTCTGTGTATGTGGTATTGAGGAATCAAACCTAGAACTTCCTGCAGGCTAAGCGAGCACTCTACCACTTAAGCACCAGCTCCACTTCTGGATGTTTAGTGGTTAATTGGACATAAGTTTCTCTGACTTGTCTGCCTAGGTGGACCTGTGATCCTCAGATCTCAGCCTTCTGAGTAGCAAGGATTACAAGCATGAGCCATAAGGACCCAGCTAACATAAAGAATTTAAACCATTAATTAATTATGAAGAACAAATCATAAGGTTATCTCTATATGATAATAGTGCGACCGTGACCCTTCCCTTCCCTTCTTTATTTTCTCTTCATTTCCCCTCCTTTCTTTTCCCTTCTTCCTTTCCCTCCTCTCCCCGACTCTGATCTCCACAGTAAAACAACATGACCACCTAGTGCCTTCTCATACAAGCAACATATTTACAGTGAACCACAGACTGCATCTTTCTAAAAGATTTATTTTAGCCAAACATCCAGGGTTCAACCCTGTAATCTTACTACTCAGGAAGCTGAGATCTAAGGATTAAGTTTCCAACGCCAGCCCTGGTGGGAAAAAGCCATGAGACTCATATCCAACAAGCCACCAAAATGGTGAAAATAGATGTGTAACTCAAGTGATAGAGTGCCAGATTGAGCACAAGTCTAAGAACATGAAGCCCCGATTTCAAGCCCCAGTACTGGAACAAAAGTATCTTTCAGTTAAGACTGATTTATATGTATATATATATATATATATATATATATATATATATATATATATATATATATATATATATATATATAATAGATTATTATATTTCTTTATAATTACAAAATATTTATAGTTTATTTTGCAGTATATTTATCATAGATTATACCTATATTACATTAAATATTATATCTATAGTAATTATATTATTATGTATCTATATTATATTATTAATTACATTATGGATTTTATCTATAATATCAATATAATATCTATATATGTCATAGGTTATATAATAGTATATAACATATACTATATATTATACATGATAAATAACACTATATAATTTATATCAGATTATATCTAAAATATATAATTTATATCATAGCTTATATATGGCATATAATAATATAGATTTTATCTATGATATTTAATATATTATAGATTATCATCGATTATATCTATGATATATTATAGTATAATTGTGTATACATAGTATATACTATAATATATATATAATATATAGAATGAGAGAGAGCTTTTCTGCAAAGATTATACTTTTTGTTATTTAAAGCTTCAGTGTTTCAAAAAATCATGTGCTTCTTGGGGCTGGGAAGGTGGCTCAGTGGTAGAGTGCTTGCCTTGCTTGCCTGAGGCCCTGGGTTCGATTCCTCAGCACCACATAAGAAAAAAGAAAAAAGCCAGAAGTGGTGCTGTGGCTCAAGTGGTAGAGCGGCTAGCCTTGAACTGAAGTGCTGAGGGACAGCGCCCAAGCCCAGAGTTCAGGCCCATGTCTGGACCCAAAAAAAAATCATGTGCTTCTTTAACTACAGGCATATAGTAATAATAATAATATTTAATTTTGTAATGAAAACCTGGTGAGGTGAGAATTGGGAGTCAGTGGAATGCTTTACATTGCTCTTAAGAATGGAAGTTGCAACATCATTAAGTTCTAGAATCATGGTTCTCACTATTGGCCAAAGGGAAAAATGCGTGTAAGATGTTCATTAAAAATATCTACAAGAATGTTTATAGAGCACTATTCAGAACAGCTAGGAATTAAGTACCACCCAAATATCAATTACATTTCAATGGATGAGTAGAACAATTATGTAAATGAATAGTACACTGCAATCAGATTATATAAACCACCACAACACACAGCAATATAAGTGATCTCAGAAATTTAATTCTGAACAAAACAAGGGCTTATGATGTAGTTATGTTTATATATGACTAAAAAACTGACCAAGCTCTTTTATTGGGACCTTACGCCTATAATCCTACCAACTCAGGAGGCTGAGGTCTGAGGATGTGTGTGAAGCCAGTCTGGGAAGAAAAGTCCATGAAACTTTTTTTTCTGTTTGTTTGCTTTTTTTGCCTAGTCCTGGGGCTTAAACTCTAGTCACTTCACATTTTTTTTCTGTGATTAATTGGAACTAAGGGTCTCACAGACTTTGCTGCCTGGGGCTGGCTTTGAACCATGAGACTCAAAGCTCAGTCTCCTGAGTACCTACCATGTACTTGGCTCCATAAAACTTATCTTAAGTACCATAAAAGTCAGAAATGGAGCTATGACATGGCAATCAATGAAAAGAAAACAATAAAGAAGGAGAATTTTCTTACAATGAGAGGGTCAACTATAGCCAAGAGCTGGTGGTTTATACCTGTAATCCTAGCTACTTAGGAGGCTGAGCTCAGGATGGCAGTTCAAAGCCTGGACAGTGTCAGGCCCTGAGTTCAAGCCACATGAATGACACAAAGAAAGAAAGGAAGGAAGAAAGAAAGAAAGAAACAGAAAGAAAGAAAGAAACAGAAAGAAAGAAAGAAAGAAAGAAAGAAAGAAAGAAAGAAAGAAAGAAAGAAAGAAAGAAAGAAAGAAAGAGAAAGAAAGAAAGGAAAGAAAGAAAGAAAAAGAAAGAAAGAAAGAAAGAAAGAAAGAAAGAAAGAAAGAAAGAGGTCAACTATAATAATATAATTATAATCTTTTCCAATTGAATATATTATGAAGGTGTTTAAATAGTTAATAACCATGTAAAGATGGGAGCACTACTCTAAGTAGAAATTGCTTACTTTTCTGTGTCTTAACCAGTTTGTGTTTTAAAGATCTACACCACTGACGTAATCTACTGTGTGTCACAAGAAGTTATCTTACATGCAATTAACAAGGTTGAATGGTATAAAGGAGAGAAAATCATACTGCAATGAGAGTGGGTTCCTTAAGTATACACCACAACACTGGTCCTGGCTGGAAATGCCTTGGGTAGGAAAGTAAAGTGGTAAGTGATCACAGATGAAAGAGACCTTAGAAACTGACAAATTGGATGGATACCCTGTGCAAAACTACCTAAAGATTAAATAAGATGAAAATAAAACAATAAAAAAGGAATACCAACCATCTTTTTTGCAAGTGAGAATGCCAAGACTGAATAATATTAGGGTTATGTTTGCTAGTAAAACAATGGAGTTTCAAGTTTAGTTTCTTATGATGTATTGATGTGAATATATTTCTGGACCTGGATTGTTTATTTTGGCCCTATATAGAAGCACATATTTACTTAGAGAGGTATCAAGTAAAACACTTAGGGTGATCAGAGCTTGTTAGCAATAAGCTCTCAAATGGACTCAGGAAAATTAAAATGTCTGCATCATTTCTATCAATTTTCTCAAATTGTTTAAAATAACCAATTTAAAAAAGATAATATATTGTAAGAAGCAAAATGAATAAAATAAAGATCAACTGTGTGTGTGTGTGTGTGTGTGTGTGTGTGTATGTGTGTGAGGGTGTGGGGGGGGTGGGTGCGCGCACATGTGCATGCATGCCTGGGGCTTGAACCTCAGAGGTCTAGGTGCTCTCCTTGAGCTTCCCCACCCCCATATTAAGCCTACTGCACCATCACTTGAGCCTGACCTCCATTTCTGGCTTTTTGTTGATTAATTAGAGATGAGTCTCCTGGACTTTTCCCGCTTAAGCTGTATATGAACTACAATTCTTAGATTTCAGCCTCCTAGTTAGAATTATAGGTGTGAACCACCTGCACCTAGCTAAAATCAATTATTTTAATTAAACTTGTGCTTTCCATTTGAAACTAATGTACAGCAAGTATATATATATATATATATATATATATATATATATATATATATATATATATATATATATATTTCAGACAAATGAAATAAATAGCATCAGAATATAGGAGAATGGGAGAACCAGCTGAACATTCAATAAGGGTCTAATATCCAGAAATGAAGGGTTTATGAAATTATAAGTCAAAGAATTAATAACTCAATAAATAAATGGGCAAAGGAACTAAATACAGATTTCTTAAGAAGAGAAGTAAAAAAGGTCAGTAAACACATCAGGAAATGCTCAACATCTCTGGTCATGAAGTAAATGCAAATCAGAACAAAGTGAGACTCCATTTCACCCCAGTGAGAATGGTCATCATCAAAATTACAAACAACAAATGCTGGTGAGGATGCATTATTTGTGAGAATATAACCTGGTGTAGAAATTATGGAAGGCAGTTTAGGGATGTTGGGATTTTTTTGGGTCCAATAGTGGGGCCTGAACTCTGGGCCTGGTGCTATGCTTCAGCTCTTCAGCTCAAGGCTAATGCTCTACCACTTGAGCCACAGCGCCACTTCCGGCTTTTTTCTTTTTGCTTACGTGGTGCTGAAGAATCGAACCCAGGGCCTACATGCATTCAAGGCAAGCGCTCTACCACTGAGCCACCTTCCCAGCCCCAGTTTACGGATTCTTAAAATAACCAACATAGGATTATCCAGCCATACCTTTCTTGGGAATCTATTCAAATGTTTACAAGTCATGATATGGTAAAGATATTTGAACACCCATGTTCATTGTTGCACTATTCACTGCAGCCAAGTTAGGAATCAGGCTAGATGCCTTCAAATGTATCAAGAAAATGTGGTATAGATCCACAATGGAATTTAACTCATCCATCAGGAAGAATATTATTGTATCACTTTAAGGAAATGGACGGACAAAATCATGTTAAGTGAAGTAGGTCTAGCCCAGAGATACAAGGAACATGTTTTCTTTCACATATGGACGTTAGATTTAAAGTATACACATTTGTGAAAACACATACAGGGTCATATGCATTTCTATACAAGCTGAATAATTACAGTATAGCATATACACGGGAGGATTGCAGTGGTGTAACTCTTTTGAGTAATTTTTAAAGTTTAAGAAAATAAATATTAGTAAGATGGAACATGTGTTGTTGGTGAGGAGTGGTGGCAAGATGAAGTCAAGGGAAAGGAGCAAAGGCATGGAGAAAGGAAGAGTGGATAAATACAATCATTATACTCAATGTACATATTTTAAAAGGAGCAAGGTAGATTGAGGTGATATATGAGGTTGAAAGAAATGTGATCCCAGCAGTGGCAGAAGCTGGGCAATAATAATTAAAATGCTTGCTACAGTAAATTTCAAATCTTGCCTGGTAATTGATGTCTGATAGGAAAATATAGCATATGCCTAGAGACTGAATTTACATTTCAATCTTCCATGCCTAACTAGTTAACATATGTGTGTCTGGGCATGTAAACACACGTGTGTGTGTGTGTGTGTGTGTGTGTGTGTGTGTGTGTGTGTGTGTGTGGTGTGCGCGCGCGCATGCTAGTACTGATGCTGAAATGGAGGCTCTGTGTACTATCCCTAAGCTCAAGGCCAGAGATCTACCAATTGCAGATTTTTCATGGTTAGTTGTACTTAAGAGTTTTACAGGAATTTTCTGGACAGTCTGGTTTCATACTCTGAGCCTAATATCTCAACCTCCTGAGGAGGTAGGATTATAGGTATGTGTAACCAGTGTGGAGCTTTAGTAGTCCTTGATATTGACTTATTTACCAAATTTGTTGTGCTTGTTGCTAGTTACTAAACCATAATCTAAATCCACATGGATCAAATGGATGATACTACTTTCCCCAGTTCCCCTTAGACAATTATTAACACACTATCACAGAAATTAGCTTTCACTGACATGAGCATGTGCCATAGGGAGGTCATATCTGGCAAAGATCCTCTGATTTAGAACAGAGAGAATCTGCATAGTATAAGTGCTCATAGTGTGGACCAGCCCAGATGCCACAAGAGAGTGCACATTGAACTTCTGCAGTTGACAGGCGTGGATGCTGAGTAGAGTACATTGGTGAAGCTGGTGGAGTGAGGGGTGAGTCTAAGGCTTAGCTTCCACTTAGATATGATAAGCCATTGCTACCATGTCTAGAGGACATAAAGGGTCCACTCAATGGCCCAAAGATGTTGGATACTCCCAGGTATGGCTCTGCCACCAGCATAGGGTACATCTTGACTTTGCACTTGCTAGCTATAGTCCCAACAAGTCGGGGCTCAGTGATTGAGTGCTCCCCTAGTAAGCACGAAGCCCTGGCTTCAATTCCTCAGTGCCACATAAGCAGAAAACCTGGAAGTTCTGCTGTCTTTCAATCAATTGAGTGCTAGCCTTGAGAACAAATGCTTAGGGACAGTGTCTAAGCCCTTACTCAAGCCCCACCACTGTCACCAAAAAATGGTAGAATGTTCTAACTGCAATTATAGAAGGACAGGACTTCAAATACCACATCACAGAACAAGCTAGGAGTCTGGCACTGACAGTTGCCACCTAACCTGACTTAGGCATATGTATAAACAGCTGCAACCCAGCTCCACAGAAGCAGATGCTCCTGGCTTACTCCCATCATCCTGGCTGCTTGGGAGCTTTAAAACCAAGCTCTGATAGGAAGTATGTCAGACTCTTGGAGATGTGTCTCTAAGTAGTAGAGCCTTAGCCTTGAGCAAATGTTATTAGAACAGTATCCCCATGCGTTGAGTTCAAGCCCTATGGGTAGCCTGCCCCCCCCAAAAAAAAAACCCACCCCACTAAACCATTAGATGTGAACTTGTGTGATTTGGGAAATGTTCCTCAAAGAATGGTGACACTGATGAAAGCAACCTAATTCTAATGACAGCTTGTAGAATAGAGCTATGTGCTGAGTCCCTCATAGGGTGCTCTGTGCTGAGTCTGGCATAGGGTGCTGTGTGCTGAGTACTTCACAGGGTGAAGTGTGCTGAGTCCTGCATTGGGTGCTGGGTGCTGAATCTTCACAGGATGTTGTGTGTTGAGTCCTTCAAAGAGTGCCATCTGCTCTGTCTTTCACAGACTGCATTTTTTCATATGGTCCTTGTAAGAGCTACACAACTGAGATGATTATGCAGACAAGAATATTGAGACGCAGATATGTCCCCATGGCAGGGACAAAATTATGTGTTACTGAAGAGTGGGTGAGTTGTCTACTGCAGACAATTGCTTTGTTTTGTTTTTTCTATCATGAACCTTGAACTCGTGGCATAGTCACTGACCCTTACTTCTTGGGCACATGGCTAGCACTCCACCATGTGGAGCCAAGGACCCCCTAGCAGTAGAGTGTCACAGCCTAGGGGTCTATAGCTGAGGTCTGTCAGCCTGCCTTCTCAGGAAGCTGAGATCTGAGGATCTGGCTTCCAAACTATGCCAGACACAAATGATCCCATGAGACTATTATCTCCAATTCACCACTAAGAAACTTGAAGTGCAAGCTGGATGCTTGTCACTCATGCTTGTCATCCTAGCTCCACAGGAGGATGAGATCTGAGGATCATGGTTAAAACCTAACCTGGGAAGGAAAGTCCTCGAGACATTTAGCTCCAATGAACCATGAGAAAACCTGAAATGGTGCTTTCGCTCAAGTTGTAGAGCACAAGACTTGAGGGACAGCACCCAGGCCCAGACTTCAACTGCTACAACCAACAACAAAAAAAAGAAAGAAAATAACAAACCTGAAGAAGAGGGCTGGGAATGTGCCTAAGGGTAGAGTGCTTTGCATCTATGAAACTCTGGATTTGATTTCTCATGTACACATCACTAGAAAAAAGCATGAAATGTCCCTGTGGCTCAAAATGTCCCTGTGTGCAAAAGAAATTCAGTACAGTGCTCAGGTCCTGAGTTCAAGCTCCAGGACTGGTGTATGTGTGCACGCTCGAACACCCACACACCCACACACAGACCAGAAGTAAAAACTGTGACACAAAATGGTAAAGTACTGGGCTCCTGCACTGAGCTCATGGTCAGCACCCAGGTCCTGTGTTCAACCCCAAAACCTTGCCATCCAGGGCTCAACTAGGAGAAGTCAAAGGTTTCAAAACCTAATGTGCTTCAGCAGTCCTAGATGACAAGAAGCATGGTGAGATCAGACATGTGCTTGGATTTCCAAAGCTTCCGGAAACCTAGGAGAGGCATCATAGGCCCATCATCACCTACAATGAAAGATTTCTTGAGGTTAAGTGCCCTAGTTGTCTGCCAGTAGGACTTCTGAATTATATTGAGCACTGTATCTGAGCACCAGAATATAGTCTTACAGAGGCAGGATTAGTGCTGAGAACTTGGCCTGCCAAAGGAGGTGGCCCAAATGAAGGCTTCCTGTCAAAACGGAGAACTGGGGAGAGAGATAGCTTGGGGTACAAAGAGGCCTTTTTGTCCTGACCTTCAGAGCCCATCCACACTCATCCTCACTAATTGGCCCATATGGAGTTGTTTGTTACATAGCTGTACAGGACTGAGGCCTTTTGTCTGCCTGTCCAGACAATGAGAGAGACTTCTTCCAGCAGGCCTGTGAGGCAGAGAAACACTCAGGCTGCACTGGGAACTGTGAGGAGAGCCCAGGAACATGCACTGTCATGAAAGCAGTCTCTGTGTTATGAAATCATTGTATTGAAAACAAATTTTCTAGCTTGGTGCCTTTCATCATAGCTACTCTAGAGCTTCACCTATAGGAATACATCCACACACACACAAAGACAAGGAAGCAGGTCCTGGGGTTGAACTATGAGCATAGGCCTTGTCCCTGAGTTACATTTGCTCAAGAGTAATACATTAACCTTGAGCCACAGCCCCACTTCTGGGTTTTCTGTGATCTCTTAGAAATAACAGTGTCATGGACTTTCCTATGCTGGCTGGATTCAAACTCAGATTCTCTACATCTCAGCCTCCTGAGGAGCTGGGATTACAGTCAGCAGCCACTGGCACCTGCCTTTCTTTTCTTCTTCATTTTTTAATCTGGACAATCTGACTACTTAAAAAGCATCATTCCAATGCCTTGAATTTATAAGTAAACTACTCAATGTTCTTCATAGGTGCTTTCTCTCCTCCTCTTCTCATCTGGTCACAGGTTTGAAGCCAAAAGTGAGAAATGAGTGTGACATGATTTTGGCAGCAAATGTCCACAGGACATGCCAGTTCAGTCACTTAGCATTGAGCTGCAGTGAATTTACTATCTCAGCATGAGAGGACCAAAAGCTGGAGCGTTCCTCATGCTGTCTGCCTATAAAATTACCTAATAATTTTGAGTGTTTTGTGTCTCCAACCTGAAGTATCTAGAACATACTAGAAGCATCTCCATGTTTCCTTTTTTCTCTAGTACCTCTTGAGATTTAGACTAAGGGATTGTGTGGAGCAGATCCTCGGCGAATCCCTGAGGAAAGCCACTTGAAGTCTCCTCAGGAGATCTCTGTTCAAAGCCAGCCCGAGCAGGAAAGTCTGCAAGACTCTTATTTCCAATAAACCACCAGAAAACCAGAACTGAATTCGAGGCCCAGAGGATAGAGCTCCAGCTTTGAGAAAGAAAGCCGAGCAGGAGATACAAGCCAGACCAGGTAAGAAAGCCTGGCAGGCGCTTATGTTCAATTAAGCCAGATGGCTGGAAGTGGAGCTGTGGCAGTGGTAGAGTCTCAGCTTTGAGCAAAACAGCTGAGGAACACATAGGGCCCTGAGTTTAACCCCTGTTATGGCCACCAAAAAAAATTCTAAAAGAGAAGGCCAAGTTTATGTATCAGTGTCCTACTTACTTATGTGTGTATATTACCTCCCTGATTGTATGCAATGCTTCTCGTTTTATGTACTGATTTATTTTTCAGATAGGCTTGTTGCACATACCGCATCATTCTCTTCTTTTCAGGCCCATGGCTTTTTTTCTTCTAGAGTTCCAGGCCTGTGTCCTTATATGATGCAAACTTAAGATCTCAGCTGTCTTTATTTGCATATTATTATGAGGCCAAGGCAGGAACAGTCACAAATCAGGCAGGGGAAGAGAAGATCAGGGTTTTTGAAATAACGGGTATTCAGAAAATTAAACTTGGGGGATGTAAAATGGTAGCATACTTATGTAGAAACTACCATTAAGAAAAAGATGAGAGGGCTGGGAATGTGGATTAGTGAGACAGTGCTTTTCCCTGCCATGCAAGAAGCCCTGCAGAGGGTTTGATCCCTCCTCTGTAGCACATGCAGAGAAAAAGCCAGAATTGGTGCTGTGGCTCCAGTAGTAGAGTGCTAGAGTCAGTGCCCAGGATTTGAGTTCAACTCAAATACAAGTAACGTCTCATCACCAAGGGAAACCCAGGAAGTTTTTGAACAGCTGCCCTTGCAGAAATGGACGTCAGAGTGTCATAGACTTTCCTGCCCTGGCTGGCTTCACCCTGTGATCCTCAGACCTCAGCTCCCTGAGCAAGGGTGATAGACCTTAGCTACTGGTGCTCTGCTAGGTCAGAACTGTAATGACACTGACAATACAAGTCAACTGTTTATCACAAAGGGCTTGGGGAGCATATTAAGCCTTTCAACAATGGACCTTTCAGAACCCTGTAGGACACAAGGTTATAATGCTAGAGTCTGAGAGGCTGGGCATATGGATCTGCTAAACTTGAACCTTGAGCTCTGACTCCAATTCTGGTGTACATCAGTGTCAGCGATCATTTTCCAGAGAATGTTCTCCTAATTAGCAAATAGGAAAAGTACTTTGATTAACCCTCACTTTTTTTCCATTGTGTGTCTCCAACTCAAGCCTTGGCACTGTTCCTAAGCCCTTCATCTCAAGGCGAACACTCTACCACTTGAGCCACAGCACCACATGGGGTCTTTTGCTGGTTCATTGGTGACAAGAGTCTAACAGGCTTTCCTTGCCTAGGCTGTCTTTGAACTGTGGTCTTCAGATCTCAGCCTCCTGAGAAGATAGTGTTCCAGGTGTGAGCCACTGGCATCTGGCCTATTGTTTTTGCCAGTTCAAGCTGGAGCTTGAACTTAGGGCCTGGGTACTGTCTCCATGCTTCTTTTTCTCAAGGCTAGTGCTATATACCACTTGAGCACTCCACAGCTTCTGGCTTTTTCTGAGTATGTGACACTCAGGATTCAAACCCTGGCATTCATGCATGTCGAGCAAGCTCTCTACCACTAAACCACATTCCCAGTCCCACCCTTACAGTATTATCCCTCAACTTGCCTATCCTCAAGGAAAGGCTTCTGAGTATAAATCATCTAAAGAAATCCCTATAGGAAGGTGTTAAAGATAAACAAGACAAAGCTCATATTTGGGAGAGACACTAAACATGTGAAGACTGTGACAAATGCCTCCATTTAATTATGTATCATGTTTCAACAGTTAATAAAGTATTAATGAAAAATGAGTCAATATCCTAAATTATTGTGTATAATTCTATGATAGATGTGCAAAATGTAATAAATATGTGTATAATAATACTAATACAAAAAAAATAAGTAGATGAATAAAATATAGAAATACAGAAATGCAAAATCAATAATAAAAAACATAGCTTGTATTAAACATACACATATAATACGTTACATATATTGCAAATATACATTAATATTATTTTCCATTATAGGGACTTAATTCAGGCCCTGTGAACTCTACCCTGAATTTCTTTTCCTCAAGGACAGTGAGCTTCCCCTTCACCTACCATGCAAAAGAGTTACCCGGATGGTGAGATCTAATCCCAGCAGTGGCAGAAATACTAGCCGGAGTTCCAAGACAGTGACTTAATTAGTTTTAATGGAAGCAGTTATGTTTATTCAGTTCCATACTGAACATTTTAAAAACAGCAGTGTATAATTTTGTATATCTATTCAGACATCCTTCCCTTACCTGCAAAGTGCTTCTCCGAGCTCTAAATTGTTTCCTTTTTTGTGCATTTTTTTGTTGTAAAAATGTTGTATAGAGGGGTGACAGTTACATGAACAAACTAATGAGTACATTTACTATTGAGCATTGTTGCCTCCTCCTTTGTTTTCCCCTTGACATCCCTTCCCTACCACCTCCACAGCTATGCCCCCACCCCCCAGCTGAGGTCAGTGACTTAATTTTTGTTTTTTGTATTTGGCTTGGCACAGGATTTGAACTCAAGTAGTAGAAACTCTGCACCTTCCCTCACATTGCTACAGATTTACCAAGATCCTGAGTTCAAATCCCAGGTTAGGAAAGAAAACTGGCCGAAATTCCATAACAAGGGGATTTTTTTCAATTGAGTTAAATAAATTATTTATTTATTTATTCTTTTTTTTTTTTGCCAACCATGGAGCTTGAACTCAGGTCGTGGCAACTCTACCTCAGCTTAAATTACCTTAGACTGGACTGCAGCCTCTAACCCATAGTCGATCCTGGGATCCTAGGCTCAGAGGTTGCAGGAACAAAAAAAAGTTAGACAGCACAAAAAGTGGCGAGCTGCAGGGGACTGGGGGTTTTATGTTATTTTTTTCTTTGCAGGGTGACCATCCTGAGTCTGAATGACATGGCTGCAAAATGCAGCTGAACTACTGTTCCTGAAGGCTGGTGGGCCATCAGGGAAGCCATAGGCCAACCTGTCAACATAGGCCCTGGATTAAAAATCTAAGTCCTGACACCTACCAATGGCAGGACATCACAAGAGACTCGTTCCTATGCATAGGAATACTGATTGAAAGAGTAGTTCATGCATCAGTCGAGTCTAAAAGTGGATGTAATAATCCTAGGATTCTGATTGATTTTAATTGATAGTTTACTAAGGATGGAAAGAATAATATTACTTCAAAGACAGAATAATAAATACCTAAGAGTTGGTAGGAATGTAGTAGGCGTCATTCAGTCAGATAGATGGCTCTGGCACTCTTTACCAATATGTATTAATTGTATGGCACCATCTGCCAATCCATGTATCACTGTTTTGGCCAAACCTGGGGCTCCATCTCAGTGCCTGGGAACCACCTCACAGCTTCATTGGCTAGAGGATGCCATGCTCACCCTTACCCATTCATGAATTCGGCCTGCTAGGCCCCAAGTTTAGATCCCAGCACTGCCAAAAATTTAATCTTGGAGTAAGAAGCCGAGTGTGACACATGTTTTCCTTTTCTGAGAGGGTCCTGGGTGTCAGGTATGATAGTGAACACATCTACAAATCTAGATGCTATGAGATAGGAAGTAAACAATGTAATAAACGGGATAGGGGTCAAAAGAGTCAATAAAATAAATGGTAAATAAATGAATAAAACAAGAAATGAAATGAATAACCATACCAAACATGATATTGTCTGACTATATGGAAGTATAAATCCTGTCTTTAAAATGTAAATAAAATGTATACAAGGAGTATGTTTTGCAGGACTGAGGCTTGAATTCAGGCCTAGGGAACAGGACTAACTTTTTTGGCTTCAAATATGATGTGATTTCCCCTAGCCCGACAGTGCTGCTATTTACCCAGACTTTGAGTTCAAATCCCAGACTTGGCAGAAAAAATGGCATGAATTGCAAAACAGGGAGATAAATAATGGTTTTTTTAATTTTTAAATTGTTTTAAATTTTAATTGTTTTAATTTAATTTTTTTGTTTGTTTTTGGCCATGCACGTGTCTTTTTTTTTTTAATTGTATTTTATTTTATTTGAGAACATACAGTACAGAGGGGCTACAATTATATGGGCAGGATAATGCATCATACATTTCTTACCAAGCATTGCAGCCTCCTCCTTTGTTTACCCTTCACTTCCCTTCCCCGCCTCCCCCCTCCCCCCACCCAATTTTACCCCCCTCCCCCCACCCAATTATACCCCCATCCCCCCCCACACCGACATTGTAAAGCTGGTTTTGACATGACATTTTGTACTTCTCATTGTTGCAACAGGTCCACCTGAATCCTTAAACGACTTGTTTGTCCCCATCTCCTCCACATGTTATACTGACATCAAATATAGTGAAAGCGGGGGTTACACTGTGGGGGAGGGACATACAAAGCAACAAAGAAATAATCTTATAAATGCGTTAGAAACACATGCATGAAAGAAACGAAAACATTAAAATACATATTTAAGGATTCATTTTCCTAACATCACATTATCTGACCTTTTCCGCTTGACTCATACCTATACTAGATATTGTAAATAAGGGAAACCATGGGACCTATGCTTCTTTGGGCCTGGCTTACTTCACTTAATATAATTTTTTCCATGTTTTTCCATTTCCTAACAAATGGGGAAATGTCATTCTTTCTGATGGAGGCATAGAATTCCATTGTGTATATATACCACATTTTCTTGATCCATTCATCTACTGAGGGGCATCTGGGTTGGTTCCATATCTTAGCTATGGTAAATAATGCTGCAATAAACATAGTTGTGCTGGTAGCTTTAGTGTGGTCTTGTTTGTAAACATTTGGGTAAATGCCCAAAAGTGGGATTGCTGGATCATAGGGGAGATCTATGTGAAGTCTTTTGAGGAACCTCCATACTGCTTTCCAAAGTGGTTGAACAAGTTTACATTCCCACCAACAATGAAGTAAGGTTCCTTTCTGTCCACATCCCCTCCAGCATCTGTTGTTGTTAGAGTTCTTGATTTTTGCTGTTCTAACTGGAGTGAGGTGATATCTCAATGTTGTTTTGATTTGCATTTCTTTTATGGCTAGGGATGTTGAACATGTCTTCATGTGTCTATTGTCCATCCTTCTTTCTTCTTCAGAGAAGCTTCTCTTTAAGCCTTTCGCCCACTTATTTATTGGGCAGTTGTTTCTTTGAGGATTTGTTTCTGGGTGGTTTAATTTCTTCTGTTCCAAGCATATTTTAGATATGAGACCCTTGTCCGTTGTATGGCTAGTAAAGATCTTCTCCCAATCGGTGGGCTTTCTATTGATCTTGCCAGCTATGTCATTTGCCCTGCAGAAGCTCTGCAATCTTATGCAATCCCATTTGTCCAACCTTTCTTTGATTTGTTGTGCTTCCGGGTCTCTATTCAGAAAATTTCGACCTGAGCCAAGGAGACCTAAGGTTTCTCCTATTCCATCCTGTAATGTTTTCAGAGTGTCTACTTTGAGTTCAAGGTCTTTGATCCATTTGGATTTGATTCTGGTGCAGGGTGATATATAAGGATCTAGCTTTAGTTTTCTACATGTAGTTAACCAATTTTGCCAGCACCATTTACTGAAGAGGCTGTCTTTCTTCCATTCTATTGTTTTAGGTTCCTTATCAAAGATTAGATGGCTATAGGTCTGTAGGTTCATTTCTGGGTTTTCAATTCTATTCCATTGGTCCTGAGGTCTGTTCTTATGCCAATACCAAGCTGTTTTGATTACTATGGCTTTATAGTAGAGTTTGAAATTTGGTATTGATATTCCTCCAGCAGTGTTCTTTCCGTTGAGGAGCGTTTTTGCTATTCGGGGTCTTTTATTTTTCCATATGAATTTTTGGATTGCCTCCTCTATTTCCTTGAAGAATGAGGGTGGAATTTTGATAGGTATCGCGTTGAATTTGTAGATAGCCTTGGGAAGTATTGCCATTTTCACGATGTTAATCTTGCCAATCCAGGAGCATGGGAGGTTTTGCCATTTTTTAAGTTCTGTGTTGATTTCCTTTTTCAAGATTTTAAAGTTTTCATCATAGAGGTCCTTCAATTCTTTGGTTAAGTTAATTCCTAGGTATTTTATTTTTTGTGTGGCTATTACAAATGGAGTTGCTTTCCTAATTTCAGCCACACTTTCCTCATTGTTGGCATATAGAAAAGCCATTGATTTTTGGGGGTTAATTTTATAACCTGCTACTTTGCCAAAGTTTTGAATCAGCTTGAGTAATTTGGGAGTGGAGTCTATGGGATTCTTTAAATACAAGATCATGTCATCTGCAAAGAGGGAGAGTTTTATTTCTTCTTTCCCTATTTGGATCCCCTTTATGTCTGCATCTTGTCTTATAGCTGTAGCTAGGCATTCTAATACTAGATTGAAGAGAAGTGGAGAGAGTGGGCATCCTTGTCTTGTTCCTGAGTTTAGAGGAAATGGCTTTATTTTTTCACCATTGAGTATAATGGTGGCTGTAGGTTTGTCATATACAGCCTTTATTGTATTGAGGAATGTTCCATGGATTCCTAATTTTTCCAGAACCTTCATCATAAAGGGGTGTTGGATCTTGTCAAATGCTTTTTCTGCATCTATTGAGATGACCATGTGGTTCTTATTCTTGCTCCTGTTGATGTGGTGAATAATATTAATTGATTTGCGTATATTGAACCAGTTTTGCATCCCTGAAATGAATCCTGTTTGATCATGGTGTATGATTTTTTGGATGAATTGTTGAAGTCGATTGGCCAAAATTTTGTTGAGAAGTTTTGCATCAATGTTCATCAAAGAAATGGGTCTATAGTTCTCTTTCTTTGATGAGTCCCTGCCTGGTTTTGGGATGAGGGTTATGATGGCTTCATAGAATGTGTTCGGTAGTGAGCTTTCTCTTTCAATTTCATTGAATAGTTGGAGGAGTATTGGTGTGAGCTCTGCTTTGAAGGCCTTGTAAAATTCCGATGTAAAACCATCTCGTCCTGGACTTTTCTTAGCTGGGAGGTCTCTTATTGCTGTTTCTATTTCAATGCTTGATATGGGCCTGTTAAGCTGGTTTAACTCATCTTGGTTTAGTTTTGGCATGTCAATATTTGCTAGGAAAAGGTCCATTTCTGTCAAGTTCTCAAACTTATTAGCATAAAGTTTTGAGAAGTATTCCCTTATAATGTTCTGAATCTTGGTTGTTTCCGTGGTGATGTTTCCATTCTCATCTCTTAGTTTATTAATTTGGGTGTGTTCTCTCCTTTTTCTGATAAGGTTTGCTAAGGGTCTGTCAATTTTGTTAAGTTTTTCGAGGAACCAGCTCTTTGTTTTGTTGATTCTTTCCATACTTTTTTTGGGTTCTAATTCATTTAATTCTGATTTAATTTTGATTATTTCTTTCCGTCTACTGGATTGGGGTTTATCTTGCTGCTCTTTTTCAAGGAGGTTTAGATGTGTCATTAAATTGTTAGTTTCAGATCTCTCCAATTTGTTGATGTAGGAGCTCAGAGCTATAAACTTGCCTCTGAGTACTGCCTTTGCTGTGTCCCAGAGGAGCTGGTAATTTGTGTGTTCATTTTTGTTGAATAGCATGAACATTTGAATTTCCTTTCTAATCTCTTCCATGACCCACTCATGATTCAGCAGTGTGTTGTTCAGCCTCCATGTGATACCGGACTTTCTTTGGTGGCTTTTGGTGTTGAGTTCTAATTTTCTTCCCTTGTGGTCAGAGAGAATGCAAGGTATAACTTCAATGTTTCTGAATTTAGACAAGTTGGCATTGTGGCCTAAAATGTGGTCTATTTTAGAAAACGTTCCATGTGCTGCTGAGAAGAACGTGTATTCTAATGCTGCTGGGTGAAATATTCGGTAAATGTCTGTTAAGTCTAGTTGATCTATGCAGCTGTTTAGATCTGCGGTTTCTCTGTTGAGTTTTTGCCGAGTTGATCTATCTAGTGGGGAGAGTGGTGTGTTAAAATCCCCAACAATTAATGTCTTTGGATCTATATGGGATTTGAGGGAAAGTAGTGTTTCTTTGATAAATTTGGGTGCTCCATTGTTTGGCGAATAGATATTTAGAATTGTAATATCCTCCTGAAAGAGAGATCCTTTAATTAGTATGTAGCGACCTTCTTTATCTCTTCTCACGAATTTTAATTTGAAGTCTATTTTATCTGATATTAGGATTGCAACTCCCGCCTGTTTATGAGGGCCGTTTGCTTGGTAGATTTTGTTCCAGCCTTTAACCTTGAAAATATGTTTGTTTTTATGGGCAAGATGTGACTCCTGCAGGCAGCAGATAGAAGGGTCTTGTTTTTTAATCCAACTAGACAGTCTATGTCGCTTAATTGGAGAGTTCAGTCCGTTAACGTTAAGAGATAGGACTGAGAGGTATTTGGGAGTTCCTGCCATGTTATCCACCTACTTGGGGGCTGTGAAAACTGGGTTCTTCCTAAGGTTCTTGGATTCTCAGTTTGTGTGCAGTTTCTTGGCCTTTATTGCGTTCTTGTTGGTTTTCTATGTGTAGGACATCTTTAAGAATCTTTTGCAGGGCTGGTTTGGTGGAGATGTATTTTTTCAATTTTTCTTTGCTATGGAAGATTTTCATTTGGCCTTCAGTTATGAAGGAGAGTTTAGCTGGGTACAGTATTCTTGGTTGATAGTTGTTTGTTTTTAGGGCATGGCATACGTCATTCCAGGCTCTTCTTGCTTTGATTGTCTCTGCTGAGAAATCTGAGGTATTTCTAATTGGTTTCCCTTTATAGGTGATTAACCTTTTCTCCTTGACAGCTTTAAGGATCTTTTCCTTGATCTGGGTTGATCCTGTTTGGATTATAATATGACGGCCGGATGTCCTATTCTGGTCGGGTCTATTTGGGGTTCTCAAAGCTTCTTGTATCTGAATAGGCCTATCTTTTTGTATGTTTGGGAAGTTCTCTGCTAGGATCCTGTTAAACAAATTTCCTAGACCATTAACTTCTGTTTCTAAGTGCTCCTCTACACCCATTATCCTTAGATTGGTCCTTCTGATGGTGTCTTCCAGGTGTTGGATAGACCTATCATATTTCTTGGACTTGTCTTGGATGGTTGTATGTTCTTTCTCTATAATATCTAGGCTGTCTTCAATCCCTGAGATTCGATCTTCTGCATGGTCTAACCTGCTGTCAAGACTCTCTACTTTCTTTTTTATCTCTTTTCCTTCTAATTAGTCAGCTTTGATGGCTTCAAGTTCTTTGTTTAAGCTCTGTTTTAGGTCTTGTATGAATTTCTTTACTTCCTTAATTTGGTGTTCAGTGTTTGTTCTCAAATCACTTAGTTGATTGGTTATGGTTTCTTTGGACTCCCATTCCTTCTGTTGGGTTCCATTCAGCATTCCCTTTGTGGTCTCCCTGACTTCCTTCAGCTCTTTGTTAATGTATTCCATGAATGCCTTTAGTGATCTTTGTGTATTCTCTACCTGGTCTCTTAATTCGTGAATTACTCTTTGATTAGTTTCCTCCCTTCTGTGGGCTTCCTGCAGTTCTCTTTGAGTGTTCTCTGCCTGCTCACGCCATTCCTCCCTTTCTCTTTGAGTGTTCTCAAGTTATTCACGCAAATCCTGTATCAGTTTTTGAGAAGCTTCCTCACGCTTATGATATTCCTGTATAAACTTCTGGGATGCCTCCTCTCTCTAACTATCACGCTCATACAGAGTCCTTTGTACATTGTCAAACTTCTCATTTATCATGTTTGCTATTAGTGTTTGTAGAGCTATTTGGGAACTCTCCTCTGGATTATTCTTTATCTGTTCTAATCCTTGATTATCAAGGTTGGGAATTGAGATACCCGAATTTGCCATTTTTCTTGTGTTTTTCCGGCTTACTCGGCCCATTTGAGATAAAGATTGCACGAGTTTTGTGCTAGAACACTATCTTAAGGCAACCATCAACCAAAGTTTGCATTTGTACAGTCAATAGTCTACAGATACAATCTACTTCAACAGATACATCTATTCAACATCAAACGACTATATGTTAAAGGACTTCGAACCGCAGAAAAGAATTTGGAAAACCAGAAATTATTAGGATTAGGGAGAGATGTGGGTAAAAAATAGGAATAGATTGGTGTGGGGAGGCACAAGGAGAGTTAACTATGTCCTAATCACAGTGCAGGAAATGGGTTGGGTAGGATGCAAGTAGAGAGAGAGAGAAAAAGAAGAGACGGAAAAGGGAATAAAGAGAGACCAGAAAAAAATAGAAACGTAAAAATTAATGTTATTATAGAGGTTAAAAGACCGTCTATTTAGAGAGGAATGTGAATATGTTCAGAGAAGGGGAGGGACATAGAGGAGATGTGAAAAGCTTTAAGGATGGGAAAGGGGGAAAAAAAGATCAGAAGTTCAGTAGAGCTAGATAAAAAACAAAAAGATAATTAAGAAAGAAAGAAAAAGAGAAAGAAGACAAGAAAAGAAAGGAAAACTCTCATTCACGTATTCCTAAAATAAAAATTATAAGATGAGAAAAAAAAAGTTACTGGAAAACAATTATTTTTTCAGAAGAGGCAAAGATGAAAGATTAATAAAAGTTTTAGAAGGGAAAAAAATTTATATATATATATATATATATATATATATATATATATATATATATAAGGTAACCAAAAAACAAAAAAACAAGCAAAAAAAGAAAAGAAGAAGAAGAAGAAAAAGAAAAAAAAAGTCTTTTGATTTTTTTTTTGGGGGGGGAGGAGTGGGAAGAATCCTGTATCTCCCTTTTGTCTGCAACCAGTCTCTTGTTGGAGTCTCTGGTCAGCTTGAGGTCCTGTGGCTTGATTGGTTTGTTAAGTCGGTTGGTTGGAAGAGGCAGAAAAATGCTCTGCTTTACCCAAGATTTTGAGATCCCCCTCCCAGGTTAGTTTTCTGGGAGGGTGGTCTGCTTTGAGAGTCACAAAAGAGGGGGATGTGGTGATGAGGCTAGGTTCTGGGTAGAGTTGAGGCCTTTCAACAAACAGTAGCTTTTCCCTGGGGCTATTTTGTGATAAAGCTCACAGCGCCCAGCCTGGAGCAATTCTCAGGGTTTCTGTTTTTCAATTGATTGTGGTGGCTGCTAGAGGGAGGGGCAGCCTCTGGCTCTGGTTACCCAGTGAGGCAAGGCACTCCGATGGCTGGCGCCTGAGCTGGGTGACTTTTCCCTGGATGGAGCTGAGTCTGGCAGGTCACTTCGCCGTTAAGTTCTTGTGACCTGCTAAATGACTCATTTTATTCCAAGGCCAGAGCTGGAGCTAGCAGCTCCTCCGAGCTTTGTCGGTATCCAAGATGGAGATCACCGGTGCTGGGGGGGGAGGGGTGGCCTTCCTTCCTCTGCTCCCTGAGGAGTGAGGACGTCGGGCTTGTACTCATGCCGAGTCTTGGATCCTGGGTCGTCTCTGGTCTGCAAACAGCAGGATGAAGATGTTCGCTCCTTGTCGGTTCTTGTTGGTGTTGAGTAGAATCCGCTCGTCTGCTGCGTCTGGCTCCTTCGTCCCCGACTCTCTGTGTCTCAGGTATGACTCCACGGCGGTGGTCGCCGCCGCGACCCCGCCGCCGGAGCGGCAGCTGATGCGTTTCCTTGGCTTCCCCTCTCTTGTCTAACTCTCTGTCCTGTGATGGCACACTTGGTGTGATTCTCTGGCTTAGGACTGTTGACTGGAACTCTAAAACTACTTTCTATGTGAGAGCTTGTTCAGATTCCAGCTTCTCCTCTGCCATCTTCCCGGAACTCTCCCATGCACGTGTCTTGAACTCAGATCGTGACAGCTCTGTCTCAGCTTCCATCACACTAGTCTGGGGTGCAGCCTCCAGAACCAAAGCTGATCCTGGAATCCTAAGACCCAATGTCGGACAGGAAAACAAAATGAAAATGACACTAAAACAAGCCGTAAGCCACACATGGTAGGCAGTTTCTTGGCTTTGATTCCTTGCATGGTGACCACCATCCTAGGTCTGAATGACATGAATGCCACACACAGGTGATCTGTCATTGCTGAAGACTGGCAGACTGTCAGGAAAGCCATAGACCAAACCCGCAACACAGTCCCTGAGTTCAAATCCTGGTCCTGACACCTACCATTGGCAGAAGATCCCAAGAGACTACTGCTTGTGTATAGAAATTCTGATGGAATGGTATCCAACTCATGATTGAATAGTTCGTGCAGCAGTCTAGACTCAAATTAGATGCAATAATCCTAGGATGCTGATAGAACTTAATTGATGGTTAATTAGGCATGAAAAGAATAATAGTCCTTCAATGTAGTCATAATAACTACCTAAGACTTGGTAGTAACGTAGCAGATGTCATTGAATACAAGATTCACGGCGCTGGCACTCTATACTAATATGTATTTATTGGTGTACTACCACCTGCCTATCCATGTATGGCTACTTTTGCCACGCCTGGGGCTTGATCTCAGAGCCTGTCAAAAATTTCCTCCTGGAGTTAGAAGCCAAGTGTGACACCTGTTTTCCTTTTCTGTGAGAGTGCGGGTGTCAGGCATGATGGAGAACAAGTCTACAAATCTAAATGCTATGTGATAGCGTGTAAATAATGTAATACATGGTTAGGTGTCATCACAGTCAATAAAATAAACAGTAAATAAATGAATAAAAAAAAAGTACAATGAATAACCACACCAAACATGATATAGACTGAGCACCTGTCTGGAAGTTCAATCCTATCTTTAAAATACATGTAAGGACTATGTTTTCTAGGTTTGGGGCCTGAATTCAAGCCTGGGGAAGAGGCCTGATATTCTGATCTTCAAGCATAGAGAGCTTCCCCTTCCCCCAGAGTGCAACAGAGTTACCCAGACCCCGAGTTCAAATCCCAGGGCTTGCAGATGAAAAATAGCACACATTCCAAGCCTGGAAGCTTCATTAGCTTTTTTTCATATTTTTTAAAGTTCACTTTAAAGTTCACCTTTATTTCATACATTTTGATTTTATAACATGAGAGTTTTTCAAAAAGGGGTTTATACACTTATATTTCAGCATAGCACATTGATGTTTCCCTTTTGACCATCTGCCACGAAGAGTGAGAATGAAAATGAGTACATCATTCCTCCCTAGAGGGACAGTTGATGTTATTTCTATTTAGTGTTATTTCTATAACTATAAACTCTCTGCAATTGTATCATGTGAGTTTTCATCAGTGCCTACCACAAAATACACTAGGGAAGTCCTCATACCACAAAAGGTTGGGTTTCTGAATAAAAACTCACTTCTGTAAGGACAATAGGTACTTGTAAGCATTTTGGGAATAAAGTGAATTGTAAACTGAAAAACAAAACCATTGGGACTGGGATGTAGCTCAGTAGTGGAGTACTTGCCTAAAGAGCATAAGACCCTGGAAGAAAAGGAAGGCAAGTTTCCTAAAGCTCAGAAGGTTAGAATTTTATGATCTGTATGAACAAACTTCTTTCTTCTTTTATTTTTTTTTTATCGGTTGTGGGGCATGAACTCTGAGCTTGGCTGCCCACCTTCAGCTCTTCAACTCATGGCAAGTGCTCTACCACTTGAGCCACAGTGGGGTTTTCAGTTTATTGGAGATAAGGGTCTCACGGACTTTCCTGCCCAGGCTGGCTTTGAACCACCATCCTCAGATCTCAGCCTCCTAAGTAGCTAGGATTATAGGCGTGAGCCACTGTTGCCTGGTGCATGAACAAACTTCTTAAAGATTGATTCTGAGGAAAGAAACTTGGAATACAATTTTAATAGAAATAATTCATAATGCCATGGTTAAGGCACTAATTCAGAAGTATTTATTCATTGGCTAGTTTCTTAGTTTATTTAAAGATATATATATATATATATCTACATATATATTTTTAATATATCTACATATATATTATTAAAACATAGCTTAGAAGTGTACCTAAAAGCATATGTGCTCATGTAAAGTTATACAACTGCACAAGCTTGATTTTTTATTTTCAGTTTGTTGGTACCATAAATTAGGTGTGATGTGTGTACTGTTGTTTTGTTCTCTGTTTTTGGAGGATTTCTCTCTGCTTTCTTCCCCTACTCACCTCTCTCTGCACTTGAATTGAGCTTCCTCTTTCTTGGCTTGATTGTTCATAGCTGATTTTCTACCACTTCAGCCATTCCTGTAGCCTGGCTTTTTGCCAGTTAATTGGAGATGTCGTCTCTCAGGCTTTTCTGCCAGAATTGGCTTTGAAACTTCATCTTCCAGTTCTCACCTCTTGAATAGCTGGGATTAAAGATGTGAGCCACTGGGGTGTCTAGGGATGAATTCGACTTTGGTTGATGGATTCTTTCTGTTTTTCTAAGCATGGGATCATCTACTATAGAATTTCTGTGAATGCCCTGGGTCTGAAGTAAGATATATAATACATATGCTAATCTGTATAGTTCTCATAAGATGTAATCCATTTTATACATGTTATAAGTGTAATAATAGTCAATATAAATAATGAATGAATGAATAGTGCAAAAAATAAAATGAATACACAGTAAAATAATATGCAGTAAACATAAGCATGTAGATATTAATCATTATTTCAAATGTGGATGAATATTACTTTAACAGGACTGGGGATTGAATTCAGGCCTACGGAACAGGCCTGAATTGCTTGTCTTCAAAGATGGTGCGTTTCCCCATCCCCCATGGTGCATTAGATTTACCCAGACTCTGAGTTCAAATCCCAGGTCTTACAGGAAAAATAAAAGGTATGAATGCCAAGCTGGGGAGCTTAATGTGTGGGGCTTGAACTCTGGTCTTGGGCGCTGACCCTGTGCTCTTCAGCTCAAAGCGAGTGCACTACCCCTTGAGCCACAGCACCACTTCTGGTTTTCTAGTGCTTTATTGGAGATAAGCATCTCATGGATTTTACATCCTGGGTTGGATTTGAACCACAATCCTCAGCCTCTTGAGTAGCTAGAATTACAGGTGTGAGACACTGGCCCCCGGCTATTTTTAATATTTTTAAATTTTATTGAATGATTGATTGCCAATCACGGGGCTTGAACTGAGGTTGTGGCAACACTGCCTGAGATTCCATAACCCTAGGCTGGGATAGTGCAGCTTCTGGACCCACAGCAGATCATGGAATGGTACGCCTCGGGGGCTGACAGGAAAACAACATGAAAACAGAACCGAAAAAAACGGCGATCTGTGGATGGTTGGCGGTTTCTTGGTTTTCCTTCCTTGCATGGTGACCATCCTGGTTCCAAATGACACGGCTGCAACCTGTAGGTTACCTGGCACTGCTGAAGGCTGGCAGGCTGGCAGCAAAGGCATATGCCAACCTGGACACCTAGGTCCTAAGTTTGAATCCCGGTCATGCCACTTACAAAGGGCTGGGGAGCCTAAGAAACTATTGCCTATCCATAGGAGCACCAGAGGAATGTGAACAATGTCATGGTTCGATGAGTAGTTCATCAATCAGTCTAGCAGAAAATTAGACCCAATGATCACAAGACATGGACTGATTTTAATTCATAGTTTATTATGCACTAAAAGAATACTATTGATTAAATGGAGTCCTCACTAAAGACCTGAGAATCTCTAGGAGCGTAGTATGCGTCATTGAATACTAAATAGACATTTCTGGCCATATGTAAATATCTAAATAAATATTTATTTGTATACCATCATCTGCATAGAACATTTTTGCTATTTTGGCCAAACCTGGACCTCGATCCCAGGTCTTCAGATCCATTTGACACCTGCATGGGCTAGATGCTGCCATGCTGATGCTCACCCCTTCATGAATTGGGCCTCCTAGTCCCTCAGTCAAGATTCCATCATTGCCAAAAGTTTCTTCCTGGTGTAAGATTCCATGTGTGACACCTGTTTTCCTTTTCTGTGCAAGTGCTGGGTGTCAGGTATGATGTAAATATTATGTATGCAAAGCTATATGCTATGGAATAGATTGGGACAAATGTAATAAATGTTATAGTTGTACTCACAGTCCATAAAATAAATGCTAAATCAATCAATCAATCAATAATAAAATATAATTAATCACTCCAACAAACACGATTTAAAAAGAATATAGAGATATAACTCAAATATTTAAAATGTCTATAAATGTTATGTTTTTCAGTATTGCTGCTTGAATTCAGGCCTAGGGAAGAGTTGAGAAGTTCATGCATGATTCGCATAGGAAATGATAGGCAAGATCTTAATTAAGACTGCATGAAGTGTGACAATAATTACATTCAGGAAATCGAAGCATTGGGAAAGATCCAAGAGTCACATGGAAGATAGAATTCCAACACAGCTCGCCACATCTCCTATGCTATACAAACAGGCCTTTATTAGAATACTAATTTCAGCTTATGAATGGAATGAATATGGTGCTCCACCCACACCCCGGGGCTAGATCTCAGGTCCTGGGTATGGCCTAGCTCCTTGGTGGATCACAAGAGGTTGTGCTCATGTGGACCCATTTAGCAGTTGGTTCTGCTAGGCCCTGAGTTCAACTTCCAGCATTGCCAAAAGGTTCATCCTGATGTGAGATTCCAAACCTTGCAGATGTTTTCCAATCCTGTGCAAGTCCTGGGTCACAGCTAGGATCTAGAAAGCATAGGCAACTCTATACCCATGGGAATAGGTTGTCATCCATGTGAGCACAGTTATATATGTCATCCTATACTCAATAAAATACACAATACATAGATGAATAAGACACAAAATAAAAAGATTAACTACACTGAAAACAAGGTGCATACCACACCTGTATGTAAATAGAGATCCTATGTTTAAAAGAGGTGGGCTTGTCTAGTGCTGGGGCTTCAAATCAGGTCCAGTACCAGGCCTGACCTTTTATTCTTCAAAGATGGTGAGCTTCACCTTCCCCCACAATGCAACAGAATTACCCAAATCTGAGTTCAAATCCCAGCTCTCTCAGTAAAATGGCAAAAATTCTGAGCTAGGGTTCTTCGTTCATAGTTTTTTAATTTTTTTTTTTTTTTTTTTACTACACCCGGGGCTTGAACTCAAGTAGTGGCAACTCTGCCTCAGCTCTGATCATCCTAGGCCCTCTGGATCCACAGCCCCTCCTTGGACCCTAGGACCCTGGGGCTTGTTTTTAAAAAAAATAAGCCGGGAGGGGAAATAAAGCAGCAGGAAGTTCCACCTGGAGCTCTTATGTTTATTTTCCTTTGCATGGTGACCATTCTGGGTCAGAACATTGCTGCCTGCAGAGTGAAGGTGACCTGGCATGGCTGAAGGCCTGCTGGTTGTCTGGGGAGTCACAGGCTAACCAGACAGTGGAGGTCCCGAGGACGAATCCCAGTCAGCCCTGTTACGATGAGAGAATGGCCGGAAATTCTGCGACATTCGTTTCCGGACCTAGAAAGAGTTGTGGAATGCAATCAATCTCATCCTTGAATGAGTGGTTCCTGCTTGATGTGAGTAGGAAATGATAGGCAAGACTCATGGGGTATCGATTATTTTTAATGAAGAATTGATGAAGCGTGACCATAATCATCACAGTCATGAAATAGAGGCATCGGGGAAGATCCAAGAATTGGTAGTCACAAGTTAGATTTCATCACAGGTCGCCATCTCTCCTACACTATAAAAATATGTACTCATTTGCATACTAACTTGCACTTATAAATGCATGACTATTTCCCACCCCTCCCAATCCCCTCCTCCTAGGGTTATATCTTAGGTCTTTGGACTGGCCTACCTCCTTAGTGGCTCACAGGCTAGTGTGCTCACTTTTACCCATTCACCAATTGGGCCTGCTAGGCCCTGGGTTTGAATCCCAGCATTGTAAAAAGATTATCCTGATGTGAGAAGCCCATCGATCCATCTGTTTTCCTGTCCTGAGAAAGACCTGGGTGTCAGGGAGGATCGAGATTACTACATAAGCAAACCTATACCTAAGGGAATGGGTTGCCATCCATGTCAGCACAGTTATATCTGTCATCATAATCAATAAAATGCACATTGCATCCATGAATAAGACACAAAATAAAGAGAACGAATACACTGAATGCAAGATGTCACCCATCCATGTATGATAATATAGATCCTGTATTTAAATTATGAATTCATGACTATATTGATCCCAGCTTGCAGTGCTCAGTCTCAGGACCTGGGTACATCCTAGCTCCGTATTGGCTCACAGGCTGGTGTGCTCAAATTGACCCATTCACCAATTGGGCATGCTAGGACCTGAGTTCAAATCCGAGCACTGCCAAAAGCTTCACCCTGATGTGAGAAGCGCATCGATGCACCTGTTTTCCTGTCCTGTGAAAGTCCTGGGCCTCAGCGAGGATGGAGAATGCTATATAGGCAACTCTATAGCCATGGGAATAATTGTCATCCATGTCAGCACAGATATACCTGTCACCATACTCAATAAAATACACAATACATCCATGAATAACACTCAAAAAAAGATAACTACATTGAATGCAAGATGCATACCACACCTGTATGTAAATAGAGATCCTATGTACAAAAGAGGTGGGCTTGTTATTTTGTCCAGTGCTTGGGCTTCAAATCAAGCCCTGGACCAGGCCTGACATTCTAGTCTTCAAGGATTGTAAGCTTCCCCTTCTCCCACAGTGCAAAGGGGTTCCCCAAACCTGAGTTCAAATCCCAGCTCTAGCAGTATAACACTGTGAGTTCTTAGCTACAGTGCTTCATTCATAATTTTTAGATTTTTTTTTTGCCAGACCCGGGACTTGAACTCCAGTCATGGGAACTCTGCCTCAGCTGCGATCATCCTAGGCTGCAGCCTCTGGACCCACAGACCTCGGACCCTAGGATCCCGGGGTTTGCTGGAAAAAAATAGCTGCAAGGGGAATAAAAGCAGTGGGAAGTTCCACCTGGCACTTTTACATTTATTTTCCTTTGCATGCTAACCATGCTGGGTCCAAACATGGTGGCCTGCAGAGTGAAGGTGACCTGGTGTGGCTGATGGTCTGTTGGCTATCAGAAGAGCCAGAGGCCGACCCAACAACTTAGGCCCCGAGTTCAATTCCCGGTCAGCCCCCACACATTGAGGGAATGGCAGGAGATCCTGAGATACTCATGTGCAGACCTAAGAAGAGTCATGGAATTCGATTGATCTCATCTTTGAATGAGTAGTTCCTGTTTGATGCAAGTAGGAAATGATAGGCAAGACTCATGGGGTATCGATTATTTTTTAATGAAGAGTTGATGAAACATGGCCATTATCATCACAGTCATAAAATGGAGGCACTGGGGAAGATGCAAGAATCATTAGTCACGAGATAGATTAGATCCCATCACTGGTCGCCATCTCTCCTACTCTATACAAATATTTACTTATTTACATACTACCTTCAGATTTTGAATGGATGACTATTGTGCTCCCCCCTATCTGCCCCCTTGCGGGGCTCAATCTCAGGTCCTGGAAACGATCTAGCTCCTTAGTGGCTCACATACTATTGTGCTTACCTGGACCTATTTGCCTATTGGTCCTGCCAGTCCCCGTGTCAGATCCCAGCACTGCCAAAAGATGAATTCTGATGTGAGAAGCCAATCGTTGCAACTGTTTCTCTGTCCTGTAAAAGTCCTGGGTCTCAGCTAGGATGCAGTATGCTATATAAGCAACTCTATATTCATGGGAATCAGTTGCCATCCATGTCAGCACAGTTATAGCTGTCATCATATGTAATAAAATATAAAATGCATCCATGACTAAGACACACAATAAAAAGAATAACTACACTGAATGCATGATGCATTCCACATTGCTATGTAAAGAGAGATCCTATGTGTAAAATAGGTGAGCATATGATTTTTGCCAGTGCTGGGGCTTCAGTTCAGGCCCTGGGACTAGGCCTGAGCTTGTAGTCTTCAAGGATGGTGAGCTTCACCTTTCCCCACAGTGCAACAATGTTACCCAGACCTGAGTTGGAATCTCAGAGGTGGCAGAAAAATGGTGAGAGTTCTGAGCCATGGTGTTTTATTATTATTATTATTATTATTATTATTATTATTATTATTATTATTATTATTGCCAAGCATGGGATTTGAACTCCAGTTCATGACAATTCTGCCTCAGCTTCGATCACCTCAGACTGGCGAGCTCCCAGGGGCCCGTAGCCAATCCTGGGATCCTAGGCTATAAAACTTTGCAGGAAAAAATGTCAGAAAAATGACAGGAAAAAATGACAGAAAAATGACAGAATAAATGTCGCAGGATGGATTTTTTATATTTTCTTTTGCACGGTGACCACCCTGGGTCTGAATTACACGGCTGTAAGGGTACTTCACCTTGCATTGTTGAAGGCTAATGGGCTATCAGGGAAGCCATAGGCCCATGCAGCAAAACAGGCCCTGAGCTTGAATCCTGGTCCTGACACCTACCAGTGGGGGAGATCACAAGATACTTGTTCCTATGCATGGGAATAACAATGAAATTTTAGCAAACTCATGACTGAATGAGAAGTTTCTGCGTGTATTGGTCTAGTCCAAAATTAGATGCAATGATCCTAGGAGGATGATTCATCTTAACGAATGGTTTATTAAGCATGAAAAGAATACTATTCCTTCAATGGTGGTATAATAAAGACCTAAGAGTTAGTAGGAACGTAGTTGATGTCATTGAATCCTAGGTAGATGTCTCTGGCACTCTGTACAAATATATATTCATTGGTGTTCTACCACCTGTCTATCCATGTATGGCTATTTTGTCCACCCCTGCACCTCAATCTCAAAGTCTGGAAATGCCCTGGCAGCTTCATTGGCTAGAGGTTGCCATGTTGACACACCGATTCAGGGTCTGAATTGGGTCTGCCAGGCCCTGAGATTAGATCCCAGCACTGCCAACAATTGGATCACGGAGTAAGAAGCTGAGTGTGATACCTGTTTTCCTTTTCTCTGAAAGTCCTGGATGTCAGACATGATGAAGAACACATGTACAAATCTAGATACTATGTGATGGGTTGTCATCAATATCATAAATGGAATGTGTGTCATCACAGTCAATAAAAAATCTCACATCTGCAATATACTTGGAACTCAAAAAATTAAAACCCCCAATAACAAATTCGCAAAGAAACCATTGCCCAATAAATAAGTGAGCAAAAGACTTAAAGAGAAACTTCTCTGAAGAGGAAAGAAGGATAGCCAATAGACACATGAATAAATGGTCAACCTCCCTAGCCATAGAAGAAATGCAAATCAAAACAACATTGAGATACCACCTCACCCAGTTAGAATGGCTATAATCAAGAACTCTAATAACAGCAGTTGCTGGAGGGGATGTGGACAGAAGGGAAGCTTACTGCATTGTTGATGGGAGTGTAAACTTGTTCAACCACTTTGGAAAGCAGTATGGAGGTTCCTCAAAAGACTCCACATAGAGCCCCCCTATGACTCAGCAAGCCCATTTTTGGGCATTTACCCAAATGATTACAAAGAAGACCACACTAACGCTATGAGCACGACTATTTTTATTGCAGCAGTATTTAGTATATTTAAGATATGGAACCAACCCAGATGCCCCTCAGTAGATGAATGTGGTATACCAATGGAATTGTTCAAGACAATGTGGTATACACAATGGAATTCTATGTCTCCATCAGAAAGAATGACATTGCCCCATTTATTAGCAAATGGAAAGACTTGGCAAAAATTTTATTAAGTGAAGTAAGCCAGGCTCAAAGAAATATAGGTCCCATGGTTTCACTTATTTGCAATATCTAGTAAATAACTGAGTCAAGCCGAAAAGGTCAGTTAAAGTGAAGTTGGGGAAATGAACCCTAAGATATGTGCTCAAATGTTTTCTTTCTTGTGATTGTTTCTAACACATTTATAAAATTATTTCTTTGTTGCTTTGAATGACCCTCCCCCACAGTATAACCCCGGCTTTCACTGTATTTGATGTCGGTATAATTTGTGGAGGGGAAGGGAAAAACAATTCATTTAAATAGGGATACAGGTGGACCCATTGCAACAATGAGATGTACAAGTCGGTATGTCGAAAACGAACTTTACAACTTTGGTGCAGGGTGGCAGGATGGAGTGGGAAGGATTGGGTGGGGGCAGAGGGGATGATGGGAAGGGATGGGACTGGGAAACAAAGGAGGAGGCTACAATGCTTTATAAGAAATATACTCATTATTTTGCCCATGTAATTGTAATCCCTCTGTACAATATTTTCACAATAAAAAAGGAAAATAAATGAGTAAAACAAAAATACATTAAATAACCACAACAAACAGGACATGGACTGAACATTTATACATAAGTACAAATCATACCTTTCAATGTATATAAATAGAATGTTTCCAGAGCTGGGACTTGAATTCAGGCCTAGGGACCAAGCCTTACTTTCTTGTCTTCAAGCATGGTGAGCTTCCCCTTCATCCACCGTGCTTCAGAGTTACCCAGGCCTTAAGTTAAAACTCAAAGGTAGAAGAAACGGCGTGAATTGAAAGCCAGGGAGCTTTTTTTTCTTTTTTCTTTTTGCCAAGCAAGGTCTTGACATCAGGTCAGGGCAACCGTGCCTCAGCTTTCACCACCATAGGCTGGGGTGCACCTGCTGAAAACACAGTCTATCCTGGGATCCTAGAACTTCAGGCCTTGTGCAAGGTGGCGGGGGAATGCACAGAAAAAAATTGGTGTGATGGCGTTTTTACATTTTCTTCCTTTGCACTATGGCCATCTGGGTCTGAGTGATCCGGTTCCAAAGGATACTTCACCTTGCATTGCTGAAGGCTTGCAGGCTACTGAGGAAGCCATAATCCCGAACAATGAATAGCCAGGCACCAGTGGCTCTCACCAGTCCTCCTTGATACTTACAAGGCTGTGATAGGAGGATCATGGACAAAGTCACCCTACGAAGGAAAGTCCTTGAGACCCCTGTCCAACCTCAATGCCAACAAAGCAAAAGTAGAGCTGTGTGGCTCCAGTGGTAGAGGGCTAATCTTGAGTAAGAACATCTCATGGACTGTGCCCAGATTCTGAGTTCAAGGTCCAGGACTGGCAACAAACAGACATACACCACAATCTGTGCAGCCATCTGGCTAAAGCAGGTCTCCCTCTTGACCCCAAATGGATTGGACAGAGTTTCCTGGTAAAGGGCTGCTGTCATCTTGACTCTGTCCATTCTGTCTGCATCACAGTATTCCGGGCACACCCCCATTCTTTCATGGTTTTTTTGACCAATGGGATACAAGAATAGTTGCCATGCCCACATTCCATGCTTCCCAGTTACACCTGGATTCCCTCTGTTGGTTGACACCACTACCAGCAGTTGAGGAAGGTAGAGGTGGTTGAGTGATAAGAAAGAGACTCCAGATGACTTTGAGGTAGAATAAGAAATGATGTCCTAATTGGTGAGTGGGAGAATAGAGGATTTCCTAGAGCCTGAGAATGTGGCCAGCCCAACTTTCCTGTCTCATTACTCAGATGTCTGAAACAATAAGACTCAATGAGAGAACTGTGGGCAAGAAAGTGCCACAAAAACACCAGCAGTATCCACCCGACAGACCTGAAACATTCAAGAAAACAAAGAACTAGAAAAAGGGAGGGATCCCCAAGACAAACACCACTGGGGAGCCAGATTGAATGGAGAGTCCGGCCAAAGGTGATGCCGACCATGGGCCTCCCCTGCCTTTGGACACAGTCACAGCCACCAGGGTCCAGAGTGTTAAGGGTCCCAATACCACCAAGGATCCACAGAGGTGCTACCCGCATGTGGTGCCCACCCTGGATGACAGAAAAGAAGAAACCAGGCACTCTTTGCCAAGATCCAACCACTAAAGTAGGGAAAGACAGACCCTCAGCGTCAGTGGGAGTAAGAGAGGGAGAAGATAGACCAGATATATGCAGCACCAAAAATGGAGGTAGAAATCCAAAAGGCACCCATACAGCGGTTGGTTTCAGCAGAAAGCTATTTACAATGTGCACTGGCCCGAGTGCAGCAGGCCACTGATGACAGAGAAAGGGATCACAAAGCTCTCACCAGCTGCCTGCAAGCTACCGAGTGGCATGTGGCAGAGCTGGAGATAGCGGTTTCTGCGGTCACTGTTGCAAAGGAGGAGACCAAAATGTTCTTCGAACAGCTAAATGGTGTGACCCTTCAGCTCGAGGAAAATACCAGAAACTTTGATGACCTGGAGCAAGTGAACACAGAGTTGCATGAGAAGCTGGAAGTGCTCTAGATACAGAAGAGCAACATGAAGAAGAGAATATGCAAGTTCCAACAAACGCTGGAGGGCGTTGGGTACTGAAGATGGAGTTGAAAAACCTGGAGGAACAACTTCACATCCAGGTCCAGGAAAACCAGTCTCCGCCTTCAGAACGTGGAGCAGCAGGAGCAACTGTAGAGACTGGAGGAGAAAGCCTAGGATCAGCAGGAGATCCCTGAGACCCCACGATGAGCATATGTGTGGGATGCACAACCGGAGGAAAAGCTGGCCCTGCTGTGGAACGCTCTCAACAGGGTGAGCAGTGAGAAGGAGGAGCTTGCCAACATCCTTGACTCAGAGCAATAGATGAAGAAACATCTGTGGGAACAGCAGGACTGCTCAGAGAAGAATATAGAGAAATGGATAGTGGTGGCTGAGAGAGAGAGAGCCAAGCAGCTCAGGAGCAGCAGGAGCAGTCCCTGGGCCAGTGCAGGAGTTCAGAGCCTCCTGTGAATGGCACATTGTCTCCAATGAGCGTCTGTGCTCTGAGAAGGAGGCCTTGCAGCAGCACTTAGAGAGGCAGACCCAACTGCGGAGCAGCAGAAGCAAGTGCAGGGGTCAACAAACTAGAGGGACCAGGTGATGTTCCCGAATTGGCAGGACACTCTCAAGGGCCTGGAAGCCACCAGATCACAGGAGGAGTGCCTGCAGACCCAGCTGAGCTTCCTGGCTTTCCCTGGGGAAGGGGAAGGCATGAGCCCTGGAGAAGCAAAAGGTAAGGAGGCGAATCCCCCCCCCATGTGACCATCACATAGGATGGAGATGTCCCCCAGACCAGGAGTGACATGGTTCTGAGAGGGCTCTTGGAGGATGAGATCCACAGGGGGAAACTCCTCACACAAGAATGGCAGGCCAGCTGCAGGCACCCCCTGGCCGACCCAGGGAGTCAGACTGAGCTGGAGCCATAGGCCCTCAACCCCATGAGCTGCCACCACAGCATGCATGGGGATGGGAAGCAGGACACGGGCATCTGAGAAGAAAATCTGCTTCATCCATGACCTGCCTGATGAGGTGGACTTCCAGAGTCCAGCAGGTGAACTCCCCCATTGATGCAGCCAGCACACATCCAAACTATCAAGGAGTCCCTCATGGTATGTAAAGAGCAGATGTTGGTCCTGAATGAGCTGTGATGGGAGAAAGCCCAGTGCATGCACTGGCTGTCCCAGGAGAAGATGGAGAAGAGGAGAGTGCTGTGGGAGCTGCTGTTACTCCTGGCCAGGGAAGGCACAGACAGCAGTCTCCAGATGCCAGCACAGGCAGAACCCCCTCCCTCCTCCCCATAGCTGCTTCAGAAGCAACTTGAAGACAGCCTGGAAACTGCCAGAGGAGAGGTCAGGGTTCCCGACTCCATAGTGTACTCCCTCAAGGAATATGTCCTGCTCCAGATGCCCCACATCCAGATCCGCCCACAGCTCCCAGGCTCAAGGGAGGAGTGCTCCCTCACTTTCTCCTGTAGATTGATGCGGATGATGACTCTCTATGTGACATACTGACTCTCAAAAGCCTTGGCAGCCACCAGAAGTAGGTGACCAAGTGGCTTTCTCTCAGGCCTCCATCTGCCGGGCAACGGGAAGGTTAAACTGGTGGTAGGGTAGGGCAGAGGCTGAAGGGAGTTGGCCCAAACTAAAGGTGTTGGGTCTTAGTCGGCCCCACAAAAATGGGCGGGGTCCGAGGAAAGGAAAGTGCAGCACTTGCCTGTTCCCCAGCCTCCCTCAGCCTGGGAAACAATCAGACACAGCGGGAAGCCAAAACCAGCAGGTAGAAAACTCGTTTATTAACAGAGAGCAGCCCCTTTTAAAGACAAAAAGGGCCAGTGGCATGGCAAGGGAATAAGAGGAACCAATCACTGTCAAGGTCGCACCCTATCATTCACCTGAGCCTTCATGGGCTGGTTAGGCACTAATCGGCAGATCAATTGGGGTCTGCCCACTCTATTCTCTCCCAGCGCCATCTTGGCTGCCCATGTGCTCCACATCAAGGGACATCTAATGGCCCATTGGTGGCCAGGAAAGAGGCCTATGTTTTGCTTATCACAAAGAATAAATTGTTTTCAAAGCAAAAAAAAAAAAACCCTAAAAACAAAGATTTGTTCTTCCAGGCCTGGGGCTTGAACTCAGGGCCTGGCCACTGTCCCTGAGCTCTTTTTGATCAAGGCTGGCCCCACCTCCCATTCCAGCTTTTTCTGTGTGGAATAGAACCAAAGGCTTCAGGCATGCTAGGCGAACACTCTACCACTGAGCCACATTCTCAGGTAGGATCATTTTCCCCCCTCCCAACCCCATATGGCCATTCCTCACATAAATAGGAAGTAGGGGCTAGGATGAATATGAAGCACAAGTCTGGTTCATCCCAAAATCTTCCCCTGCCCCCTCTTCCCACACCCTGAGTTGAAGTTTCTCTTCTACCATTGAGGGATGAGAGAGGGAGCGGGGAGTCCCAAGAGAGTACCAAAAACCGTGGCCCCCTGAGTCCCACATCCTTCCCCACACAAGTGGTCCTCCAGATTGTGATCTTACCTGACTCAATGTAAAGGCTAAACTGTCTCCCCACCACTGCAAGGCTCAGGATGAAATAAGGGTCAGCCCAGGCCTCAGCCCACACCCAAAGTGGAAGCTCTTAGTCCCAGACCTACTTCCACATCTCACTGCCCCTAGTTAGGCCAGACCCACCATTCACCACTATGTTGGTGGTGATGACCTCATGGATGGATTCCAGGAAGAAGGTCTATGGCAAAGAGCAGAAGCAGCAGGGTGAGCAGGGCAGAAGAAAGTGGGGGTGATTGCTCTGAGATCTTCCTTGGAGTCCTCCTGTCCAGCCAGACCCATGCTGACTCAAAGCACGGACAAGGCCAGGGGGTGAGAAGAGATGGAGGAGCACAGGACTAAAGGAGGTACTGCTTTGTCTTGGAGGACTTGATTAATTCCAATTATAATTAATTCCAATTATAGTTGGCCCATGCCAATCCCAAAGACAGCATGCATTGCCTCTCCGTGTTGTTGTTGGCTGTGAGAGCTGTCCCTGAGCTCTTTTTCTCAAGGTTGGCACTCTACCACTTGAGCCACAATGCCACTTTTGTTTTCTGATGGTTCATCGATAAGAGTCTCATGCACTGTCCTGCCCAGACTGGCTTGGCACCATGATCCTCCAGATCTCAGCTTCCTGAGTATCTAGGATGACAGGCATGAGCCACCAGTGCCCAGTATGTGATGCCTTTTGAAGGAATCTTGGCGAGTCTGTAAAGGAGTCCTAAAGGGCCTGGATAGACCATGACCCAATCAAGGAGCTGGGATGGGGGAAGGTTGAACTTCTAGCCATTCTGTTCTCCCAAAATTGAAGATGCCAGGTGATGTTGTATGCACCAAACACCTAGGCCAGCAGCCACCAGGCTTAGTGGGGGAAAAAGTAGAGAATACCCAAAGACTGCAGTGTAGAAATCTCTGATTTTGCATGCATGTGGTGTGTGGGTTTGTGTGTGTGTGTGTGTATGTGTGTGTGTGTGTGTGTGTGTGTGTGTGTGTGTGTGTGTGTGTGAACTCAGGGCCTAGGCTCTATCCCTGAGTTTTCTTGCTCAAAACTAGTGCTGTGCCACTTGAGCCACAGCCCACTTGCTTTTCGATGGTTAATTGTAGGTAAGAGTCTCAAGGACTTTCCTGTCCAGGGTGGCTTTCAATCATGATGGGGGCCCCAGGGAAGCAAGAGTAAACACAACTCTCAAGTACAATCCCTATTGTGGGCCACTCCTGCCCCCTGGTGGCCACACGCAGAATATGCCGTCTCATGCCATTATCCTCTAGAGTTCAATTTGGGGAAGTGACCAGAGCCAAGCTGACTTTTGCTCACCCTGATGGCTGATGCCAGAGCAGGTCTGTTCCACCCTAGGCCAAGAGAGCTCCAGGAGGCCCAGCTTTCCAGGGACACAGGGAAGGGAGAGGTCAGCTCCAGGCTGAGCTAAGAGCTTTTGCCCACGGATACCCCAACTTGGCCTTACTTATCACCATAAGACCCGTCAAAGAACAAACCCAAAAAACAAAATTGGATCTGTGCCTCCAAGTGGTAGAGCTCTAGCATTGAACCAAAGAGCTCAGGGACAGGGCCCCCAAGCTTTGAGTTCAAGACCCCCAGCTGACTTTCCCCATAAAACACAGCTTGTCTAAATGTGAACTAGTAGGATTTGTGAAGTGTTTCTGAAGAATGGTGATACTGAAGAAAGCTAATTCTAATGACAGCTGAACTTGTGACATACAGCTATGTGCTGAGTCCTTCACAGGGCGCTATTTACTGGGTCCTTCCCTCATGGGAGTTACATGCTGAGTCCTCAAAAATATGCTGTTTGCTGAGTCATCCCAAAGGGTGCTATGTGCTGAGTCCCTGAGAAGAGTGGGCCATCCTGGTTTTTTTAAAGGGGGCTTTGTGCTGAGTCCATTACACAAAGTATTGTATGCTGAATCCTTCAAAAGTTGTGGTGTGCTAATGCATCCTAAAGGGTCCTGCTATTTGTGAGCCATTGAGAAGAGAGGGATGAGGTGTATTTTGAGTGCTGTGTGCCAAGTCCTTTCCATAGGGTGTTCTGTACTGTCCTTCAAATGGTGCTGTGTGCTGAGAGCTTCCACAGTGTGGTATGTGCTGAGTCTTTAAAATTGTTCTGTGTGCTGAGTTTATCTAGGGAAGCTGTGCCCTGGGTGTTTTACACAATGTGCTTCATCACAGGGTGTGATGAGTCCCTGGGAAAGAGTGCTATGTGCTGAGTGTTTCAAAGTGGCCATGCACTGCGTCCTTTACACTCTGGGCTACAGACTCCCTCCTTCAAAGGGTGCTGGATAGAGTACTCAGCATACTACATACTGAGTCCTTCAAAGGGAGCTGTGTGCTGAGTCATTTACCCAGGGTGCTTTGTGCTGATTTTGGAAGTGTGCTGTGTGCTGAGTCATCCCAAGGGGTGCTATGTTCTGAGTCCTTGAGAGGTGGTTATCGCCAACACTCACACACACACACACACACAAACACAAACACACATACACACACCAGTGTCACCATGTACCTGCTTGGTGTGTGGAGTGGAGGAGGATGGAGGAGAGTCTCCTCCACTGGTGGGGCTGAGGGGAGATTCGATCCCTGGGCCGGTACTGGGGGTGAGGGGTAGTGCTCAGCTGAGGTAAGGCTGCAATTGCCATGGTCTAGAAGCCTCAGGGCCCAGTCAGGGCTGCAATTGTGACCAGGGGTGGGGGGTGGGGCCCAGGGGAGGAGGGGGCAGGGCCCAGGAGCGCACTTTGGTGGCAGCAATGGCCAGGGGCCCAAGGAGGCAGGGGTGTGTGTGCAGCAGGTGCGGGGGGACCCAGGAGAGGAGTGTAGGGCCCAGAGAGAGCTGGGAGAAGAGGGAGCATGAGCACCAGCACCCATGGAAATGGCTTCAGTGGCTGGCAGCTGCTCCGATCATAGTGTGGGTCCTGGCCGGGAGCGCAGAGCATGCGGAGCCTGCATGGCAGGCACTTCGCCACATGCAGCCCCTCGGAGGCGCCCAGCATGGTGGCCCTGAGTCTGAGGTCCCGGTGTGGGGAGCATGGCAGAGGCAGTGGCTGCTGAGGCGGCGGCGGCCACAGGTTAGGAGGCCACTGAGGCTGCGGTGGTGGCTGAGGAGGAGCAGAGGCTGTGCGCAGCTCCACCACGCGTCCGCACTGGGTTTCAAACATGGCCTGCTGGCTGGGACCTGCGGAGCCTCTAGCAGTCACCTGGCGGAGCTGTTGTGCCCCTGGCCTGCTTGTGGCCCTGACTTGGTTCCGGCCCTTGGTCCTCAGACTCCCGGTGGCGCGCACCCTGAGTCACAGCCTACAGCTTCTCCCAGCAGCTCACTTGAGTGGCCGACCTGTGCTCCCACACCCCCAACCCCCCCTGTAAACCCCATCCCCCACTCTACCCTTCCTCCCCACCCTCGCGGACCTGGACCCTTGCCTCTTGCCTCCCCCATGCCCCACAGTCTGTCCTGGCTCTGCCACAAATGCACCCCAGGGGTCGGGAGTGGAGGTGGGTGTCCACCCGGGGATCCCACCCTCATCCGTAGTGGCCAGTGTTTCAGGAAAAGGGGAGCTGCAGGGATGGGGAGGTGGGGGCACCACAGAGCCCCTGGCCTGGAGCAGTGGGAGCCACACAGCTGTGCATCTGCACCCTTCCTCTCCCTGGTGGGAACCTGGTGGCTTTAGTCAGAGGTGGGGAGCAGCACCCCACACCTTCCTTCTCGGTTCTTTTCCCTTTTGCTGGGCAGGGGGGTGTAGGATACAGAAGATAGGCCCCCGTTGTTGTGTGAGCCCTTGTCTTCTGTGCTCCGTCACCCTTTCACCTGAGGACATTCCCAGAAGAGCCCACTAGAGAGGTGAGGGCCCTGGGGTCAGATAGAAGGTGGGTATTTGGGAGAAAAACACACCCCCTCTGACACACATACAACCGGCAAGTACCCCCAACCCCAGCTGTCAACATTTCTGACTGGGTGATCATATTTCCCAGTTCTGCCAAATTCTGCTAGTGCTCCCAGTCCATCTGGTCTCCTAGTCCTCCCCAAGAATTTGCCAAGTTGTGCCCAGCAGTATGTAGGAGGGAAGTAGGGAGTCCAACGATGTATATAGCCTTTAGGTCCCCATCAAAGTCCCCAACAACACCCCCACCCCAGGTCAGACACCTTTCTGGAGGCACCTGCTTTGTTTTCTATCCAGGCTCTGAGAAGCCACATGTCCCGGGATTCCTTCACCCAGCGCCCTGGCATAGGGTTTTGGTGAATGGGTAGTCAAGGCTGGTTGTTCCCAATGGGAAGGGTCTGGCCCTGGAGAAAGGAAGAGTCAGGGTGGCTCTGCATTATTAGAGCATTGTTCCCCTTGGGTGAGATCCCCTGGTTCTGACTAGGGAACCCCTGTGCTCCAGCTAGTACATTGCCCAGATGAGAAACCAACAAACTCAGGAGAGACACTGCTCTGAATCTGTGTGTGTGTGTGTGTGTGTGTGTGTGTGTGAGAGAGAGAGAGAGAGAGAGAGAGAGAGAGAGAGAGAGAGAGAGAGAGACAGAGAGACAGAGAGACAGAGAGACAGAGAGACAGAGACAGAGAGACAGAGAGAGAGACAGAGAGAGAGACAGAGAGAGAGAGAGAGAGAGAGAGATCATCTTTCTCATTGTACAGTCACCATGTCTAAAAAGAACTAAACCATTTTATTTGTGTGTGTGTATTTGTTATTCTTTTTCAATTAATGCCCAGTATGAGCCCAGCCATAATTTTTGTTTTCTCTTTCACCGTTTCATGGCTCCTTTAGAGAAGGTTTCAGTAGATGTTCCTTTCCACCTCTTTCTTCCCCTTTTCTGCAGCCCACAGTAGCTGCTGGACCTGCGTGGGTCTCCCCTAGGAGGCCTGTGTGAACCTCAGACCAGAGTGGACACCTGTTCTTCTGTCTTCAGCCAGAAGGCTCATAAGGCTACTGTGATCACAGCCGCACTCTTCCAGCCAGACAGTCTGTTCTGGTGTGTATAGTTGGAGCTAATTCAAGGTTGGGAATGAGTCTGCCAAATATAAATAGGGAACGAGATGGGAGGTAGTGGGGCAGGGGCTGTGAATCTAGGAGTCTCTGGGAAGTGACGAATGGTGTGACATAGCAGATGGTTCACCACGACTGAGGATGAGAGGGGAATCTTACCCAGGGTATTGATGGTGTATATGGGCATCTGGGCAGGGGGCTCCGGGCACCCAATGGTGGCATGGATTCCCTCTAGAGACAGTGCACTGGTGGGTAGTCCTCCCTGGAGTCCTGCAGACTCCAATCTGTGTTCCTCCTGGGCTGTTTCCAGCTGGGCATTGGTAGGTAAGTGTGTTCCCCCTGCTGGAGCCTACTTGGGATCAGGACATGGCATTTAGCTAGGGCTTTCTGAATGCCATTTTCTGTAACCTGCTGTAGGCTGTCTGGAAGGAAAAGGGGAGCACTAACTTTGGAACCCTTTAAGTTTGATTGGGACAAGTTGAAATGCCAGCTTTTCCAGGGTTTTTTTCCTTGAAGCTGGCAATTTCTACTAATGCTTGGGATACTGTGTCAAATGAGATGGACCATTTCAGCCACCAAACAATGACATTCAAGCAGCACAAGCAGAGTTCCTGAACCAAATGGTCTCCTGCTATGAACGCTGTGCCTTGACTGCCTTTCTCCAGCAGCTGCCGATACTACTCCGGCTATCTCTAGGGTGATCACTACAGTCGAGGATGTTGTGGGAAGCAGAGATTGTGCTCTTGCCATCTGCAGCCTGATCGCTGTGAGCAAAGACAATTCCCAGAACCTGTACTGGACTCTGGGAGATTCAGAGACCCAGGATGCCTCAGGGATCCTTTTCTGCAACCTGAAAATTGGGGGCTGGATATAGTGGACCATCCTGTCTGGCTCTAGGGAGTGCAGAGGAGGCCCCTTGAGCCAGGCTTTCAACTCACAACAGCCTTGTTCACAGCTGAGTGGGGAATTGAGTGCCTCACAGCTGGTCAGTGGCTGGGCAGAGATCTTTGAGAAGATAGGCATCTCAGAGGCCCCAGAATACAGTGAGGACATCATGGCTCACGTCCTTGGAACCGAAAGAGTTAAGTGCGGTGGCACCAGGAGGGTGGGACGAGGGAGGAGGGAGAACTGTGGGAGAGCTACATCAGGCTTTACCCCCACCCAGGATGCTTACCTGAAATGGATGGGACTTTTCTATAGTATTGTCATAGACAGATTCTCATCTATTTATCTAACAAAACATTACAGTGTGTGTCAGTTCTGGGGGGGGGGGGAGAGAGTTGGAGTCATACACGATGAAATGTTCCAGTGCTGGTTCCACAGCACATGAAGAAATCTTGGTTTGAGCTGGATGCTGGTGCCTGACAACTGTCATCCTAGCTACTTAGGAGGTTGAGATAGGAGGATTGAGGCTTAAGAGCCAGGCAGAAAAGCCTGTAAGACTCTGATCTCCAACTGACTACCAAAAAGAAAATGCCAGAAGTGGATGAGTAGCTCAAGCTGTAGACTGTTGGCCTTGAGTAAAAAGGCTCAGGGACAGCACCCAGGCTCTAAGTTCATGCCCAGGAGTGACACAATGAAAGGAAAGAGAAAGAGAGGAGGGAAGGATAGAGGGAGAAAAGGAGGAAAGGAAGGAAGAAGGGAGCATGCAAGCCTTGGTTTAGAGTCCCTGGATCAAGGGAGCCAACCATTCACAATCTCTGTGGGGACCGTTTCAGAGCCTAAAGCTAGTGTGTAACACCAAGCCACTGACCCATTCATGACATCAGCAACTCATGACATCCAAATCTGAGTGGTGGCTGACTGCAGAGGGAAACAGCCTCTGGTAGTCCCTAGGGCTCAGGGTGGGTCATAGAGTTTCAATCTCCCCTGACTCACAGTGTTTATTTTCTGGTCAGATAAGAAGAAACTGTCCAAGGGCTAGGGAGGTATAGGGTTAGGGAGTGGCAAGACCAGGGTGGCAAGGGATAAACAGGAAGATGAAGAGGGAGGACAATCCCAGATCCAGTGTTTCAGGCTATTGGAGCCATGACCTCAACTGACAACTTAGACCATCAGTAATAGAATCTTCAACCCAGCCACATGGCTATTAAAAGTCCTGGCACTCTGGGTTCACCTTTGCCAACCTGGCTGTCATCCACTGCAGGATGCCTCTGCAGTACATCCTTGGGAACTGGCACTTTTGCTGGCTCAATCTGAAGATGACACCCCCAGTGTTCATTCCTCGACCAGAGACAGAGGTAAGCGTGCTACTAGAACAGGACACCCAGGGAATGAGGGCGAGAGTCAGACCCGTGTTGCCCCGAGACTTCATCGAGGGGACTCTAGGGCCCTTTGACTGCCATCCTCAGAGGTAGAGGTGGTTCTCATTGCTGGCTCAGCCTTTAGTCTAGATGGCAGATGTGGGAGACGCCGACTGAAGGTCGAGGCTAGTGGGAAAACAGGAGGCACTGGGCTGGGAGCAGGGTTGTTTCTTAGAGGATACTCACAAACCAGGAACATTCCTGAGGTGGATCAGCCCTTTTCTCCTTCCCGAGATAGAGGGAACTAGAGCCTCCAGTCTGCATCCCTTGGCTGAGAAATTCATTCATTTCCATATGCTTTGTTTGGATAACTAGATCTCACCTGATTGCCCAGTGTCAAGTCAGGACAGTGAGAGATCTTGAGTCCTTGATGAAGTCATGGGATCCTCAGTATGAGATTTTACTTGAATGTCCTGACTTGGTGCATGGTCAGGCCCATCTAAGACTGTCATGACCTAGGACATAGAATCTAGAGACTCAGAGCAAGATGGTGTCTATTCTGTATTGAGTATTATGTGTGAGCTTTGATCTCCAGTGTGCTCACCTGCTTCCTTTTCTTGGGTGGCTCTAAGTAGAAAAAGCTTAAAACTAGGGCCTGGGTCCCATCCCTTGTTTCATGCTCAAAGCTAGCACTCTACCATTTGAGTGACAGCTACACTTGCAACATCTTTGGATGTTTAATTGGAGATAAGAATTCTGAATGACTATGCTGCCAATCGTTGCATCCAACTGCAGTCCTCAGATCTCAGTCTCCTGAGAAGATAGGATGACAGGCATAGAAAAGCCTCTTTGGCCGCGTGCCAGTGGCTCATGGCTGTCATACTAAGTACTCAGGAGCTGAATCTTAGGATCACGGGTGAAAGTCAGCTTGGGCAGGAAAGACCCTCAGACTATTCTCTCCAATAAAGCACCAGAAAACTGGAAGTGGTGCTGTGGCTAAAGAGGTAGAGTGCTGGGCTTGAGCTGAACAGCTCAGGGATGGCACCAAGGCTCAGAGTTCAAGCCCCACAACCAACAAAAAGAAAGAAAGTAAAACATCTTTGCCTGCAAAGGACAGTGGAGGTGTGTTTGTATGTATGTATGTGTGTGTGTGTGTGAGGGGTGGTGTTGGTAGACACTTAGCGCCCTGCTCAGTCATCATTTTAGATGGATTGTCCCAAACTCTTAGTTCACAGCAGCCGATTCTTGACCAAAGGTGAAGCTCTGGGTTGGATGTCGACAATCGGACCTCAGTCTCCTCATGGGATAGTTGTGAGTAAAGAAGGGATTAACACAGAGGGATCTGTGGATCAGGGCCAGGCACAGAGGGAGCAGGTGTCAGATACAGTTCTCAACAATTCTGTGAGCATATGACAGGAAGTTGCCGGGGAAGGGCTCAAATGGTGTCTGTTATTAATCATGCAACAGGTGTGCGATTATGAAACAAAACATGGCTGTCTTTCATCATTACCCTGTCTCCATGTGGAAGGGATCCTACATTCTATTCATTTTTCCAGCTGGGGAAAATGAGTCATGGAGAAGCTAGGTGACCTACTCATGACCTCCAGATGATAAGAATCTTGGCCTGATTTCTCTGCCATGCTTCCTAGAACAGTGGGTGTTATTCTGTCCACTTCTTGTGGTGGGAAGTCCACTTCTTGTCATTTGTGGGGATTGAATTCTGGGCTTGGATGCTATCCCTGAGCTCCTCAGAACAAGGCTATTACTGTACCCCCTGAGCCACAGCATCACTTCTGGTTTTCTGTTGGTTCTTTGAGGATAAGAGTCTCACAGACATTCCTCCTGAGCCAGCTATGAACCACGATCTTCACATCTCAGCCTCCTGTGTAGGTAGGATTTTAGGTCTGAGCCACCAGCACCTGGCTTAAGTGTAATACTGGACGTCTGTCTCTCTCTCTCTCTCCGTTTCTCTCTGTCTCTCTCTCTCTGTCTCTCTCTCTCTATCTCCCTCTCTCTTTGTCTCTCTCAGGAATTGGTAGAATGAGTGCTGGAGGAGGTGGCCCAGCATTCCCATGTGGCTGGAACCCAAGGTGGCCCTCTCATTCTGGAGGTGGGCTGTGGGTCAGGAGCTGTTTTGCTCAGCCTGTTGAACCAGCCCCTTGAGGCAAGCCCCTCTGTGCCCTGACTAGACCATGATGGTTATTCATTGTCCATCCCATGAGTACTTCCCCACATCCCTCTGCTACACCATTGAAGGAAAGTGGATGAGAAGCTGTCACCTTGTCCCCTGCCCAGCACAATCCCGGGTATCTGACCTATACCCCCATCTATCTGACAAGACCCTGGCTATAAGACAATAAAAACACTCCATGTGTAATAACCTTTGCTGGAGAGTGTCATTTCGGTTAGAGTGGCAGGGTTCAGAGGAAAGACCCAAGACCTGAAACCTCCCGTTGGACATTTGTTCTTGTGACAGAGCCTAGTCATTGCAGTGGATAATGACAAAGCCTCCATCAGACTGACCCAGAACAATGCTCAAAGATAGGTAGGTTGTTGAAGTATCAAACCCACTCATGTCTGCTTCCTACTCCCAACAAGGAGGTGTAGTGTGGGTGTCCCGGCCCTGGTCCTAAGGGATTATAAATGGATGGTGGCGGTCAGGAGCTCATGTCTCCCCCCCATCATCCGGGCTCTTTGGGAGGCTGAGGTCTGATGGTTGTGACTCAGAGCAGCCCGGGCAGGAATGTCCAGGAGATTCTTATCTCCCATAAACCACCTCCCTCCACAAACCCACACACAATAAAGCCAGATATGGTGCTGTGGCTCAACTGGTACAGCCTCAGCCTTAACAAAAGAAGCTAAGGTATAACACCCAGGCCCTGAATCCAAGCCCGAGGACGAACACAATCATAAAATAAATCAATAGTGTACATCTTTTAGCTGACAAGAAAGATGTATTCAGTTTTCTCACTGGTACATTCAGCCAAAGGTAAGGGGATACCTTTGATGTTCTCCCAACCCTCTCTTTCTCTCCTTTATCTGTCCAGGCTTAGGTTGCAGGATAGAATGAGGATCATCTCCTTGGATGTTACCTTAGGTACCCTATCCCATCCACCTCCCTTGGGGTCAAGATCCTGGATGCACTCCCTGCTGGGAGGATGAGGCACCACAGAACTGAGGGTAAGGACCCCAACACTCACACACACAAACACACAAACATCCCTAAGGCAACTCAGACTAGCCTTTTCCAAAGACACTTTATATCCTTGGATTAACTGACCTAGGAGAGGAATTTGATCCACTGTAATGATTATTTTAACTTGGGCTTGCTAGTTGATAGGAGATGAACGTGAGCCAACAAAAACCAAAAAGCCTTTTGTGCCCGTCACCTGGGGTTCAGGCTCATGCCTGTTATCTTGGCTACTTGGGAGGCTGAGATCTGAGCATCACAGTTTGAAGCCAGCAATGAGCTGGAAAGCCCATGAAAATCTACTCTCCATGGAACCACCAAAAAGCCAGAAGTTGAGCTGTCGCTCAAGTGGTAGAGCACCAGCCTTGAGCAATAAAACTCAGAGAGACAGTTCCCAGATCCTCAGTTCAAGATCACACAAAGAAATGGCCCTGTCTTGTTGCCCACAGATTGCCCAGGTCTCGACCCCCCTCTCACGGTGTTTGATACAATACCTGCCTCTGCGTGGTGTATCAGGGCCTTCAGAAATCCTGTGGTGGAATCCAGGCCTTCCCATTTGTGCATTCTCAACCCACACTGGCTGGAAGGCAGAGCTTGACAAGTCTGGCAGCCTGCACAGTGGAGAGTCTCCAGCTATGCCAAGGTGATCAGAAAGGGCTTCTTGGAGACAATATAGCAGAGCATGTTCATTTCCAGCCAGGGCTGCTGGTGAGAGACTTGGTATAGATGTGCAAGACTGTCCCAAGCAGGCCTGAGGGGTAACAGGAGACCAGCTATCCAGGGCTGGCATTGCGTCTTAGAGGTAGAGGGCTCGCCTAGCACACAGGAAAGCATGGGTTTGATTCCTAAGTCCTGCATACACAGTAAAAGCTGGAAGTGGCACTGTGGCTCATGTGAAAGAGCACTCCTCTGGAGACAAAGAAAGTCAGGGACAGTATCGGGACCCTGAGGTCAGGCCCCAGGGCTGTTTCCATAAAGCAGTTCCCCCAGGGACCTTGGTGACAAGTAGATGGCTACGCCCTGAAGCTCTTAGTAGATCCATCCCTGCTTTGTGTCTCCCTTGACAGAGGGGGGCTGGACACTCCTGCCCTGTGCACCCCTGGACCCAGTTTTCAGCAAGGCTCCCAAGGTCTTCCACCAGGACATGGAGCAGTTGGCCCTGGAAGTCCTCAGGTATCGGTTTGGTGGAGCAGGGGGATATAGGGCATGCCCAAGAACTCCTTGTGGGTCTGATCCACCCTGGAAGACCAGGCAATCCGGAGGAGGCAGATGGGAGCTTAGAGGGTATTAGTGATGTGGAGTGGGCCCTTTAATCCCCATGGCCACACCCAGATTCTATCCTCCCTTTGTTGTCTCTGAGGGAGGTAGAGGGGTGTCTAAGTGGTATCTTCTAGAGGAGGACTAGGTGGAAATTCTGAAGGACTAGACACCTTAAGCCATGAGCCCCTGGCTCATACTTGTCATCCCACATCTGTCATCCTGGCCACTCGGGAGGCTGAGATGCAGTGTATCTCATTTCCCAGCCTTGGCAGGAAAGTCCCTCCAGAGCCTCATCTCCAATCTCCAACCAGAAGTGGCACTGTGGCTCAAGTGGCAGAACATTGGCCTTGAGGAAAATTAGACATCAGGGACAGTACCTAAGCCCTGAGTTCAAGGCTCTCAACCAAAAAAAAAAAAACAAAAACAAAAATCCAAACAAGAAAGAAAGGTACCCCTTCCTTGCTTGCAAGAGATAGTGAAGTATTGGGGTGGTTGAGGTTGTGAGACCAGATGCTGACCTCACAGTACAGACATTTCTAATAACTCCCCAGGTTTACCCCAGTGTGAAGCCATAGCAGGGTGGGTGGTGCCTTACCAAGAACTCCAGAGGTTTGGCCTGTGGCAGGCAGGGAGTGGGTGAATGGGAGAAGGGGTGGGGTGGTAGTGTCAATTATATGCTCTCCATCCATGTAAGAATGGTTTTGGATGCTGATGACCAAGTCTGAAGTGTAGAGTTACATTTAGTTTGTATCTTGATGAGTTGAGTTTTCCCTTGGTATAAGAAGGTGACTGCAGAGGAGGCTACAATGTTTGATAAGAAATGTACTCCTTATCTTGCCCATGTAAGTGTAACCCCTCTTTATATTATTTTCTTTTTTTTATTGTAAATATACTATACAGAGGGTTACAGTTACATGAGTGAGGTAATGAGTACACTTCATCTCGAACATTGTCTTTACAGTATTTTCACAATAAAAAAAGAAAGAAAGAAAAGCGCGGAAGAAAAAAAAGTAGTTGGGTGTAGCCGGGCACTGGCAGTGGCTCACAACTGTCATCCAAGTTACTCAGGAGGCTGAGATCTGAGGATCACGGATCAAAGCCAGCTTGGGCAGAAATGTCTATGAGACTTTATCCTCTATGAACCACCAGAAAATAGGATGTCGTGCCTGTGGCTCCAGTAGTAGAGCACACACCTTCATCTGAAGAGCTGAGGGCCTGCTGGCAGGCCCAAAGTTCAAACCCCATAAACTACAACCAAACAAAAGGTAGCTGAATTTTCTGCATAACTGTGTACAGTAGAAATGACATGATGTGTTGTGAACCATTCCAGACATGTGAGAGGCTCTGAGTTTTGTCTACAGTTGGTCTGATGATGGTAGTGCCATCATCTCTGGGGTGGAATATTCAGGGTGCTCAGGGAGGCTTTGGGCTTTGGGCTACCACTGGCTGTGTCTGTGTGTTTGTGTGTCTTTTGTCTGTGTGTGTCTGTGTCTGTGTGTTTGGATATAGAAGACCTGGGCCTTGAACTCAGGGTCTAGGTGAAGTTCCTATGCTTCTGTGCTCAAAGCTAGTGCTCTAACACTTGAGCTGCAGCTCCATTTCTGGCTATTTGGTGGTTCATTGGAGATAAGAGTCTCTCAGACATTTCTGCGCTGCCTGGCTTTGACCTCAGCCTCCTGAGTAGCTAGGATGAGAGGTGTGATACACAAGTGCCACATTTGTGTGTGTGTGTGTGTGTGTGTGTGTGTGTGTGTGTGTCCCTCATCTTTATCTGTCCCCTTCCAGGAGCCTTTCTGCCTCTTTCTGACCTTGGATGGTGCCCCTCCTCCACACCGACCTTGCCTTTAGCCTCCTATCAGGGTCTACAATGAGTCCTAAATTGCCAGAGCCCTGAGTTCAAGCTTTACTTTGGGGGCCAAGTCCAGCTGTGCAAATCTTTGGCCTCCTCCAGGGGATTCTGGGTCAACCGGGCCAGCTGCAATAGAGTCTTCCTGTCTCTGGGTGGGAAACTCAGACATGGGATGTCCTTCCCTTTTCCTCAGCTAGACCTCTGGCTCTATGTCCCTCTCAGCAGACTGGCAGTGAGTGGGGGAAGGGGGTTGCCGGTGGCTCTGGACAACTCCAGCTTGATAGTGGACTGAAGGCCGCCCAAGCAAGGTGGATTCCGGGCTATATTGGAGGTGAGGCCAAGGTGGCTTGGAAATATCTATTGGTGTCTGGGAAATGTCAACATACTTTATCGCAGGCAAGTCTATCTTCCAGCCCCATCTGGGCCTCTCCAATCCTTCTAGAGAATTCTGGATGTCCAGAATACAGAGGCACAGACTTTAGATTCCAGGGCCAGGGAATTGGGGGAGGAGAGACTGGTATGGCCAATACCTCAATGTTCTGGGGCATTAGCCTTGACCTGGGTATGCCCCCCTTGTGTACATTCACTTCTTAACCCAGAGCTGGCCAGAAACAGGCCACTTGTGGTGCTGTGGAAGTGGCAGAAGTGGAAGTGAGATCTAGGATAACCAAAATCTGGATTTATGGCCTGAGGGAAGGAGGGGGGCAAAAGGTGTCTTTGAAAAAACTCTTAGAGCTGGAACTCAGGGCCTAGGCACTGAGCTTCCTTTGCTCAAATCTAACACTCTACCACTTGAACCACAGCTCACATTTCATCATTTTTAGTAGTTTAGTGGCGATAAGATTTTCACAATCTTTTCAGACTGGGCTGGCTTCAAGCCATATTAACAGCTCAGCCTCGTAAGTAGTTAGGATTGCTGGTATGAGTCAACTGGCACCTGCTAAGGTTGTTAGTGTGTGTGTGTGTGTGTGTTTCCTAGAGCTTGAACACAGGGCCTAGGTGGTATCCTTTAGCTTGTTTGCACAAGGTTGGTGCTCTACCACTTGAACTACAGTAGCTCTGCTTCCCAGCTTTTTGGTGATTCATTGGAGATAAGAGTCTGCCCAGGCTAGCTTTGAATCTTGCTTGATCCTCATGTGTCGGCCTTGAGTAGCTAGGATTATAGGCATGAGCCACTGGCATCCAGCTTCAAGGATGTCTCTTCATACTGTCTTCTGTTCTAACAGCTGTCTACTTGCCTTGGCCTAGATCTCTGATCTCTACATCAGCTCCCAGCAGCCCTTGACTGTGTGGAGAACATAAAGCTCAAACCTCTCAAGCATCCTATTTCTATGTCTTCAGGGGAGGGTACGTTTCCTCTGAAACCTGGAGGAGTAGAGGGAGAAGAAGGAAGGTTAGCTGTACATGGTGCTAAGCTGGGAGAGAGGTACACTGTCTTAGCCAAGAAGAAAAGTGTGACCAGATGTTAATAGCTCATGCTCTCATATTCTTAGCTCCTTAGGAGGATGAGATCTAAGGATTGGCATTCAGAGGCATCCCATCTCACTTTTCTTGTTTGTTTGTTTTTTGTATCAGTAGGATCTTTTTTGTGTGTGAAATACTGTACAGAAGGGTTATAATTCCATGGGCAAGATAATGAGTACATTTCTTATCACCAGCTCACTTTTCTAAAGTGTGTGAGACTCCTCTTCCAATAACCACCTGAAAGCTGGAAGAAAAGCTGTGGCTGAAGTGGTAGAGTTGCTAGCCTTAAATGAAAAAGTGAGGGACAGGGCCCGGGTCCTGAGTTCAAGCCCTAGTACCAAGATGTGCGTGTGAACACACACACACACACACACACACACACACACACACACACACACACACACACACACACACACAGGATGGTGGTAATGATCAGCTGAGCTAGAACTGGGGGCAGTCTATAGGCACAGTCATATTAAACTCTCGACACGAAAGTTATTTCTCCCCAACTCCTTCTTGGGCTGAGGGGTCTGGTCCATGGCCATAAGTTCCATGGAACCTGCGCCTCCATCCATGCATAGGGTACAGGACCAAGGGAAGGACACGATGGATGCACGTTTATACTCTGTGCATGATTGAAGACATTCATCTGCCACTGAGGAAAGCAGGGCTCTGAACCCTGGGACTCCTGGGATAGCCACTGCTACCAGCAGCAGCCAGCCAGCTGTGGATTCCTGATCCTATGAATCTTTCATGAGCCCAACTCAACACCCACTCAAGGTGTGCCTGTCAAATTTCACCCCGTGAGTAGGCATTACATGCTGTGACATCTTGCAGCTCTTGCCCCTCCTGGCCCAGAAACTTGGTCTGAAATGTTGACTTACTGCTCAGATCCACACTGCACCCATGATAGTTGCCATTCTGATGTCATTTTGGCCGATGTCCTCTGTGCCCCAAGGCTAGACCCTTCTCTGATACTTTGGCCCACTCTGTAGGCAAAGGCTCCCAAAGAGGCTGCTTTCAAGACTTGTAGGACACCTAGATATTGGGAGACGCTAAGGGACCCACTGGAAATTACTCTGCCTAGAGCCACAGAGTAAGGTTCAAGCAGGCCCGGTGTTGGTCATGGGGCTTGAATTGTGGGCCTGTGCACTGTCCCTTCAGTTCTTCAGCTTACTACTTTAGCCACAATACCACTTCCAGTTTTCTTGTAGTTCATTGGAGATCAGAGTCTCCCGACCTTTCTTGCCTGGGCTGGCTTTCAACCATAATCCTACGATCTCAGCCTCCTGAAGAGCTAGGAGGATAGGCATGAGCCACCAGCACTCAAGTGGTTTGGACTTTCACCACAGTGAACTAGGAACTCCTGAAAGCTTTTCTTTATTTTTTATGTGCCAGTACTGGGGCTTGAACTTAGGGTCTAGGCTCTGGTCTCTTTAATTTTTGCCTCAAGCCTGGCACTCTACCACTTGAGCCACAGCTCCATTTCTGGCTTTTGGTAGTTCATCGGCAAGAAGAGTCTCACTACCTTTCCTCCCCTGAGCTGGCTTTGACCCACGACTTCTGATCTCAGTATTTTCAGTAGCTAGGATTTACAGGATTTGAGCCACCACTGGCATTGGGCTAGAAGCTTTTCTTAAGCAAGTGTTCTTCCCTGCATTTGCCCTGAGTCCTCCATGCAAAGGAGGCCTGAGGGTCAGGAGCTGTGAAAAATAGACTTCAAGCCACAGGAAAAACCTGGGGTCCATGGTGAAAAGTCAAGCTAATCTTCCCCCTGGGCCCCATTCTGGGACCTCCACCTTCTGCCCTCCCTGTGACTCAAGTACAAACCTTAACCCAGCCTTGAATGTCCTGCTGGACTTGTCTGAAGCCACAGAACCTTCATTCCACCCACACCACCTAGTCTACACCACACCTCAGGAAATTTTGTGCATTGTTGAACCTCCTGCCTTAGGTTCTTTATCCTGTTCCACGTCTTAGAACTCCTGTGGAATTTTGGCACTGGTTATATCAACTCCAGGAGCAAGTCTTTCTTTCTCCCTCTTTTTTTAATATTGAGTTGCTAGAGATGGAACTTGTGCAGGCTGACTGACAAATGCTCTAGCTTGGTGTGTGTGTGTGTGTGTGTGTGTGTGTGTGTGTGTGTGTGTGTGTGTGTGTGTGTGTGTGTTTGTGTGTTTGTGCCAGTCCTGGGGTTTGAATTCATGGCCAGGATGCTATCCCTGAAGTTTTGTGCTCAAGGCTAGCACTCTATTACTTGAACCACAGCTCTACTTCTCATTTTTTGGGTGTTTATTTGGAGAAAAGTGTCTCATATAGACTTTCCTGCTTGCAATTGTGATCCTCAGATCTCAGCCTCCTGAGTAGCTAAGATTACGAGGGTGAGCCACCAGCAACAGTCCGCTACTCTACCTCTTACCTGTAATCTTGGCCCTCCTATGAGTACAAGAAGAATATGTCTCACCAAGCTCAGTTTTTGCCAGACTTGGGGCTTGAATTCAGAGTCTGGGCATGTTTTTGAGTTTCTTTTGGTCAAGGCTAGCACTCTTATCACTTAAGCCACAGTGCCACTTTTGGCTTTTTCTGTTCTGTGATACTGAGGAATCGAACCCAGGGCTTCATGCGTGCTAGGTAAACACTCTACCACTAAGCCACATTCACAGCCCAAGGCTCACTTCTGACAGGAACTATGAGGGTGGGATTTATTGACTTACCTCTTTTTGGTACAAAAATCGCTGGCTATTTCATATCTTTGCCAAGATTTGTGACCAGCCTGTGACTCAGCAATGAGGAATGGTGAATGAGTGATAGCCACCAGGCCCCAGAGGAGTAGGCTCACATATCCTACAGAGGGATAGAGAATATGGAGCCAGAAACTTTGACAACTCCTACAGCCTAGGAACTGTGGTCTCCCTGGAGGCAGTGGCTGGCTGCTAGGTGTCCCAATGGGATATCTCAGCCAGGACGTAAATCACCTGTTGCACAGCCCATGCAAACCCGGCAGGCTTCAGTTATTAAATGGCAGAGAAGGATGATTTGTTCAACCTGCTGGCTCAGACTTAGGATTCTCTGAGGACTTGCACAGGTTGGGGGGATGGACATGGGCAACCTGCTGAATGCCCATCATCCATACATCATCCATCCATACACAGAAACATGGAGTTATTGCCTCCTTTTTGGGGGGGCGGGGTGAGGCAGGTAAAGGGTTGTACTATGAGCCTAGGCCCTGTTCCTGAGCTCCTTTTGCTCAAGGATAGCACTCTGCTCTTGAGTCACAGCCCCACTCATAGGCTTTTTTTCTCCCTATGATCTCTTAGAAAGAAGATTGTTTTTGACTTTCCTGCCTCAGATGAATTCAAATTGGCATTCTCTACATCTTAGCCTCCAGAAGAGTTAGGGTTATAGGTAGGAGCCACTGACTCCTGGCTTTCTTTTCTTCTTGTTGTTCTTTTTGTACTCATGACAATCTGAAATCTTCATGGTCTCATTCAATGGTTTGCATTCAAAGTTATCTACCCAGGCCTAGGTTTCGAATGCTATGACTACCACCCACAAATGGAGGGAGATCCTGATGAACTAATTTCTGTTCATGTGAATGCTAATGGAATGTTATAAAAGTAATAATTAAATTTGCACTTAATTCATGATTCTATTTTAGAATGCCACACAAAAATTAATGGTTTTATATCTTCCATTCTAGCACCATGGTATGATTAAGGATATTGACTATATTTGTAATTAATGCTTTTATTAGTACTCAACCATGATACCTCATGAAATGGAGTCATAATTTAGTAACTAATAATTACTAATAACATATATATAATTTAATAATATCCTCACATTCTCCCTTTCTATGTGTGTATATATAAATATATACTTATATATGCCGATATATATGTATATATATATATATATATATATATATATAAATATATATATATATATATATATATATATATATATATAATATCAAGCTGCACATCTATCTATCGGGCACTACTCTAGCTTGATTACAGGTCCTCAGAATTTCCTGGATGCTCAGTTTGCCGGAGGCTGGTGTGCTAAGACTGTGCCCCGTTTATGGATTGGGCATTGTAGGCTGAGTTGAAATTCCAGCATGGCCAAATATTTATTTGTGGAGTAAGACGCCAATCTTACACTTTTTTTTATTCTCTGTGAAAGTCCTGGGTCTCAATACTATGTATAATCCATATGCAAATATATCCTATGAGATATGATATAATAAAGGAAATGTTATATGTGTAATAATATTAAATAAGTAAGGGTAATAAATGTCATATGCAGTAGAACCCATGTATGGAAATAGATCTCATATATATGAATATTATTTTTTCCAGTTCTGGGGCTTCAATTCAGGCCCTGGGAACTGGTTTGAATTTCTTTTTTTCTTTTCTTTTCTTTTTTGCCAGTCATGGTGCCTGAAATCTGGGCGTGGGCACTGTCCCTCAGCTCTTCAGTTCAAGGTGAGCACTCTACCACTTGAGCTACAGTGCCACTTTCAGCTTTTTCTGCTTATGTGGTGCTGAGTTATTGAACGAAGGGCCTCATGCATGCAAGGCAAGCACTGTACCACTGAGCCACCTTCCCAGCCCCATGAATTTCTTCTCTTCAAGGACGGTGAGCTTCCATTTTCACACACAGTGTCACAGAGTTACTCAGACCCTGAGTTAAAATCCCAGGACTGCTAGAAAAATGGTGCAATTTCCTAGCCAGGGTCTTACTGTTATTATTACTTGTTTTTTGGCCCACCACAGGGCTTGAACTCAGGTCTTCACATCTCTGCCACAGCTGATCATTGGATCCTATGACCCTACTTCAAATTTCAGAGCTGGCAAAAAAATAAATAAAAAAGAGAAGGATAAAACTGAGAAGTTCAAGAAGGTGGTTTTACGTTTTTTTTTCTTTGTATTGTGACCATCCTGGGTCTAAATGACAAGACCCAGAATGTGTACATGACACTGCATTGCTAATTTTTGGTGGGCTATTAGGGAAGCCATAGCTGAAACAAGCAACTTAGACCTGGAGGTTCAATCTTGGAACTGCCACTAATGAATGGTGGTGGTTCTAAGAAATTCATTCTGATATACATCCGTACAAATGGAATGTTATAAAAGTAACATTTAAATTAGTAGTTAGTATATGATTATATTCTAAAATTATACACAATTATTCTACATTGACTAATTTTCAATATTTTATTATGTATTCAATCATTATACTTAAAAAGGAAGGAATAATTTAATTGCCAATAATTGGTATTAATATCATATATGCAGTTTCATAATATACAGACATCTCTTTTGTTTTATACATATACATCTATCTATCTATCTATATCTATCTATCCTGGGTTCCATTCCTCACTACCACTTGCACAGAAAAGTCCTGAAGTCATGCTGTTGCTCAAGCAGTCCAGTACTAGCTTTGAGCATAAAAGTTTAGGGACTGTGTCTAGACACTTACTCAAGATGCAGAACTGTCAACAAAACAAAACGATAGAAGGTTCTGACTGCAAAGATATAAGAATAGGACTGCAAATACATCATTGTAAGGCAAGCTAGGAGACTGGTGCTGAGAGCTGCCATCTAACCTGATGTAGCCAGAGGTAAACTGCTGCAACCCAGCTACACGGAACCGGATGCTTGTGGCTTCCTCAGCCCTGTCATCCAAGATACTGGGGAGCTGAGATCAGACACTGGTGGTTTTAAAATCCAGCCCTGACAGGGTATACAGCTATGTCATGGGTTTTATATGAGGAATGGTGTACTGAGTACATTTTTGCATCTGGTCCTTGTAAGAGCTCCACAGATTATTGTGCAGATGAGAACCTTGAGGCTCAGATATGTCCCCATGTCAGGGCCAAAATGATGTATGTACTGAACTCTAGTGAATTTTCTCCTACAGACAATTGTTTTGGTTTATTTTTCTTAGTCATGAACCTTGAACTCAGGGCCTAGCCACTGACCCTTCCCTGTTGGGATCATGGCTAGCACCCTACCAAGGGGACCCAAGGACACCCGTACAAAATGTTACAGTCTAGGCATCTGTGGCTGATATCTGTCTTCCTGACTACTTTGACACATTTTTTTTTTCTCTGTAAAAATCCTGGGTCTCAGTATGAAGTATAATCCATATGCAAATATAAGCATGTGATAAGATGTAATAAATGAAATAAATGTTATATATGTAATAATACTAAATAAAATAAATAATGAATAAATAAGGGTAATAAATGTCATATGGAGTAAGCCCATGTATGTAAAAAGATCACATATATGAATATCAATTTTTCCAGTGCTGGCGCTTAAATTCAGGCCTGGAAACTGAAATTCTTGTCTTCAACAACAGTGAGCTTCCCCTCCCCCGCAGTGTCACAGAGTTACCCAGACCCTGAGTTCAAATCCCAGGCCTGCCAGAAAAATGGAGCAAATTCCAAGTCACAGCCTTGGGCCTTGTCCAGGCCCGGGGCTTGAACTCAGATTGTGGCAATTCTGCTTCAGCTTTGATCACCCTAGGATGTGGTGCAGCCAATGGACCCACAGCCCATCCTGAGATCCTAGGTCCCGAGTTCAAATCTTGGGACTGATAAAAGAAAAAGGAGAAGGGCAGGGAAGGTGGCTCAGTAGTAGAGTGCTTGCCTTAGATGTAGCAAGCTTCCAAAAACCTAGGGAGGCACCGTTGCCAATAATGAATCATTGCATTAGGTTCAGCTCCCTAGTTGTTGTCTGCCAGAAGAAATCTTGAATTAATTGTAGCAGTTTGTTTCAACACTGGAACACAGTCTAACAAAGACAGGATAAGTGCAGGGAAATTGGCCTGCCCCGGGAGGTGACACAAATGAAGGTTTCCTGTCAAAACAGAGCATTGGGGAGAGAGATATCTTGGGGTACAAAGAGGCCTTTTTCTCCTGGTCTTCAGGGCCAGCCTACACTCATCATCACTAGTTGGCCCAGAAAGAGTTGTTTGTTACAGAGCTGTACAGGAGTGAGGCTTTTTGTCTGCCTGTTCCAACAAAGAGGCAGACTTCCTCCAGCAACCTGGGGTGTGGAGAAACCCTCAGGCTACACTGGGAACAGGGAGGGGAGCCCTGGAACATGCACTGTCTTGAAAGCACCCTCTATACTATGAAATCATTCTATTCAAAGCAAATTTCCCAACTGGGTGCCATTCTTCATAGCGACTCTGGATGTTCACTGATAGAAATACATTCACACATACACAGACACATGGAGTTACTGGCTCTATTTTTTTTTTGGTACAAGTCCTGAGGCTTGAACTGTGAGCTTAGACATTGTCCCTGAGCTCATATTGCACAAGGAAGTGCTTTATTGTGCCTTAAACCATGATACATCATTAAATGAAGGCATAATTTAATACGTAATAATTATTAGTAATATATTACGTGTAATTTAATGATATATAGACATCTCACATTCTATAAATATATTTATATATTTAAACATACATTGGAATATACATATACATCTCTCTCTCACTCTATGCATATATATGAATTTGCAGCAATTAGGCATCTATCTATTTATATATTCGCCAATTCTGGAGGTTAAACTTAGGTCCTGGGAAATCCCTGGCAATGTATTTGTTTGAGATTGCTGTGCTTTCATTGATCCCTTGATGAATTGGGCATTTTAGGCCCTGAGTTCAAATCCCAGCAGTTCCAAAGACAATAGGTGGATTAAGCAGCTAATGTTGACCTCTTCTGCTGTCTGTGAAAATGTTGTTTCCTAGGTACATTATGTTATACCTACGCAAATACATATATATGATGTACATTATAAATGTATATAAATATTATTTTGCCAGTCCTGGGGCTAGAATTCATGCCCTGGGAAATGCTCTTGACTTTCTTTTAGTCCAGGAGGGTGAGCATCCACTTTCCCACAGCAAAATAAAGTTACCCAGGCCTTGATTTCAAATCCTTGGTATGGCATATAAAATGTCCCAAATTCCAAGCCAGAACCTTAATTTTTTTTGAGGGGGGGGCAGGCACAGGGCTTGAACTCAGGCCTTCACAAGTCTGCCTCAGCCTTGATTACCCTAGGCTGGGGTGCAGCTTTTACACCCACAGATGATCCAGGGATCCTAGGACCCAATTTCAACTCCCAGCACTGGCAAACAAACAAACAAACAAACCAAAATGGAAGAGGAAAAACCAGAAAGTTTTACACAACAGTTTTACCTTTGTTTCTATTGCACAGTGACCATCCTGGGTCTCACTGATTTGGCTTGAAAATTGTACATGACTTTGCATGGCTGAGGCTGGTGGGCTGTCAGTGAAGCCTGAGGTTAACCCAGACACCTGCGCCCTGAGTTCGATCCTGGTACTCGCACAAACACATGGCTGAAGGTCTTAGGAAACTGATTCCTATCTCTAGGAACACTAATAGAATGTTTGAAATGTACTAATTGAATTACTAATTAACTAGTCTTTCTAATGTAAGATTGTATGCATTAAATATGTCATTGATTAATTTAATTAATACTTTATTAAGTCTTCTACTGTGATTAATTAATGAAGGAATAATTTTAGACCAAATAATTAGTAGCAATAGAATATACAAAAGTAAGATATAGACATCACTCTTTATATAGAGTTATACACTAGAATCTACATAAATGTCTATCTGTCTCTCTCTGTATACGTTCATAGATGCATATACATATGTAAATAAACACACACTGCATTTTACACATCTATGTGTTTATATATTGGCCACTCCTAGTTCCAAAATGCTAGACAACTTCATTTGCATCAGACTGCTGTGCTAACATTGACCCACTCCCCATTCATGAGGTGGGCTTTCTAGGCCCTGAGTTCAAATCACAGAACTGCCAAAAACTTAAGTTATCCTGGTGGAAGAAGCCAAATGTCCCATTTGTCTTCCGTATCAGTGAAAGTCCTGGGTCTCAGGAATGAGGTATAGTACATTGGCAAATCTATGTCCTATGTAATAAGATGTAAAAAAGGTTATGTGTGTAATCATACTCACTAAAATACATAAGAAATAAATAAAACAAAAAATAAAATGAATAACTAACTGTAATATGCAGTAAACATGTGTATGTCAATATGAAACCTGTATTTAAAATGCATTAGAATATTATTTTTGCAAGAGCTAGGACTTGAATTCAGGCCCTGGGAACAGGCCTGACTTTCTTGTATACCAGCATGGTGAGCTTCCCCTTCTCCCACAGTGCTGTAGATGTACCTAGGCCCTGAGTTCAAATCCCAGGACTGGCAGAAAAATATGGCATGAATAACAAACCTGAAGTAGAGGGCAGGGAATGTGCCTTAGGGATAGAGTGCTTTGCATCTATGAAACCCTGGACTTGACTTCTCAGGAACACATCACTAGAAAAAAGCCTAAAGTGGCTGTGTGGCTCAAGAGGGAGAGGGCTATTCTTGTACAAGAGAAATTAGGTACAGTGCTCAGGTCCTGAGTTCAAACTCCAGGACTGGTGTATGTGTGCACGCGCACGTGCGCGCACACACACACACACACACACACACACACACACACACACACTCACACACAGATACACACACACACCAGAAGTAAAGCTGTGACACAAAATGGTAAAGCGCTGGGCTCCTGCACTGAGCTCATGGTCAGCACCCAGGCCCTGTGTTCAACCCCAAAACCTTGTCACCCAGGGCTCAACTAGGAGAGGTCAAAGGTTTCAAAACGTAAAGTGCTTCAGCAGTCCTAGATGACAGGAAACAAGATCAGACATGTGCTTGGATTTCCAAAGCTTCCGGAAACCTAGCAGAGGAATCATAGGCCCATCATCACCCTCAATGAAACATTTCTTGAAGTTAAGTGCCCTAGTTGTCTGCCTGAAGGACTCCCGAATTATATTGAGCACTGTATCTGAACACCAGAATATAGTCTCACAAAGGCAGGATAAGTGCTGAGAACTTGGCCTGCCACAGGAGGTGGCCCAAATGAAGGCTTCCTGTCAACTCGGAGCACTGGGGAGAGAGATAGCTTGGGGTACAAAGAGGCCTTTTTGTCCTGACCTTCAGAGCCCATCCACACTCATCCTCACTAATTGGCCCATATGGAGTTGTTTGTTACATAGCTGTACAGGACTGAGGCCTTTTGTCTGCCTGTCCAGACAATGAGAGAGACTTCTTCCAGCAGGCCTGTGAGGCAAAGAAACACTCAGGCTGCACTGGGAACTGTGAGGAGAGCCCAGGAACATGCACTGTCATGAAAGCAGTCTCTGTGTTATGAAATCATTGTTTTGAAAACAAATTTTCTAGCTTGGTGCCTTTCATCATAGCTAATCTGGAGCTTCACTTATAGGAATATATCCACACATGCACAATACATGGAAGTAGGTCCTGGGGTTGAACTATGAGCATAGGTGTTGTCCCTTAGTTACTTTTGCTCAAGTATAGTGCATTAACCTTGAGCCACAGCCCCACTTCTGGGTTTTCTGTGATCTCTTAGAAATAACAGTGTCATGGACTTTCCTATGCTGGCTGGATTCAAACTCAGATTCTCTACATCTCAGCCTCCTGAGGAGCTGGGATTACAGTCAGCAGCCACTGGCACCTGCCTTTCTTTTCTTCTTCATTTTTTAATCTGGACAATCTGACTATTTAACAGCACCATTCCAATGCTTTGAATTTATAAGTCAACTTCCCAATGTTCTTTATAGGTGCTTTCTCTGGGAAGGATTTTCTCTCCTCATCTTCTCCTCTGGTCACAGGTTTGAAGCCAAAAGTGAGAAATGAGTGTGACATGATTTTGGCAGCAAATGTCCACAGGACATGCCAGTTCAATCACTTAGCATTGAGCTGCAGTGAATTTACTGTCTCAGGACGAGAGGACCAAAAGCTGGAGCGATCCTCATACTGTCTGAATTGCTCCTTATGCCTATAAAATTATCTAATACTATGAGTGTTTTGTGTCTCCAACCTGAAGTATCTAGAACACAACTGAAGCATCTTTGTGTTTCCTTTTTTCTCTAGTACCTCTCGAGATTTAGACTAAGGGTTTGTGTGGAGCAGATCCTCAGCCAAATCCCTGAGGAAAGCCACTTGAAGTCTCCTCAGTAGATCTCTGTTCAAAGCCAGCCCGAGCAGGAAAGTCTGCGAAACTCTTATTTCCAATAAACCACCAGAAAACCAGAAGTGAATCAGTGGCCCAGAGGGTAGAGCTCCAGCTTTGAGAAAGAAAGCCGAGCAGGAGATACACGACAGACGAGGCAGGAAAGCCTGGCAGGCGCTTATGTCCAATTAACCCAGGTGGCTTGAAGTGGAGCTGTGGCAGTTGTAGAGTCTCAGACTTTAGGAAAACAGCTGAGGAACATAAAGGGCCCTGAGTTTAAGCCCTGGGATGTCCACCAAAAAAATTCAAAAAGAGAAGGCCAAGTTTATGTATGAGTGTCCTACCTACTTATATGTGTATATTACCTCTTTGAGTGCAATCAGATTGTATGCAATGCTTCTCCTTTTATGTACAGATTTATTTTTCACATAGGCTTGTTGCACATACTGCATCATTCTCTTCTTTTCATGCCCATGCCTTTTCTCTTCCAAAGTTCCAGGCCTGTGTCCTCATATGGTACACACATAAGATCTCAGCAGCCTTTATTTCATATTATTATTAGGCCAAGGCAGGAACAGTCACAAATCAGGCAAGGGAAGACAAGATCAGGGTTTTTGAAATAACTTATATTCAGAAAATTAAACTTGGGGAATGTAAAGTGGTAGAATACTTATGTAGAAACTACCATTAAGAAAAAGATGAGAGGGCTGGGAATGTGGATTAGTGCCTAGCATGCAAGAAGCTCTGGGTTCATTCCTCTGTAGCACATGCACAGAAAAAGCCAGAATTGGTGCTGTGGCTCCAGTAGTAGAGTGTTAGAGACAGTGCCCAGGCCTTGAGTTCAACTCAAGTACAAGTAACTTCTCATCACCAAGGAAAACCCAGGAAGCTCTTGAAAATCTGCCCTTTCAGAAGTGGAAGTCAGAGTGTCATAGAATTTCCTGACCTGGCTGGCTTCACCCTGTGATCCTCAGACCTCAGCCTCCTGAGCTAGGGGATGGGCCTTGGCTACTGGGACTTGCTAGGTCAGAACTGTAATAACATTGACAATACAAGTCAACTACTTATGACAAAGGACTTGAGGAGCATATTAAGCCTTTCACCAATGGATCTTTCAGAACTCTAGGACACAAGGCTATAATGCTAGTGTCTGAGAGGCTGGGCATATGGATCAACTACACTTGAACCTTGAGCTCTGACTCCAATTCTGGTGTACATCAGCGTTCATTTTCCAGAGAATATTCTCCTAATTAGCAAATTGGAAAAGTACTTTGATTAACCCTCACTTTTTTCCCATAGTGTGTCTCAAACTCAAGCCTGGGCACTGTCCCTGAGCCCTTCATCTCAAGGCGAAACTCTACCACTTGAGCCACAGTGCCACATGGGGCCTTTTGGTGGTTCATTGGTGATAAGAGTCTAACAGGCTTTACTTGCCAGGCTGTCTTTGGACTGTGGACTTCGGATCTCTGCCTCCTGAGAAGATAGGGTTCTAGGTGTGAGCCACTGGCATCTGGCCTATCGTTTTTGCCAGTGCTGGGGCTTGAACTTAGGGCCTGGGTACTGTCTCCATGCTTCTTTTTCTCAAGGCTAGTGCTCTACCACTTGGGCACTCCACAGCTTCTGGCTTTTTCTGAGTTTGTGGCACTGAGGATTCAAACCCTGGCATTCATGCATGCTGAGCAAGCTCTCTACCACTAAGCCACATTCCCAGTCCCACCCTTACAATTTTATCCCTCAACTTGCCTATCCTCAAGGAAAGGCTTCTGAGTATAAATCATCTAAAGAAATTCCTATAGGAAGGTATTAAATATAAACAAGTCAAATCTCATATTTGGGAAAGGCTCTAAACATGTGAAGACTGTGACAAATGCCTCTATTTAATTATGTATCATGTTTCGACACTTAATAAAGTATTAATGAAAAATGAGTCAATGTCCTAAATTATTGTGTATAATTCTATAATAGATGTGCAAAATGTAATAAATATTATGTGAATAATAATATTAATACAATAAACAATTAGTAAATGAATAAAATATAGAAATACAGAAATACAAAATCAATAATAAAAATCATAATTTGTATTAAACATAGACATGTAATATGTAACATATATTACACATGTACATAAATATTATTTTCCATTATAGGGTCTTAATTCAGGCCCTGGGAACTCTACCCTGAATTTCTTTTCCTCAAGGACAGTGAGCTTCCCCTTAACCTACGATGCAAAAGAGTTACCCGGATGGTGAGATCAAATCTCAGCAGTGGCAGAAATACTGGCCCCACTTCCAAGACTGTCACTTAATTATTTTAAATGGAAGCAGTGATTTTTATTCAGTTCCCTACTGAAGATTGTAAAAACAGCAGTTTGTATATCTATTTAGACATCCTTCCCTTACCTGCAAAGTGGTTCTCCGAGCTCTAAATTGTTTCCTTTTTTGTACATTTTTTGTTGTAAAAACGTTGTAAAGAGGGGTTACAGTTACATGAGCAAAGTAATGAGTAGATTTACTATTGAGCATTGCTGCCTCCTCCTTTGTTTCCCCTTTCCATCCCTTCCCTCCCACCTGCACAGCTATCTCCCGAACCCCCAGCTGAGGTCAGTGACTTAAGTTTTTGCTTTTGTCTTGGCACAAGATTTGAACTAAAGTAGTAGAAACTCTGCACCTTCCCTCACCTTACTACAGGTTTACCAAGATCCTGAGTTCAAATCCCAGGCTAGGAAAAAAAAACTGGCAGAAATTCCAAACCAGGGGGATTTTTTTTTTGACAACCATGGAGCTTGAACTCAGGTCATGGCAACTATACCTCAGCTCTGATTGCCTAGACTGGGCTGCAGCCTCTCACCCATAGTCGATCCTGGAATTCTAGACCCAGAGGACTTGCATGAAGAAAAAAAAAAGTAGAACAGCACAGAAAGTGGCGAGCTGCAGAGGACTGGGGGTTTTACGTTATTTTTTTATTTGCAGGGTGACCATCCTGAGTCTGAATGACATGGCTGCAAAGTAGAGCTGAACTTCTGTTCCTGAAGGCTGGTGGGTCATCAGGGAAGAAATAGGCCAACCTGTCAACATAGGCCCTAGGTTAAAAATCTAAGTCCTGACACCTACCAATGGCAGGACAGCACAAGAGACTCGTTCCTATGCATAGGAATACTGATTGAAAAAGTATTTCGTGCATCAGTCGAGTCTAAAAGTGGGTGTAATAATCCTAGGATGCTGATTGATTTTAATTGATAGTTTATTAAGCATGAAAAGAATAATATTACTTCAAAGGCAGTATAATAAATACCTAAGAGTTGGTAGGAATGTAGTAGGCATCATTCAGTCAGATAGATAGCTCTGGCACTCTTTACCAATATGTATTAATTGTATAGCACCATCTGCCAATCCATGTATCACTGTTTTGGCCAAACCTGGGGCTCCATCTCAGTGCCTTAGAACCACCTCACAACTTCATTGGCTATAAGTTGCTGTGTTCTCCCTTACCCATTCATGAATTGGGCCTGCTAAGCCCCGAGTTCACATCCCAGCACAGCCAAAAATTTAATCTTGGAGTAAGAAGCTGAGTGTGACACATGTTTTCCTTTCCTGAGAGAGTCCTGGGTGTCAGGCATGATAGTGAACACATCTACAAATCTAGATGCTATGTGATAGGAAGTAAAAAATTGTAATAAATGGTATTAGTGTCATCAGAGTCAATAAAATAAATGGTAAATAAATGAATAAAACAAGAAATGAAATGAATAAACACACCAAAAATGATATTGTCTGACTATATGGAAGTATAAATCCTGTCTTTAAAATGTAAATAAAATGTATATAAGGAATATGTTTTGCAGGACTGAGGCTTGAATTCAGGCCTAGGAAAGAGGCCTGACTTTCTTGGCTTCAAGTATGGTGTGATTCCCCTAGCCCGACTGTGCTGCCTATTTACCCAGACTTTGAGTTCAAATCCCAGGCTTGGCAGAAAAAATGGCACGAATTGCAAAACAGGGAGATAAATAATTTTTTTAATTTTTAAAATTGTTTTAATTTTGTAATTGTTTTACTTTTTAATTTTATTTTTTTTGTTTGTTTTTGGCCATGCACGTGGCTTGAACTCAGATTGTGACAGCTCTGTCTCAGCTTCCATCTCACTAGCCTGGGGTGCAGCTTCGAGAACCAAAGCCGATCCTGGAATCCTAAGACCCGATGTATGACAGGATAACATAATGAAAGTAACACTAAAACAAGCCGCCAGCAGCCTGATCGCTGTGAGCAGAGACAATTCCCAGGACCTGTACTGGACTCTGGGAGATTCAGAGACCCAGGATGCCTCAGGGATCCTTTTCTGCAACATGAAAATTGGGGGCCAGATATGGTGGACCATCCTGTCTGGCCTTAGGGACTGCAGAGGAGGCCCCTTGAGCCAGGTTTTCACCTCACGACAACCTTGTTCACAGCTGAGTGGGGAACTGAGTGCCATACAGCTGGTCAGTGGCTGGACAGAGAACTTTGAGAAGATAGGCATCCCAGACGCCCCAGAATACAGTGAGGACATCATGGCTCACGTCCTTGGAACCGAGAGTTAAGTGCGGTGGCACCAGGAGGGTGGGAAGAGGGAAGAGGGAGAAGAGAACTGTGGAAGAGCTACATCAGGTTTACCCCCACCCAGGATGCTTACCTGAGTTGGATGGGACTTTTTTGTAGTATTGTCATAGACAGATGCTGATCTATTTATCTAACAAAACATTACAGTGTGTGCCAGTACCTGGGGGGGAGAGAGTGGGGGGTCATACACGATGAAAGGTTCCAGTGCTGGTTCCACAGCACATGAAGAAATCTTGGTTTGAGCTGGATGCTGGTGCCTGACACCTGTCATCCTAGCTACTTAGGAGGCTGAGATAGGAGGATTGAGGCATAAGGGCCAGGCAGAAAAGCCTGTAAGACTCTTATCTCCAACTGACTACTAAAAAGGATATGCCAGAATTGGATGAGTAGCTCAAGCTGTAGTCTGTTGGCCTTGAGTAAAAAGGCTCAGGGACAGCACCCAGGCTCTAAGTTTATGCCCAGGAGTGACACAAAGAAAGGAAAGAGAAAGAGAGGAGGGAAGGATAGAGGGAGAAAAGGAGGAAAGGAAGGAAGAAGGGAGCATGCAAGCCTTGGTTTGGAGTCCTTGGATCAAGGGAGCCAACCATTCACAATCTCTGTGGAGACAGTTTCAGAGCCTAAAGTTAGTGTGTAGGACCAAGCCACTGACCCATTCATGACATCAGCAACTTCATGACTTCCAAATCTGAGTGGTCGCTGACTGCAGATGGAAAAAGCCTCGGGTAGTTCCGAGGGCTCAGGGTGGGTCACAGAGTTTCAATCTCCCCTGGCTCACGGAGTTTATTTTCTGGTCAGATAAGAAGAAACTGTCCAAGGGCTAGGGAGGTATAGGGTGAGGGAGTGGGAAGAGGGGGGTGGCAAGGGATAAGCAGGAAGATGAAGAGGGAGGACAATCTCAGATCCATTGTGTCAGGCCATTGGAGCCATGACCTCAACTGACAACCTAGACCATCAGTAATAGAATCTTCAACCCAGCAACATGGCTATATAAAGTCCTGGCACTCTGGGTTCACCGTTGACAACCTGGCTGTCATCCACTGTAGAATACCTGTGCAGTACATCCTTGGGGACTGGCACTTTTGCTGGCTCAATCTGAAGATGACACCCCCAGTGTTCATTCCTCGACCAGAGACAGAGGTAAGCGTGCTACTGGAAGAGGACACCCAGGAAATGAGGGCGAGATTCAGACCTGTGTTGCCCCCAGACTACTTCTGGGGCACTCTAGGGCCCCATGATTGCCATCCTCAGAGGTAGAGGTTGGTCTCTTTGCTGGCTCAGCCTTTAGTCTAGATGGCAGATGTGGGAGACGCCGACTGAAGTTCGAGGCTAGTGGGAAAACAGGAGGCACTAGGCTGGGAGCAGGCTTGTTTCTTAGAGGATACTAACAACCCAGGAACATTCCTGAGATGGATCCGCACTTTTCTCCTTCCCGAGATAGAGGGACCTAGAGCCCTCCAGTCTGCATCCCTTGGCTGAGAAATTCATTCATTCCCATATCCTTTGTTTGGATAACTAGATCTCACTTGACTGCCCACTGTCAAGGCAGGACAGTGAGAGATCTTGAGTCCTTGATGAGGTCACGAGATCCTCAATATGAGATTGTACTTGAATTTCCTGAGTTGGTGCATGGTCAGTCCCATCTCAGCCTGCCATGATCTAGGACATAGAATGTAGAGACTCAGAGCAGGATGGGGTCTATTCTGTGAGTCTTGAGTATTATGTGTGAGCTTTGAGCTCCCATGTGCTCACCTGCTTCCTTTACTTTGGTGGTTCTATGTAGAAAAAGCTTAAAACTCGGGACTGGGTCCCATCCCTTTTTCATGCTCAAAGCTAGCCCTCTACCATTTGAGCCACAGCTACACTTGCAAGGTTTTTGGGTGTTTAATTGGATATAAGAGTTCTGAATGACTTTGATGCCAAGGGTTGCATCTAACTGCAGTCCTCAGAACTCAGTCTCTTGAGGGGATAGGATGACAGGCATAGAAAAGCATCTTTGGCTGGGTGCCAGTGGCTCATGGTTGTCATCCTAAGTACTCAGGAGCTGAATCTTTGGATCATGGGTGAAAGCCAGCTTGGGCAGGAAAGACCCTCAGACTCTTCTCTCCAATAATGCAACAGAAAACTGGAAGTGGTGCTGTGGCTCAAGTAGTATAGTGCTGGACTTGAGCTGAAGAGCTCAGGGATAGCACCCAGGCCCAGAGTTCAAACCCCACAACCAACAAAAAGAAAGAAAGTAAAACATCTTTGCCTGCAAAGGACGGTGGAGAAGTGTTTGTGTGTATGTGTGTGTGTGGGGTGGTGGTGGTAGACATTTAGCGACCTGCTCAGTCATCATTTTAGACGGATTGTCCCAAACTCTTAGTTCACGGCAGCTGATTCTTGACCACAGGTGAAGCTCTGGGTTGGATGTCGACCGTTGGACCTCAGTCTCCTCATGGGACAGTTGTGAATAAATAAGGGATTAATACAGAGGGATCTCTGGAGCAGGGCCAGGCACAGAGGGAGCAGGTGTCAGATACAGTTCTCAACAATTTTGTGAGCATATGACAGGGAGTTGCCCGGGAAGGGCTCAGATGGGGTCTGTTATTAATCATGCAACAGGTGTGCGATTATGAAACAAAACATGGCTGTCTTTCATCATTACCCTGTCTCCATGAGGAAGGGATCCTTCATTCTATTCATTTTTCCAGCTGGGGAAAATGAGTAATGGAGAAGCCAGGTGACCTACTCATGACCTCCAGCTGACAAGAATCTTGGCCTGATATTTCTTCCATGCTTCCTAGAACAGTGGGTTTTATTCAGTCCACTTCTTGTGGTGGGAAGTCCACTTCTTGTCATTTGTGGGGATTTAATTCTGGGCCTGGATACTATCCCTGAGCTCTTCAGAACAAGGCTAGTATTCTGCCCCCTGAACTACAGCATCACTTCCGGTTTTCTGTTGGTTCTTTGAGAATAAGCGTCTCACAGACATTCCTCCTGAGCCAGCTATGAACCAAAATCTTCACATCTCAGCCTCCTGTGTAGGTAGCATTAAAGGTCTGAGCCACCGGCACCTGACTTAAGTGTAATTCTGGACCTTTGTCTTTCTCTCTCTCTCCCCCGCTCTCTCTCTCTCTCTCTGTATCTCTCTCTCTCTCTCTCTCTCTCTCTCTCTCTCTCTCTCTCTCTCTCTCTCTCTCTCTCTCTTTCTCTCTGTCTCTCTCACTCTCTCTGTCTGTCTGTCTGTCTGTCTGTCTGTCTGTCTCTGTCTCTCTCTCCCTCTCTCTTTCTCTCTCAGGAATTGGTTGAATGAGTGCTAGAGGAGGTGGTCCAGCATCCCCATGTGCCTGGAACCCAAGGTGGCCCTCTCATTCTGGAGGTGGGCTATGGGTCAGGAGCTGTTTTACTCAGCCTGTTGAACCAGCCCCTTGAAGTAAGCCCCTCTGTGCCCTGGCTAGACCGTGATGGTTATTCATTGTCCATCACATGATTTCTTCCCCACATTCTTCTGCTACACCGTTGAAGAAAAGTGGATGAGGAGGTGTCACTTTGTCCCCCTGCCCAGCACAATCCAGGGCTTCTGACTTCTACCCCCACCTATCTGACAAGACCCTGGCTACAAGACAATAAAAACACTCTGTGTGTACTACCCTTTGCTCCGAAGTGTCGTTTTGGTTATGGTGGCGGGGTTCAGAGGAAAGACCCCAGACCTAACACCTCCCGTTGGACATTTGTTCTTGTGACAGAGCCATGTCATTGCTGTGGATAAGGATGAAGCCACCATCAAACTGACCCAGAAAAATGCTCAAAGATAGGTAGGCTGTTGAATTATCAAACCCACTCATGTCTGCTTCCTACTCCCAACAAGGAGGTGTAGTGTGGGCTGCCCAGCCCTGGGCTGAAGTGATTATAAATGGATGGTGGCAGTCAGGAGCTCATGGCTCCCACCCATCATCCTGGCTCTTTGGGAGGCTGAGGTCTGATGGCTGTGACTCAGAGCAGCCCGGGCAGGAAAGTCCAGGAGATTCTTATCTCCCATAAACCACCTCCCTCCCCAAAACCACAGAGAAAAAAGCCAGATTTGGTGCTGTGGCTCAAGTGTAGAGCCTCAGCCTTAACAAAAGAAGCTAAGGGATAACACCCAGGCCCTGAATGCAAGCCCTAGGGCTAACACAATCATAAAATAAATGAACACTGTACACCTTCTAGCTGACTACCAAGAAAGATGTATTCAGTTTTCTCGATGGTACATTCAGCCAAATGTAAGGGGATACCTTTGATGTTCCCTCAACCCTCTCCTTCTCTCCTTTATCTGTCCAGGCTTAGGTTGCAGGACAGAATTCGGATCATCCGCTTGGATGTGAGCTTAGGTACCCTCTCCCATCCACCTCCCTTGGGGTCAAGATCCTGGATGCACTCCCTGCTGGGAGGATGAGGCACCACAGAGCTGAGGGTAGGGACCCCAACACTCACACACATACACACACGCAAACACACAAACATCCCTAAGGCAACCCAGACTAGCCCTTTCCAAAGACACTTTATCTCCTTGGATTAACTGAACTAGGAGAGGAATTTGATCCCCTGTAACTGATTATTTTAACTTAGGCTTGCTTGTTGATAAGAAATGAACGTGAGCCAACAAAAACTAAAAAAACTTTGGTGCTCGTCACCTGGGGTTCAGGCTCATGCCTGTCATCCTGGCTACTTGGGAGGCTGAGATCTGAGCATCACAGTTTGAAGCCAGCCATAAGCTGGAAAGCCCATGAAAATCTACTCTCCATGGAACCACCAAAAAGCCAGAAGTGGAGCTGTTGCTCAAGTGGTTGAGCACCAGCCTTGAGCAATAAAACTCAGAGAGACAGCTCCCAAATCCTCAGTTCAAGCCCACACAAAGAAATGATCTTGTCTTGTTGCCCACAGATTGCCCAGGCCTCAAGCCCGTCTCATGGAGTGTGATACAACACCTGCCCCTTTTTGGTGTATCAGGGCCTTCAGAAATCTGGTGGTGGAATCCAGGCCTTCCCCTTTGTGCATTCTCAACCCACACTGGCTGGAAGGCAGAGCTTGACAAGTCTGGCAGCCTGCACAGCGGAGAGGCTCCAGCTATGCCAAGGTGATAAGAAAGGGCTTCTTGGAGACAACATAGCAGAGCATGTTCATTTCCAGCCAGGGCTGCTGGTGAGAGACTTGGTATAGATGTGCAAGACTGTCCCAAGACAGGCCTGAGGGATCACAAAAGAACAGCTATCCAGGGCTGGCATTGCGTCTTAGAGGTAGAGGGCTCACCTAGCACACAGGAAAGCCTGGGTTCGATTGCTAAGTCCTGCATACACAGAAAAAGCTGGAAGTGGCACTGTGGCTCATGTGAAAGAGCACACCTCTGGAGACAAAGAAAGTCAGGGACAGTATCGGGGCCCTGAGGTCAGGCCCCAGGGCTGTCACCATAAAGGAGTTCTCCCAGGGACCTTGGTGACAGGTGGATGGCTATGCCCTGAAGCTCTTAGTAGATTCATCCGTGCTTTATGTCTCCTTTGACAGAGGAGAGCTGGACAATCCTGCCCTGTGCACCCCTGGACCCAGTTTTCAGCAAGGCTCCCAAGGTCTTCCACCAGGACATGGAGCAGATGGCCCCGTAAGTCCTCAGGTATCGCTTTGGTGGGGCATGGGGACATTGGGCAGGCCCCAGAACTTCTAGGTGGTCTGATCTGCCCTGGAAGACCAGGCAATCCGGGGGAGGCAGATGGGAGCTTAGAGGGGATTAGTGATATGGAGTGGGCCCTTTAATCCCCATGGCCACACCCAGATTGTAGCCTCCCTTTGCTGTCTCTGAGGGAGGTAGATGGGTGTCTAGGTGGTATCTTCTAGAGGAGGACTAGGTGGAAATTCTGAGGGACTAGACACCTTACGCCATGAGCCCCTGGCTCATACCTGTCATCCCACATCTGTCATCCTGGCCACTCAGGAGTCTGAAATGCAGTGGATCTCATTTCCCAGCCCTGGCAAGAAAGTCCTTCCAGCGCCTCATCTCCAATCTCCAACCGGAAGTTGCACTGTGGCTCAAGTGGCAGAACACTGGCCTTTAGGAAAATTAGACATCAGTGACAGTACCCAAGCCCTGAGTTCAAGGCTTTCAACCAAAAACAAAAACAAAAACAAAAACAAAAAACCAAACAAGAAAGAAAGATACCCCTTCCTTGCTTGCAAGAGATAGTGAAGTATTGGGGTGGTTGAGGTTGTGAGACCAGATGCTGGCCTCACAGTAGAGACATTTCTAATAACTCCCCAGGTTTACCCCAGTGTGAAGCCATAGCATGGTGGGTGGTGTCTTACCAAGAACTCCAGAGGTCGTGGCCTGTGGAAGGCAGGGAATGGGTGAATGGGAGCAGGGGTGGGATGGTAGTGTCAATTATATGCTCTCCATCCATGGAAGATGTTTTTGGATGCTAGTGACTAATTCTGAAGTGTAGGGTTACATTTGGTTTGTGTCTTTATGAGTTGGGTTTTCCCTTGGTATAAGAAGGTGGCTGCTGAGGAGGCTACAATGCTTGATAAGAAATGTACTCCTTATCTTGCCCATGTAATTGTAATCCCTCTTCATAGTATTTTCACAATAAAAAAAGAAAGAAAGAAAAGAGCTAGAAAAAAAAAGAATTTGGGTGTAGCCGGGCGCTGCCAGTGGCTCATATCTGTCATCCTATTTACTCAGGAGGCTGAGATCTGAGAATCACGGTTCAAAGCCAGCTTGGGCACGAAAGTCTGTAAGACTTTATCCCCTTTGAACTACCAGAAAATTGGATGTGGTGTTGTGGCACCAGTAGTAGAGCGCACACCTTCATCTGAAGAGCTGAGGACCTTCTGGCAGGCCCAAAGTTCAAACCCCATAACCTACAACCAAACAAAAGGTAGCTGAATTTTCTGCATAACAATGTGTACAGTAGAAATGCCATGATGTGTTCTGAACCATTGCAGACATGTGAGAGGCTCTGACTTTTGTCTGCAGTTGGTCTGATGATGATAGTGACATCATCTCTGGGGTGGAATATTCAGGGTGCTCAGGGACTGCTGAGGCTTTGGGCTACCACTGTGTGTGTCTGTGTGTTCGTGTGTCTTTTGTCTGTGTGTGTCTGTGTCTGTGTGTTTGGATGTAGAAGACCTGGGCCTTGAACTCAGGGTCTAGGTGAAGTTCCTATGCTTCTGTGCTCAAGGCTAGTGCTCTAACACTTGAGCTGCAGCTCCATTTCTGGCTATTTGGTGGTTCATTGGAGATAAGAGCCTCACAGACATTTCTGTGCTGGCTGGCTTTGACCTCAGCCTTCTGAATAGCTAGGATGACAGGTGTGAGACACCAGTGCCATATTTGTGTGTGTGTGTGTGTGTGTGTGTGTGTGTGTGTGTGTGTGTGTCCCTCATCTTTCTCTGTCCCCTTCCTGGGTGCCTGTCTGCCTCTTTCTGACCTCGGATGGTGCCCCTCCTCCACACCGACTTTGTCTTTATCCTCCTATCAGGGTCTACAATGAGTCTTAAACTGCCAGAGACCTGAGTTCAAGCTTTTCTTTGGGGCCCAAGTCCAGCTGTCCAAATCTTTGGCCTCCTGCAAGGGATTCTGGGTCAACCGGGCTAGCTGCAATAAAGTCTTGCCTGTCTCTGTGTGGGGAACTCAGACATGGTATGTCCTGCCCTTTTCCTCAGCTAGACCCCTGGTTGCATGTCCCTCTCAGCAGGCTGGCAGTGGACTGGGGGAAGGAGGTTGCAGTTTCTTCCAATCTGTTCTTCAAACCTGGTTTGATATAATGGTTCAACAGAATATCTTTTCGATTTCTATTCCCAGCAGCAACATGCAAGGCGGACAAGAGGCCTTTAGTTTGGGAATTGGTATCTGCCACTCTGGTATTATTCCACATATAAGCACTGTGCAGGGGTGTCAGCCATTCAGAGTTATTGCATGAATAGCTGCCTTGAGCTACCAACTCATGGACAATGTCTAAATGTCCACTCTAGGCTTCCATATGAAGAGGGGTATACTCATCCTCATCCCTAGTATTCATCTGGGTGGCCTTTTTGGAAAGTAGTCTTCACACCATAGTAAGCAGATTAATTTTGGCATCCTAAAGAAGAAGTTTGCTTGGATCCTACTCCATTTTTTTTCTTGAAATTGATACCATTCCTCACTTTTTCATCTTGTTCCTTGTCTGAACATGAGGACCCTTGGTGTCTTCATGTGTAGCTTATTCTAGGAATGAGAAAATAGGAAACAATGCTTTCTTTGTAAATGATTTGGGAAGTATGTTATAGTGTAAGAGAACTCACTATTCAAGATATGGGCTTTAAGAGCTTTCTAGTAGCTTTCTAATGTTGGTATCCAACATTAGAAAAAATGTATAATGCAATAGTAAAATAGAAGTCCTTGGTATGACTACCTAAATTCTTGTTTTTTTAAAGACACTTGTTTTCATCTAAAAATAGGCCTGTCTATTGCCTTCAAGTGATTTTGATGATTGAAGATGCTTAATGAGAAGTCAAAATATATTAGTAGTCCTTTACTATCAATTAAATTTCACTTTTTCTTCTTGGAAAATATAATGATCAAAGCAATAGTGCAGAATCAGCAAGCAATAGTTCAGAATCATGCTTCAAGTGCAAGTGAATCACCAGTAAGTAATCCTTGATTCCATTTTCCACAAAGTTTTGTCACAGATACAATCTGCCTGCCTTCTGTAGCTGCTTTCCTAGCCGGGACCTATTCCTTCATTGTACAGGAAAAGTGTGATTCAACTGATTTCAGTCAGATCTGTTAATAGAATTATCAAGTATTTAGATTCTTTTTTAAAATTAGTTGTGGGCCTGAACTCTGGGCCTGGGCACTGTCCTTTAGCTCTTCAAATCAAGGCAAGCGCTCTACAACTTGAGCCACAGAACCACTTCTAGATTTTTCTGTTTATGTGGTGCTGTTCTGGGAAATGGCAGAGCAGAAAGTGAAATGATGCAACTAAAAATATAAAAGCAAAATAAATTAGGATAATTATTGAGCAACCATATTGTCTATGAGAACCATGAAAGAGAAAGAGGAAAGCAGATACAGATGTGAAATGACATAGCTAGCCACAAAATCCATGCTTCTAATCAATTTACAGAGCAAACAATTTTTTTATTTTTTAAAAGAGATGGAAATAGAATTTATGTATTTACTTGAAATTAGTAAATATATTTTTAGTCGCCTACGTAAAGAGACATAGCTTTAACCAAATTACAGACAAGAATCTTAATCCTTGCGCTGGGAAGGTGGCTCAGTGGTAGAGTGCTTGTCTTGCAGCTTACTACAATGTGGAGAGTACTTTCCAAAAGGGCCACTTATATGAATACTAGGGATGAGGATGAGTATATCCCTCTTCATCGCGAAGCCTAGAGTGGACACCTAGACATTGCCCATGAGTTGGTATCTCAAGGCAGATATTCATGTAATAACTGTGAATGGCTGGACACCGCTGCACAGTGCTTATATGTGGAACATATTGCAACAGCACACACACACACACACACACACACACACACACACACATACACACACAACATCAGATTTCTTCTTAAGTATCTTTTGTATATGGTCTTAAGAAGAAATTTACATTACTAACTTGAATTTCTGACAGGACAATATCATCACTGTACATCTTGCTTCTATGCTCTCAGTTTTAAATTACTATCTAAGTATGTGCACTACATATGTACAGGAAAAATTAAGAGCCACACGGGTGGCTCAGGTCTTTAATCCTACCTAATCAGAAAGACGAAATCTGATGACTGTGCTTTGAAACCAGACAAAAAAGTCCATTAGATTCTGGTTTGAAAGTAACCAGCAAAAGCTAGAAATGGAGCTGTAGTATAAGCAGTAAAAGCATTGAGAAAACAAAAACAAAAACATAACAAATTCTGGGACAGAGCCAGGCCTTGAGTTCAAGCTCCAGTATTGGCACCAAACTAGTGAATGATGAATGAATGAATGAACTAAAAATAAATTAAGTGGTCACATGTGGAGAGACAGGTAAAATGTAACAACCGTGGTGATTGGATTATGTATTATTTTGTAATAAGTCAAATTATCATTTTTCATAATCACTAATATTTTAATTGAACTTTTATGTACAATAAACCCTGAATTTGGCATTCATGTATATGTGTGTGTACATGTGCACACGTGTGTGTGTGTGTGTGTGTGTGTGTGTGTGTGCGGTTGCAATGTTGCTTGCCAATGTGGACAGTGAGGCTGAAAAGAGCTATGTTGCAATATTGTTATTTATCAGTGTTCCGTCCTGTCATTTCAGTGGAACCAGCCTTCTGTACATTTTATTTGTAAAATAATAACATCATCATAATCAAAGCATTTACACCATTAAGTTAGATAAAAGAGATCACTTTCAGCTCTTAGTATATGCTAGGAAAGAAGATACACATATAATTAGGTAGTAAGTTATTGCAGTAAGATGACTGTCAGTACAAAATATGTATTTGACCTCTTAAATTGGATATACTTTTAAGATATACTCATAGAGTAATTTTGACCAACTTGACCAAACAGGTATTATTCTCCGGTTATTCCTGTGAAACTCAAGGTGGATAAACTCTTCCCAGATTTCTGTTGAAAATAACTTTCTTTGTAAGATTGAATCTATTCACACTAAGATAATAAACACCGTATTTTTTAGGTTTGAATATCCCATCATATTGACTGAAAATCAGTATTGTGGATATGTTTGTTAGATATACATTGCAAAAACAAAAAAAAGCATGTGTCACCTCCAGATTGTGGATGCATTTGAAGTTGTATTATACATACAAAGGTTTCTTCATTAATAGTACTTTTGTGGGAGTAACTATCACAACTTTAACAAATAAGGCTTTTTGAATATCCTTTCCAATATAAATAACATCCCAGAGTGAGTCTTGCAATTTCTGAAAACCCTTTGAATATTTTAGTGTTATTTAAGTTCATTGACTACACAGCTAAAGACATTTCTGAAATAAACGTTGTTAAAATCTGAAAATGTAAGTGGGTATATAGGCTTTTTATGCATCATTTTATGAAAAGCCAGTTTTTTATGAAAATAAAAGATATAGAATAAAAGAATGGAAGTGAATTGGGTGAGCTAATTATTAGTATAAATTTATTTTCTATTAGCAAAGTCCTTTGAATATATATGATGAAGTTAAATTATGTCCTTCGTGACACTATGCTTCAGTTATTTTTAGAATCTTTGTAGTTATAAAAGTGAATTTGTAGTATAAATAAATGTATTTGAAAATGATTAGGATTAATCTTGTTTTATGTTTCCTACTCCCAAGAAAATGAATTATTTTCAAGTGTTAACAGTTTACAATTGAATCTTCAGTATCATAAGAAATTTTGAACAAATATAGTAGTATTGATATCTTTTTTCGGGGGTGGGGGAGTCTGGTAGTGGGGCCTGAACTCTGGGCCTGGGCGCTGTGCCTCAGCTCTTCAGTTCAAGGCTAGCGGTCTTCCACTTGAGCCACAGCACCACTTGCGTTTTTTTTTTCTTTTTGCTTATGTGGTGCTGAGGAATCGAACCCAGGGCTTCATGCACGCAAGGCAAGCGCTCTACCACTGAGCCACCTTCCCAGCCCTTAATGTCTTTTTAAACCAATTGTATTCACAAGTTGGAGAGGCTTTAATTCATGCTTAGGCCTTCTTGTCTATGATTTTTTATCCTTTCATTCCTAACATTAATAATAGGTCAGACTGCATTTTTGGTTACATGAAAGGTAAATTATTTATCTGGGGTCAAAGGTGATTTTTATATCAGTGTTGCTTTAATAGCATTTTAAAGTAGTACCTTTGTCTCAAAATGTTGGGTATAAATAGCAATCAAAATACTTCTAATGGTAAACAATTTTGTTGAGCTACATTGTGGAAATGATTGGTCCATAAGACCTGCAGTCTGTTTCCATCAGGAATTGGGGAGGTCATACTTTCAGTAAGACAGTGTTAAACAGAGTTAGGCTCCCCAGGCAGTGCAGTGTTGAGTGAAGGGATAGAATATGATTTCTGCTATTTTGACCTAGAAATCAAGAATGTTATACTTTAGCAGTTCCTTTCACCAGGGAGGTATGCATTGATTCTGAACTTCGAGTTTTCATATTACAGTTCTCTATTTTCTAACAAAGATAAACTGAAATATTATGAGTGTACACAATAATTCTGGGAATTTTTCCTAGAATTTTAGTCATAAAATAGAATGAGGTTAATTGATACAGTCAGAGATGGACCTCAGGCTAACACTTACCATGTGTGCAATATTGTACTAGTAATTACAACTCTGAAGACTTCAATATCATCATCTGAGAATTAAAAATGTAAGTAGTTCCACTTTATGAAATTATTCTGAGGATTAAATTAGATACCATAGGTAAAGTACTTGGAAAAATAATCAATTAGCATTTGGCACATTCTAACTGTTATTTTATCATGTGGTGAATTCTAACATTTTTACTGTGATTTTTATTGTGTCTCTTTTTGATGTGCAATGTCATGTATTGATATTCATTGCCTTGATCATTTTTCTGTCACTATGAGGAAAATACCTGCAAAGAAAATTTCTGAGAAGGAAACTATTTTATTGACTCATGGTTTAAGAGAACACAGTTTAAGATCAGATGTCTCCATTGTTTTTAATTATATTTTTATTATCTTAACTAGTTGTACAAGGGAATTTCCATTCAATAAATCATGATTTAAGTGTAATGGATCTTTATATAACTTTTCCCTACACTTTTTTTTCTTTTTTATTTCTTTTTTATTTTATGTTATTTTTTGTGAACATACTGTACAGAGGAGTTACAATTACATGGGCAAGATAATGAGTACATTTCTTATCAAGCATTGCAGCCTCCTCCTTTGTTTACCCTTCACATCCATTCCCAGCCTCCCCTCGCCCCCTCATCCAATACTCCCCCCCACCAAAGTTGATTGAAATTAATAGCAATTATCCATTTTGTTAAAGTAGAGATGGTTTTCCCAAACTGATTCTCACAATTCATCTTCCATTCAACAAGTAGTAACGTGTAACAATTCCCTTTGTTTTGCTCCTTATTAAAAGTGTTTCCATTTTAATTTTATTTTTTTTTAATTTAATTTTATTTTATTTGTGAACATACTGTACAGAGGAGTTACAATTACATGGGCAGGATAATGCGTACATTTCTTACCAAGCATTGCAGCCTCCTCCTTTGTTTACCCTTCACATCCCTTCCCAGCCTCCCCCCTCCCCCCCATCCTAATCCTCCTCCTTTCCCCCCCTGCCCCCCCCCGACGTTGTAAAGCTCGTTTTGGACATGACAACTTGTACTTCTCATTGTTGCAACAGGTCCACCTCTATCCTTAAACTACTGGTTTTTCCCCATCTCCTCCAAAAGTTATACTGACATCAAATATAGTGAAAGCAGGGGTTATACTGTGGGGGAGGGACATACAAAGCAACAAAGAGATAATCTTATAAATGCGTTAGAAACACATGCATGAAAGAAAAAAACATTAAAATACACATCTAAGGGTTCATTTTCCTGACATCACATTATCTGACCTTTTCCGCTTGACTCATACATATACTAGATATTACAAATAAGGGAAACCATGGGACCTATGTTTCTTTGGGCCTGGCTTCCTTCACTTAATATAATTTTTTCCAAGTTTTTCCATTTCCTAACAAATGGGGCAATGTCATTCTTTCTGATGGAGGTATAGAATTCCATTGTGTATATATACCACATTTTCTTGATCCATTCATCTACTGAGGGTCTTCTGGGTTGGTTCCATATCTTAGCTATGGTAAATAATGTTGCAATAAACATAGTTGTGCTGGTAGCTATAGTGTTACCTCAGGACCAATGGAATAGAATTGAAAACCCAGAAATGAACCTACAAACCTATAGCCATCTAATCTTCGATAAGGTAGCTAAAACAATAGAATGGAAGAAAGACAACCTCTTCAGTAAATGGTGCTGGCAAAATTGGTTAACTACATGTAGAAACCTAACGCTAGATCCTTATATATCACCCTGCACCAGAATCAACTCCAAATGGATCAAAGACCTTGAACTCAAAGCAGACACTCTGAAAACATTACAGAATGGAATAGGAGAAACCCTAGGTCTCCTTGGCTCAGGCCGAAATTTTCTGAATAGAGACCCGGAAACACAACAAATCAAAGAAAGGTTGGACAAATGGGATTGCATAAAGTTGCAGAGCTTCTGCAGGGCAAATGACATAGCTAGCAAGATCAACAGAAAGCCCACGGATTGGGAGAAGATCTTTACTAGCCATACAACGGACAAGGGTCTCATATCTAAAATATACTTGGAACTCAAAAAATTAAACCCCCAATAACAAATCCTCAAAGAAACAACTGCCCAATAAATAAGTGGGCTAAAGATTTAAAGAGAAACTTCTCTGAAGATGAAAGAAGGATGGCCAATAGACACCTGAAGAAATGTTCAACATCCCTAGCCATAAAAGAAATGCAAATCAAAACAACATTGAGATATCACCTCACTCCAGTTAAAACGGCAAAAATCAAGAACTCTAACAACAACAGATGCTGGAGGAGATGTGGACAGAAAGGAACGTTACTTCATTGTTGGTGGGAATGTAAACTTGTTCAACCACTTTGGAAAGCAGTATGGAGGTTCCTCAAAAGACTTCACATAGAACTCCCCTATGATCCAGCAATCCCACTTTTGGGCATTTACCCAAATGTTTACAAACAAGACCACACTAAAGCTTCCATTTTATTTTATAATGAAGGATGATTTCATAAATCTACTGTAGATGCAAAAATATATCAATATATTTCTAACTGTATGCATTGATCTATACATACACATATATTACACAAGTTACAATGATAATTTATAACTTCTGTAACTATACAATTTACTGAATTATTAAAAATGTCGACGGCTCATGCCTGGAATCCTGGTTACTCAGGAGGATAAGATCTGACGATCATGGTTTGAAGCCATCCTGGGCAGGAAAGTCCATGAGCCTCTTATCTCCAAACAACCAACAGAAAATCAGAATTGGAACTGTGGCTCAAAGTATTAGAGTAGTAACCTTGAGAGAAAAAGCTCAAGGACATCACCCAGGCTCTTAGTTCAAGAACTACAATCTACCCAAAAAAGTCTAATTTACACCTCTGTAAGTAGAGTATTTCCATCACCCAAATGTACATCCATGCTCATTTGCAAGGTAACTCTGTTTTGTCTCAAGTACCACTAAATATTATCACTAAAGTAGCATTGGAACGTGGGTTCATTCTATCTCACTAATGGATTTTTCTCCACTCAAATACTCAAGTATTACAATTGTTCTAATTATTTAAATCATAGCTTTTTTACCCCTAATACTAGAATTTGATTGAGTGTTTTGTGCCCCTTAAATGGATGTTCTTACCACTTTGTCATGCCCCCAGCCCTAAGTTATCCTGATTATTTTTCAGCTAGAAACTAGCTTCCTACTTGTGTATGAACTTGGTCTCAGTGCACTTGATGTTATTCTTCCTGGAATAACAGGTGCATTGCATTGTGTACAGAACTTTCTGTTCAGTCTGGGCTTTAGCCACTATCCTCCCAACAGTGCACTCCCATGTAGTCACGAATTTCATAAGCTTGTCATAGCTGATTTTTTTTAAAAATCTTTCATTTCCTGCAGGTTCTTGAGTACTGAATTAATTTTTGTTGTCTTGGGTTGTTTTGTTTCATTTGAATCTATGTGTTGAGTTGTTCCTCACTTATCCTTTTGTTTCTTTCCCTCAAGTTCTTACTTAAAGTGCTAAGAAACCAATTCTTCTTTTTCAAGATAGTCAGGGGGAACATTATTTATTCCAAAGCAATTTCAGTATCTATGAATGGTATACTCATGCTAAGCGCAGACTTTGGCATACACAGAGATCATGAAATATATGAAGAAAATAAAACTACAGATGAATGCCAGGAGGAGAATAAGCTATTATTAATTGTTTGACAGAGGTTTCTCTTCTAGTGAAAGAAATATATAGCTTGAAGCAGGATTTCAAAAGAAAAATCATATTGCTAGGAGGAACCTAAACAATCATCTAATACTATAGACTTGAGAGTGATGAATGACTTCCTGAATAATTTACTTTTGGGACAAATAAAAGCAGGCTTCCAAAAAGAGAATAGATTTTAGAGAAACATGATGAATTTTATGTAAATAGGTCCTTAGCTGATTTTGTTAATTTGTGAACTAATACAGGGAAATAAAGTACAGTAAGGTAAAAAAAAAATAACTTCACATTGAAATATTCATTTATGTTTGTATATGTGTGCATGCATGTACGAGTATGCACACGAACATGTGCATATGCTCATGCATGCATTCATCATTCTTGAGGCTTGATAGTCCCTGGGAACTATTCCTCACCTTCTGTGCCCAAGGATAGTGGTCTACTACTTCAGCCACTGCTACAATCCTTTTGTGTTTTTTTTTTTTTTTAGATAATCGCTTGTATTTTCATGATTGAACAGTGGTCTTCAGATCTCAGACTCCCGAGTAGCTAGCGAAGCTTATTCAGCCTCTGAGTAGCTAGTTAAAATTCTACCTATCCTCTGTGCTTCACTGCTCTTTTATTATTTTCCTGAGGTATTCACAAGCCTAAGTCATATATATATATATATATATATGTCTACTTGCTTTAAAAATATTCTTACTGCTTGGCACCAAGGTATCACATGTGTACTCTTAACTACTTAGGAGGGTTGAGGACAGAACCCAGGCCAAAATTTAGTGGACTTATTTCTCAATCTATAGCTGGGTGAATTGGAACATTTCCACCATCCTGCACTATCTAGAAACTAAGATTGGAAGGACTGAGGATCCAGGCCAGGCAAGGTAGCAAGCTAGAAAAGTTGGTGTGCAACTCTGATGCCATTGATGATGGGAAGGCTAAAAGGACAGAGCAGGTGCATGTTCTTGTGGAAAGGGAACCACTATCCTAAAATTAACCACAGGTATGATGCCGGCCTGCAAGAACAATATACCCCAATTTGAAATCGCCACATTTTCCACAACCAAAATAAGTATATACATTAACATCCAAAACCTTAATAAATCTGTTCTTTGTTCTAATATCAGCTTTGTCTGATTATCATATGATGTGACAGAATAATTTCTTCATTAAACTTATGACAATTTAAAAATACCTAGAAAATTCTTTCTCACTTATTAAGTGCAAATGAATGGCAAGTTGCCTCATTTCTTACATATTTGACTACCACTATAAATTCGTCATATGATTATTATTAATAGTAATATATTCTAATTTATTACTTTACTTTGTAACAGTTTTTAAACTTTTTGCTTTTCTGCTGAAGTTGAAGCATTTAAATAGTATCATCAAAGTATATTCCTTGGATATTTAGGGGAGTTTTTTACAATGTTTTTAACCAATGGCTTCTAAGAATTCTTAATTGGTATATTATTTGGTTTATTTTTAATTTCAAATTATTTTTATTGTAATGGTAATGTACACAGGTGTTACAGTTACATAAATGAGGTAATGAGTACATTTCTTCGGGAAGGAACATTGTTATATATTCCAACGATATTTTTGTACACTCAAAACAAGAACTATTGATGCTTTTGCTGTTGCCATTGTTCAATGGGTACTTTTGCTTTTTTTGTTCAAGCATTTTTTATTATAAAATTGATATACAGAGCGTTTACACTTAAATAAGTCAACTAAAGAGTATACTTCATTTTCTTTTTTTTTTTTTGGGGGGGGGGTTCGGTTGTGGGGCCTGAAGTCTGGACCTGAGCCCTGTCCCTCAGCTCTTCAGCTCAAGGCTAGCGCTTGAGCCACTTGAGCCCCAGCGCCACTTCCGGCTTTTTCTTTTTGCTTTTGTGGTGCTGAGGAATCGAACCCAGGGCCTCATGCTTGCAAGGCAAGTGCTCTACAACTGAGCTACGTTCCCAGCCCCTACTTCATTTTATTTTCTAAATTTCAAATTTTGAGCTTAAATGTTTACTTTTGTTTCTTTAGAGTAATTCTTTTTTCAAAGTTTAGGATCAGTTAATTTAATTTTGCATGATTTTTACACATGTAAATTATTCAGACACATATATTTTGCTTTTATAATATTTAACATGTGGCTATTTAAAAATTAATTTCTTAATTTTATATGGTTAGTGAATCTAAATACATTTATTTTCTTATAGTATAAAAATATTTGTCCAGGTAACAAATACTTACAGTATTTTCATGAAGCACATACTTTACTAAGAAAGGCTTCATTACTTGGTCACTTTTTGGAAGTACTTTTACTTGAATTAAAAAAAAAAAACTTTGAGCTCGGCATGGTGATTTGTGACATCCATTTTCTAGCTATGGTGGGAAGTGTAAATAGAGTTTGTAATTCGGGAGGGACTGGGAAACTATGAGACCTTAGTATAAAACTATTCAGAGTGAAATGATTATGGACATAGCCATCCTTAGCGTTATATACAGCACCTCGCTATCATATTCTAAATCTTGAGTTAAAACACCAGTAATATCAATCATTTGTTAAAATAAAAGGACACATGTTTCAAAATTTTTATTATTTAAAACTTATTTGCAAAAGTTCTCATGTCTTCTATTAATTTTCAATTTACTTAATCTATTAAAATCCAAGTATATTGTGACTATTTTCTTTCTACTAAACTTTTAAATACTATGAGCAATATTATTATTTCATATATTAACATACTTTTACTGTTTGTGATAATTTCCTCCGTTTAATATGATAATATCAATATTGCAAATGTGTGTATGTGGTGTGTGTGTGTGTTTTTATGTGGTTTGTGTGTGTGTGTGTGGGTGTGTGTGTGTACTTTGTAATGCTTGGGAGTTCACACAATTGCTTCACATATGCGAAGCCAATGGTTTACCACTGAGCTATACTGTCTAGTTATAATCCAAATAGTGTTTTAAACCATGACTTTCATTCCTAGTATGCTTTTTCAAAATTATATATGATAACATGTCATCCATATTCTATCCACGCTAGCAATTTTTATTGTAATTTAGAATAATTCCACTTCCAAACTCTTGTGTTTGTTATTGATAAAGGTTTTACTTTGCTTCTTTTCTCTCTTCATTCCTTTTCCCTTTAGAATTTAACTATTCTCTCTCTTATTTCTTTGAAAATTATCATATTCCTATTACAACATGTATATACAATGCTTTAATTTCTATTTTAATTTTTCCCATTTCCATTGATTTTAGTACAAGCTATTAGATGGATTAAAAAGAAACTTCCCTCAGGACACTTTATTTTTCTCCTTCTCTTCTCTGAAGTCTTTCTGGTTTTTGAAACACAATAGCAATCACATATAGCTCCTATGTGGTCCATCATTCTTTCTCCTCTCACTTTCCTCTGTTGTACAGCTCAAGTTGTTATCATTCAGATTTGTTAAGCTACAGTGTTATCTAAATCTTAACTAATTCCTCAGTTAATTTTAGTTGTTTCAAGTATTCTCTGAAGACATTTTTCTATATATAATATCTGGGGTCTTGTGTTTTTTGAAGGTACAAAATATGAGTGACTATCAAACATCTAGATATCTCCGTAGAATATTGGTTCACCTGTTCAATAAACTCCTATGTAAATTCAAGGAATACAGGTCAGTCAGTACAATCTTGTAAAATGATGTAGCTTCACCCTTCATACTAGCTTTGAATCTTTTTATCATGTTTAGTAGTGAAGACAACATAGTTCTACTACAAGAGCAGACACATAGAAGAATGTAACAGATTTGTTAAAAATAATTTCTCAGTTGTATGGTCAATAGATTTTGAAAACTATCCTATGACTTTATGAAATAAAAATACAATCTTAAATGGGTGTATTGGCACGATTTTCTTTCGGGATTTACAGGATGATCTTAGACTACTACATCAATCCTTTTTTTTTTGTTTCTTTTGTTTTGTTTTGTTTTTTTGTCACTCATGGGGCTGAAACTCTGGGCTCAGGCACTGTCCTTGTGCTCTTCAGCTCAATGTGAGCACCCTACCACTTGAGCCACTGCACCATTTCTGGATTTCTATTGGTTTATTAGAGATAAGAGTCTCATGGACTTTCCTGCCCAGGCTGGCTTTAAACCGTGGTCTTTAGATCTCAGACTCCTGCCTAGCTAGGATTACCGGAGTGACCTACAGGTGCCTGGCCTAACTCAATCCTTATACAAAAATTTATAATAAAAAAAGATTATCAAACTAAATGTGAGATGTAAAAACCTATAAGAGATAAACGTAAAAATTCATGATATTTTATCAGTAAAGGTTTCTAATGGAAATCATTAGTGGCTAAAGAAAGGCAAGAATATACTGGATTATATCAAGTGATAGCATTTCATAATTCAAAGGACACTATACTCATAATTCAAAGGACACTATACCCGAAATGAAACATATCCAACAGATAGAGGGAACATATTTGTTAATGCTACAATGTGAATGCTACAATGATTCTTAAGTATTTTTATATCTTCCAATTCCATATAATTTTTCCTGAATAGGATATTTCTTTAAAGAACATGTGTAAATTAATAGTCAATAGGAGGAGCATATGAAATAAGTTACTCTTTAGTATCTAAGAAAAAAGACAAAGAAAACTCACTAGTATGACCCTAACATAAAAAGATGACACAAAATAAAGTAATACATTTGTGGAGAAATTGATAAACTCCTCATAATGATAGATTTTTATAATACTGCAATCATTTTAGCAAGCAAGATTTCAAGTCGTAAAGGTAAAAAAGAATTGTATATTCATTACACTTCTATGAATGCATTAAAGAGAAGTAAAAACCGTATTTCGAAAGGGAATTGTAGTTCATTGACAGTGCACTTGAAAATATGTGTGAGACGCTGGAAAAAATCCCCAAAAATCAAATTTTGAAAAGACACACTATAGAGGATGTACGCTGGACAAATTCCTGTAAGTGAATTTTATATCTATTTTAATGTCTGTTCTAAAATTTATAGCATTTCTATTTGAAGAAATGCAAGTTTGTGAAAATTAGGCTTTGAAAACCTATGAAGGTACAATTCACTTCCACAGCACTAAAATATGTACAATAAAAGGAGATAATATATTGCAAGTGAATTACATGTGATCCTAAGCAGGGTGCCAGTGGCTCACACCTGTAATCCTAGCTAATCAGGAGGCTGAGATCTGAGGATTGCAGTTCAAATCCAGCATGAATAGGAAAGTTTCTGAGGCATTTATCTTTAATTAACCACCACAAAACTGGAAGTGGTGCTGTGGCTAAAGAGGTAGAGCACAAGCTTTGAGCTGAAGAGTAGAGGGACAGTGCCCAGGCATGGAGTTCAAGCCCCACTACCATCAAAAGAAAAAGAAAAGAAAAATAAAAAGAAATAAAAAGAAATATGATCTTAGCCACCAGTTCATTGCTAGAATAATTTCTGCTCTCTCAACATGGCATTTTTTCCCCCAGTTAAGTCCATGGTCTTATATATGACTTGCTTGGAACCAGAATTATTCTTGCATTCTAGTTTTTACAAATTTACATGATTAGCTACCATGATTTAGAGCTAGTAGAAGAAAGAGAGTGGCCTCATCCTTCATGTTCCATTTAGGAGTAATGCTTTCTCTATGTCACTCCCATAGGTCTAAATACTGGCCTTGGCTTTATTGTTTCAAAGTGTCTTATTTGCAGAGTCTTCTATAGTTTATTGAACCATTATACTTAAACACAGAACTTCTCTTTCTCCTATCCCTATTGTTTCTCCTTCTGTTAATTTATGTACACTTGGGTAATAATGCACAACACAAACACTGACAAAAAAATGTTTCTGAGAACCTACTTCCCATTTAAAATTGGTCTTAATTTACAGAGCATTTAGGAAATTTGAACTTAATGTACTCCAGGATAATTTTTTTCATGTTTTTTTTAATTGTTAAAATGGTAGACAGAGGGATTAGAGTTACATAAGTAAGTTAGTGAGTACATTATCTAACGAACATTGTTACCTCCTCTTTTGTTTTTCCCTGCCATCCCTTTTCTCCCCACCGCACCAACTCTCACCTTTCATTTCCAACTAGTAAAGTTCATTTTCAACATAGTGTCTTGTTCATCTCATTGTAACAATGGGTCCTACTGTGTACTTCTTTCAGCATTTAATTTCCCTTCCCCTCCCCACATTAGAAATTTGTATATGCAAGTTGGAGTTCACAGACCTCAAATACAGTGGAAACGAGTTATACCATGGAGGAAGAAAATAGAAGAGAACCAAAAAAATCACATAATATATGGTAGATTGGTAGTTGGGTGGCTTTGCTAGGGCATGTTAGCTTGGTGAGGAGAAGAAGAAGTCTCGAGTCCCACCCAAACTGATAATGAAAAATGAGACAACCAATGGCTGAAGAATTTCAAGAACAAAGGCAGGGACTTATAGGTAACCTCTAGGGGCAGTGAGGGCCTGTGGTTGTCATGCCTCTCTCGATGCCCTTGGAAGTGAGGGCCAGCTCTGCTGTGGGCTAGGCCTGTCTCTTGCCTTGAAGCAGGCACCAGGCAAGAATTGTCAGCACAGCTTCAGCCTGCCCCAAGGAGGTGGCCTATTGTGGGTGCTGTAGCCTGGGCAGCTGCTAGGAGGCTATACTCAGCAGGGCAGAGGAAGCATGGCTAGTAGACTCCGCTCCAGCCCAGCCAAGCTCAGGGCCACTTGGGAAGTTCCAGCTCTGGATCAGGACCAGGAACTGCTCTCCAGACAAGTAGGGCCTCTGAGGACCTGTGCAGTGGCCGCCACGTGTGGGTTGTGAACCTCCTTAGAATGACCGACGAGTCTCAATGGAGAGGTGCATTTGCTTCTGTGCCTCTCCCATCTTCTGGATTCCTGCTCTCCAACTGCCTCATGCCATGTGCAACTACAGGAGTCAATTTCTCCAATCCACTGAGAAGCCATCCCGGAGATGTTCACAGGGCTTTCCAGGCTGCTTCACCATGCATGCAGGGCTCACAGAGTGCCACCCTTCAGGCAAAGTTTACCACCATTTCAGCTTGGCCACCCCTGCCTAGAGGACCACAAACTGCATTCTTACAAATCCAGGGGTACACAAGGCCGTCCTGCAGTCTAAGGCATCCTTTCCTTCCTCCTGCTCAGGTGTGGAGCAACTGTGGAGCCAACTGCAACATCATGATTGATTATCTGAAAAGAAGAGGAAAAAAGCTTCATTGTTCCAGATACAGCTGCCCCTGGGGTTCTCTGTGTACACTAGCCTTGTGCTTAGATAAGGATCCCCAAAGACCACCATGGAGCCAGTTCTCATGTGACCACATTAGAGTCATTTATTGCAAGGTCGAGCCTGGACTCACAACTGTCACCATTGCAGTGGGTCAGAGTTGAGATCCCCGACCCTTCTGTTAACTGGGTAATCTTATAACAGTCTTATTGGCTAGCGAGTGCAGGCTAAGCAATAAGCAATAATTTGTGGAGGAGAAGGGGAAAAAAACAAATCGTTTAAATAGGGATACAGGTGGACCCATTGCAACAATGAGATGTACAAGTTCTTATGGAGAAAAACGAACTTTACAACTTTGGAGAGGGGAAGGGGGGAGGAGGATTCGATGGGGGGGTACGGGGACAATGGGAAGGGATGGGAGGGGGAAACAAAGGAGGAGGCTACAATGCTTGATAAGAAATGTACTCATTATCTTGCCCATGTAACTGTAGCTCCTCTGTACAGTATTTTCACAATAAAAAAAGTTAAAAAAAACATTAAAAAATTAAAAATAATCTGTAGCTTTAGGTACTTCCTGTCATCTGCTGATGGCTATTGCTAGGGGAGTTATGGGCAGAACTTTATTGTGACATTTCACGGTTTTTCCAAGAATCTGAGTTCTAACTTTCAGTAAATGTCTACTTACAATGGGTACTTTCAGTAAAGGCCTTCACAATGGATAGTTTCTGAGTATTCGGTGTCTAAGTCCAGAATGCCTGTGCTTTGGCAAAGATCTCTCACTAGGGGTGTGTGTGTGTGTGTGTGTGTGTGTGTGTGTGTGTGTGTGTGTGTGTGTGTGTGTGTCAGTGTCTGTGTCTGTGTCTGTGTGTCTGTGTGTCTCTGTGTGTGTCTGTGTGTGTTGTGTGAGAGAGTCAGACACAGCTGAAGTTTGGGGTAAAATTCTCCTTCCCTTCAGCATTGAGTTTTGGTATCTATTGTTTGTCCCACCTCCCCAATTTTGAGTTCTAAAGTTATCCTTCTAAATACTTTTATCCTTTGATCTTCTTGATATTCAGATTCCTAAGGTCTGCTTGTGAACTTCAACATTTGCTTCATGAAGGTGATGCCTTTCTTCGATCTTTTATGAAGCCCTTTGCTCTCTTTAAATGCAGTTTATACTGTGTTAGTGGTTTTACTTAGCCCAGACTGTGGTGGCCCAGGCTCTCACTGTTAATTCTGAGATTAGTTTAGGCCAATATGAGATACTATACTTTCAGTATATCAATGAAAGAAGTTCAGCATCTTTATTGAAACAATTTCCTGGCTGTAAATACAAACAAAACATCCAGTGATATAAATGTACAATCTGTTGTTTTTAGTTAATTGTGCACCACTCTAATGAAAAAAAATCTTTTTACTAACTGAAATGAGTATTTGTAATGGGAAAAAATCAAATGTTATAAATCTTAAAAATTGATCAAATACCAAAGAAAAAGAAAGACACTAATCAGGAATGAAGTACAAATGTAAGTGTTTAATAAATAAATGAAAATTTTGAGATTCATATCCACATAGCAAATACGAAGGAAAATAAAGAGGAAAGTCACTGAGATCCTATCTTACACACCAGAATAGCTACCACCACTCAAATAAATAAACTGCTGGAGAGGTAAATAAATCAGGAACTATATTTGGTTTTGTGGCATTGTAAACTAGTGCAACCCATAGGGATATCTTAATGGAAGTTTACACAATACCAAAAAGACAGATATGTTGATGACCTTTACTGCAATTCGATACATATTGAAGGAATATAAATCAACATGAACATACATGTTCATGGCATCAATATTCTATAGCAACCAAGCTGTGTAATCAACCTAGATGCACCAGAAAGAGGGAATGAAGAAAATGTGCTATTCATAGCTATAAACATGTTCTGGTATATGAGAAGTGAATGTTTCTACTGTATCATTGCTAAATATTTTGAATATATACCTAATCCTACTTTCACAAAGTTTTGTGGCATTGTGTTTTTGCTTTAATGAGGAACATCCATATTGATTTTCAGAACAATTACAATAGGTTGAAGATTTCCTATAATATGTAGATATTAGATCAAAATTTAAATATATCAATGAACACATAGAGGACCATCATATATAGTTTATAATTTGAAGCAATTTTAAGAAGGCAACAGTTGGGGGAAAAGATGATGTTAGAAGCTTAAAAAATACACAGACGTGGAAAAATACCAAAAAAAAGGTGCAACTAATTACTGCTAATAGTAAAATATTTTTCTCAAGTATTAACAATGAAACTATTAAAATAATACTTAATAACATCAAATAAATATGCCATAGAAGAAAGTGTACCATAGATAAACGTTTCCCCATAATTTGTTTTACTTTATAACAAATGGATTAGAAGATGCTAACACATTCAAGTGTCATTGATTGAATGCAGCAAAGGAAAGTAACAGAGAAGTAGAGAGTAAGAACAACCTGGGGTATGGATAAAGCTACTCAGTAGAACTTTGTTTTCCTGATCAAAATAGAGCTAGGACAGCTAACTTTTGACAGAACACTTGTAATGTAGAGTAGTGGAGTTAATAATTTAGGTAGTAATTTATTACATTTATTCCCTAATCTTATGATGTGATTCCCTAATGATGTGAGTGATCCTAGATTTTCTTTTTTTTTGGGGGGGGTGGTGTGTGGTCCTGGGGCCTGAACTCTGGCCTGGGCACTGTCCCTCAGCTCTTCAGCTCAAAGCTAGCGCTCTACCACTTGAGCCACAGCACCACTTCCAGCTTTTTTCTTTTTGCTTATGTGGTGCTGAGGAATCGAACCTCATGCATGCAAGGCAAGCGCTCTACCACTGAGCAACCTTCCCAGCCCCCTGATTCTAGATTTTCTGAGCCCTTTTTTTCACCTAAAATCTCTAAATTCCTCACCCTGCCCATGGTTCTTCTGCTTCTCTCATTTCTCCTTGTTTCTGAACTAAAATCCTGTAACCTTTTGGTTCATGAGAAAGAGCTAGAGAAATATGAGGATGGCTTGGAGTCTGAGCTAACATCCACTCCAGCTAGGAGGATCTGGTAAAGGACTTTCACCTGGGTCTCAGAATCAGATATTAATTGACCTTTTGGAAATGGAGAAACTCACTCACTCAGACAGAATCTGTCATTCCTTGACTTTCTCTGAAGAGATTCGATACTAGGGCACAATGAAGAGAATGAGCTTTCCCATTGTCAGAAGGAACAGGTTGAAAACTAAAACTGGCCTCAGGTCCCAAAGGGCCAGTCAGAAGCCAAGAGATCACACTTTCCTCCTCATCAGGAACCTTCTGGTAGAAATAGAGTCTGAGCAAAGTCTGACATAAACTGAGACTGGGCATAAGGTGGAAACAAAAGAATGACCATCTCTTTGATTACAAGGGAGTTATGTAGTGAGACATGACAACTTCCTTCATATAAGAAAATTAAAGTTATTTCACTGCCACTTTGCAGGAGGTCAGTTTCCCCAAAGGAGAAGGTTTTAAATGTTGTGACTGCCAGTTTGCTCTGTAGGCTGTTGTCTCTCTCACCCCTTCTCATGTCAGGAATGCATTGCTTCTTTCAGGCACTCAACTACCTGTACTGACTCCTAGGCAGGAATACTGTAGGCTGTTCTTTGGCTAACCTCTTGCATTTAAAGTAGATTAGGCCCAGGCTCTGCTCATTCCAAGAGGTAAATGCAAGAGGTGAATATAAGCTCAGATTTGTACAGAACCTCGATCATATTGAAAAAAATTAAATTAAATTAATAGTTGAGTAATTTAGGGTTTATAGCCACAAAATTTAGGTAATTATTAGTAATATATCTAGAATCATGGATTAGGAAGAGAACTGTGAAGTAGGTTCAGGATACAATGGAAAAGACACACCATAGCCATAACAGGAGATAAGAGTATGAAGGAACTATTGACATAGGTCCATTTATTATCTTAGAAGTGACCTTGGATAGGAGGCTTTTAGAATAATATCTAAAAGAGAGGAACTTTCTGGGCACTGGTGGCTCACAGCTGTAATCCCAGCTACCCGGGAGGCTGAGATCTGAGTATTATGATTCAAAGCAATCCCAGGCAGAAAAAGCCAGAAGTGGTGCTGTGGTTCAAGTGGTAGAGCACGAGCCTTGAGCTCAGGGACAATGCCTAGGGTTCGATTCTTCAGTGCCACATAAGCAAAAAAAAAGCCAGAAGTGCTGTTATGGCTTGAGTGGTAGGGAACTAGCCTTGAATTGAAGAGGTGATGGATAGTGCTCAGGCCCAGAGTTCAGGCTTCTTGTCCGGCCTAAATAAAAACAAAAAAATAAAACAAAAAACTTTCCAAACTTATCTTTTCTCATAATTGAAGAGAGGCTCTTTTTACAGATATTCTCCTTATCTAGCTCAAGGTCATCAAAACTTCAGTAGACTTTTCCTGTTGAGATGTAATGCACCTAACTCTACTGAACCTAATCATGGCTGGGAAAGTATGGACATAGGTACGTTTGTTGTATTTTTCCTTATGAACTCAGTTATTATATATAATATATATTATAATATAGAATATATTATAAATTGTATAAATATATTAAATAGATTATAAAATGTATTATGTATTAACAGACTTCCTCATTTTAGATGTAGGAACAGGCAACATATTGAAAGAAAAATGTTTGAATCTCTGAGTTATTTCTCTACCACAGGACAATACCAGGTTTCATTCTTATTACCCAAAGAGCAACAAAGGAAAGCGATGCCCATGGATGTGGTTCTCTGGATTTTGGAAATTGTGATCATATATATATATTGAATAATATTGAATATGTAAAACTATAACAACAGAAAAATAAGTGAATACCTATGTGCACACACTCTCAGTCACTTTCATGTATAATACTTTCTTTTCTATGCTCCTATTCACCTACATAGAGAGTACATGAGTTGCCCTTGAATTGTCCTGGAAGTTCTTTATTGGGATACGGTAACTTCACATCCTTTGTTCCCTAAGTAGTCAGATGCTATGTATTCAATAACAAAACTGTTACAAGCAAAAGTATCCACCCTGACACACAGAGGAACTTGGATTTCAGAAATGCCACAAATAAGTGGGAGGTAGAGCAGTACTTTTCAAAATTGAATAGACTACATAATTATTAGAAAGCTTGTAAGAAAAAAACTTCAGCGAAGGATGATACACTTGAAGAAAACTACAGTTTAAATTACATATAGCCAGGGGCTGCAATAGAAAATAAATAAGAATTAAAAAAATAAATTACATATGACATCAAATTACAAAGTTCCAGGGCATTTCCCTACTCATGAAAACTAGAGTAATACATATTAAAAATAAATAAATGAAAAGACAAATGTTTTATACCAAATTTCAAAACATACTATACGTTATACCAAGGAAATGCGATAAGCATGCATTTTACAGTCTAGTAAAATCATATGGCATGAAGAATCTGATTAACTGATTGATAAAAGTCAATACAATGCAGTGAAAACTTCCGATATCTCAAGTGTTAACTTAGCAGAATACTTTCAATCTATGGTGTCTATTTTGCATATTATCCAGCCCTATCCATCCCACAATGGCAGAAGGATTTTCCTGAGAAAGTCCAGAGACCTGTCTACTGTGAGTGCTCAATGTAAACCTGTTCCAATTCTCTTTTATTTGGGCATGTGCTAGACTGACTATCTGTTAACTTGCCAAAGGCACAATTTGGACAGGTTTCCAGTAGTGATATTTTAGCTCTCCGAACAAAAGAGAAATTGAAGACAGAGGGAAAATCTCCCAGATCCCTGAAAGATTTCTATCATTGTGCTAAACCTGTAGCTTTCTACTGACAGTTGAACAAACTGCAGTAATTGCCACTCCAACCACATGTGCAAAAAGTGGCTTTCCAAATATTGGCCTATTTTCACTTTGGTAAATCAAGACACACTAATGTGGCCCCGTTTTACTTAACCTATCAGCTATGGTTGGCCCAAAGGATAGTTGAACTTACGAATTTCTTAAATTTTAGGTCATCACACAATCACTTCATAGCCCTTAAACATTAAAAATACCTACCCATATAAGTCTGCATTACATACTTATTACTGTTTTTCTTCATTTGTTATGTTTTACATATTTGTGTATCCCGGGGCTTAGCTCTGTAATATTCCTTCTCATATTTTTTACCACTGAGTACAGTAATTATTTCTGTATTTTTTCTCCATCTCTGTTTAATTCAAGTCCTTAATAGCATCCTGTCTACTGACAACTCCTAACTACTGATTTTAACAAACTCAAAATATCCCAAAGTGAGCTTTGATCTCTATCTACAAACCAATCCCTAATTACTATTTGATTAAGTGATAACTCTTCCAGCTGTCTTCTCAAAATACCTTGGAGTCATTTCAGACTTACATACTTTTTCATACCTCATATTTAATCTATGACCAGGTTTCGAAAAATTAACTCACTGTATATTTTAGGAAGCATATATATGTGTATATATATATATATATATGTGTGTGTATATATATATATATACATATATATATATATATGTATATATATATATATATATATATATATATATATATATGGTATATGAGTGCTAGTACTATGACTAAAATTTGCGGCCTAGGTTCTTTTATTTTTTTGGGGGGGGGTCCGGTCTTGGGGCCTGAACTCTGGGCATGGGTGCTGTCCCTCAGCTCTTCAGCTCAAGGATAGTGCTCTACCACTTGAGCCACAGCACCACTTTCAACTTTTTTCTTTTTGCTTATGTGGTGCTGAGGAATTGATCCCAGGACCTCATGCATTCAAGGCAAGCGCTCTATCACTGAGCCACCGTCCCAGCCCCTTTCTTTTCTTTTTGGTTCAGTCTTTATTTGGTATAAAGATCACCTACAATGTCATTACCCACACCCTTTTAATTTAAAAATATGTATATTCTGTAGCAATGTCATTGCCATTATAACCATAATTAGGAAGATAATGTGGGTTCATCTGCTCCATACATCTTGAAAGGTAATGAATGTCAAACTTACAGAATATCCTCAGATATGCCTGGTGGAAAACTGGATTTGAATTATGGTTCTACAGCTGATCCATATTGGGTACTTGGGAAATTTGTTTGGCCTTGTTGCCTACTTCTTTTTTTAATAAAATACTTAATTCATTTCCTAACTGGAAGAAATATCTTGAGCACGAAAATTACCCTAATGCAGGTGCAGTGCTTGGAATGGTGTCTGCACATTGTGTAGTAGGTCCAAAAGAAGTCAGCTTCCATCAACATTGTCAGAGCATCCTTCCTGAAGGCCTTAAGAAATATATACCCAACTGATGTTAATATCTGTGAAAACTTATCTTTACAAAAAAAGGTCTTGCCTTCATATGAAACAAAGTAATGTTGGGGCTGTCCTGTGGCTTTTAGTCTGAAGGAGTTTTGCCTAAATTTTATTCTTATACTATTAGTAGTAGCAGTAGCATTCTTTAGTGCTCCCCTTCATTTTTCTAATTCTGTGTTCCATTTGGAATACTATTGTAACTTAGTTTATAATCTTTGTTATTAGAATAAATATACTACCACTGCTGAAGTTTTAAATAAAGAGACAATTTTAGGTGTGCATTACATTTTATGTGCTTAATACTTTCCTGAAATTATTCCTTGTAGGTTATAAATCCCTAACAAACTATTTTTTCAGATTTCTTATATGATTTATAGATTTATTTTATGATTCTTATATGATTTCTTAGAGATCCATAAATAAAACATCTCAGAACAGGAAAAAAGTAGGTAAGAAGTTATAAAAATACTATTATGGTGTCTTAATGGTTAAGTGTAAAGAACATGTAACAAAACAATTGGAAGATTCATTTGCTCTTTTTTCTATTCTCTCACCCTTCATTGTAGAAACTTTCGCACTATGAAGTGCCAAGTCGTCTGGACATTTCAAGCCTCATCTCAGTGACAGAAGTGATGGGATTAGGACATGTGCTCCTATGACTGGCTTTTGGGAAGTTCACAATAAAGCAATACCAGTACATATAAAGAAACTTTTGTGAGTGATGTGAATTGACTTCCTCAATTGCGAAAATTAAATTCATATGTCAAAACATCAAATTTCTTACATTATAATATATGCAGTTCAACTGGCATTACTAACACTTCCATAAATCAAATGCAAACTAAAAGCTCTATATCAAAAACCAACATCTAAGGCAGTGTTGGAAATACAAGAAGAAACACAATAAATCTAATAGAGTGAGATCTTTAACACTGGCAATGAGCAATGATAGCTGAATTTTTAACCAAGCTTGGAAAGTTCAGGTGTCCACTAATGATGTGATTAGAGTTGCGGAGTTGACCTTGGTATTAAGATTAGAGGTAAAATTCAAAGACAGCTAAGGTTGCTGCAGTATTGTAGCTCTATACAGTGTGACCTTCCCTGATAATGGTAAAGCACAGAGTAGAAGCTAAGTCAGTAAAATGTATAGGAAGGATTTTCCACTAAGAATAATTGCAGGGGGTGATCATCACTCTTCCATTGAAAACGTACAGCCCATCATTCTACTTTAAACTCTAGAATATTTCTGATCTGAAGACAATTATAACACACCAATGTGCTGTGAGTGCTGAGCAGTTTAGGTGTGTATTACTGTAATATATGTAAAATCTTTAGAGGTATGGAGTGACCTGACCTTCAAACTTCATTCTGTGTTGTTAAGTTTCATGGAAAAATGTTCACAATTATGCAATTCACACTCATCTATGTCTGAATCAGGCAACTGAGATAAGACATTTGGGTCATCACTCCAGTGACAAGGTTTGTGACCTATGAAATTAATAACATTATTTCACAATGTATATGTGTTTCTGAAAATTTATGCAATACCAAATACCAAATGTACAAAAGGGACAATTGTCCATCTCTTATATATATCCAAAGTAAAGATACACCTGAATTATACTTTCTTGTTAGAGGATCACAGAATGACTGCTGATGTTTGGTTTCTTTCCAGGTGCTCCTATACATTTGTGAATCTTCTCTGAGGAAGTGTTTTCCATAGTTTGTTTTGAGGTGTTCCGAATATCAGTACTGTCACTCACCACAACCATGAAACAGCAAAGATGATGGGATACCTGGCCAAAGAACTGAGAAATCAAAGGAAGTGATAGGAAAGAAGACACCAGAGGACCCAAAGCCTCACTGCCAGCTTCTGGATCCCCAAATCCTGTTTAAAATGCTTTATATTCATTCTACTATAGGTGTGGGGTAATGAGTGGCTACAGGTATGTCCACAAACTGAGGCATCAATCTAGTTTGTGGTTACAACTATTAACTGATGTATTGTTTGTATACATAGTGATAATTGAATCCCTTATTTTTAAGGAGCAGAAGGGAGCAATAATCGTTAAAAGCATAGCACAGACATCCATCTTGTTTCCAAAGTCTTAAACTTTTAGTGTCCAACAGCTCTAACTTAAATACTTTTGAGGTAATACCCCATACCCCTGTCTTCCCTTAACTGTTTGACCTTTCCACAGCACAGCTCTCAGCCTTTTGATTGCTGTTTGATATGGCTTCCCAATATATCCCTTTCCAGGTATAACAGTTTGACTCTAGAATCCCTCACAAGTACTATTACAGATGGGTTATTTGGAAAGGGATATTTTTTTCTAGGGTAGGGTCACTTTTTAAAATTTTATTTTATTTAAAGGTACTGTACAGAGTGGTTACAGTTACATGAGTAAGGTACATTCCTTGATGAATATTGTTACCCACTCCATTGTTGTTCTCCTATCCTTTCCCACCCTCAACCATACCCCCCACCCCAAAGTTGTAAAGTTCATTGCCGGTATATTATCTTGTGAATATCATTGTTGCAATGGGTCACTTCTTTCATCATTATGTTATTTCCCTTTCCTTCTCCAAATCAGATAATATATATACAAGATGGAAGGTACCAGAATCAAGACAGAGATGTCCAGAGATAAATCAAAGACAAATGAAATAAAATAACATCTAGTTACACTTCTTTACCGACATCAAGGATGATATCTGAAAAAAAAGGTAATTGTTGTTTCCATGTCTTGGAGTTCATTTCAATTAGCATCATTTTGTATGGTCAAATGTACATAGCTCTAGAGCCAGCAATCCCATTCATGGGCATTTGTCGAAATTATCTCTAGATAGCTAATGGATAAAAAATGGAATTGAAAATAGCAAAGGAAAACAAATCAACATTCAGGTATTATGATTTTATAATTCTAATACGAAAGAACTGAAGCTTTTGTTTAATGAAGAAAGTTTAGCCTGTAATTTCAATGCAAGGCATCAGTTGTAATGAGTCTAAAGTCTTTTCCTCAAAGATATCCAAGAGTAATATACTCATCCTCTGAAGAGTAAATAAGTAATTATTTTAATTAGCTTTGCTTAATATTAATTTACATGTAGAAAATAAGTTAAAATATCTTCTCTCAGGCTGGGAAGGTGGCTCAGTGGTAGTGTTTGCATGCAAGAGTCCCTGGGTTCAATTCTTCAGTACCACATAAGCAAAAAGAAAAAACCCGGAAGTGGCGCTGTGGCTCAAGTGGTAGAGTGCTAAACTTGAGCTGAAGAGCTGAAGGACAGCGTCCATGTCCATAGTTCAAGACAGACGACCGGACTCCAAAAAATAAAACACTAAAACTACCAGCACAAGTATGTTTTTGGCACCATTATTACCATATCTAAGATATGGAACTAGTCCAGATGCCCCTCAGTAGATGAATGGATCAGGAAAATGTGGTATATATACACAATGGAAATTCATGCTTCTATGAGAAAGAATGACATAGCCCCTTTCTTAAGAAAATGGAAAGACTTGGAAAAAAATCATTGTGTGAAGGAAGCCAGACTCAAAGAAACATAGGCTCTATGGTTTCCCTCATTTTTATTAATTAATATATGCTTAGTATAGTCCTGGCAGATAGGTTCATTTTTTACACTCTTATATTCATCATTGCATCTTAGGAACTACTGGTATGCATTACTGTACTTCTGTCCATTCTCCTTGTGCTTCGGCTTGTACCCCTCTGACCTCGAAGGGCTAAGAATTGGGGATATTTGTTTTAATCTTTATCTCAGACATCTATCTTTACTTTCTAGAAATACATTCATTGAATTCCTTCTGTAAAGTCTAATGTCTTGAAAATTATTACTGCATTTTCATGGCTTTGTTATTTGGCATTAGGGAAGAACATAGATCAGTACTGTAACTTAGGTAAAAGATTATTGCAATCATGCTTCAATAGATATTCTTCATTTTATAATGTGTATTTCAAGGTCTGCCTGCCTGCTTCCTTTTCAATGTTTTCTTTATTTTTCAATGTAGTCTTTTTTTCTGGAAAATATTTATGTGCTTAGTGAAGATCAATTCTTACTGTAACTATTCATTAATTTAATTCCAACCTCATTGCACAGATCCCTCTGAGTTTCTTCAGGGTCTGTATAGTGCTTCACATTTTAAAATATGTTTTAACATCGATGCATCCAATGATGAAGACACATTCCTTAAGTCACCATTTTGATGACTGAAAAGAAACCATGCTGCAATCTCACTATATGGCAATTTTCTGGTTTTAAATTCTTTTAGATTAAAATTGATGCTGGACAACAAATATTCTGTGTACAATTTTATATTTTCCTAATTATTTTAATATACTTCCCATATTATATAAAGTTAAAACATTATCACTTACTTAGTTTTAGGATTTCTAAAACGGTCAGAGTAAAAGTTCTATTCATTCACAATTTTAAGATAATAGAGTGTCCATTATGACCAAGTGAGATATTTTAAATTTTTTTTGTAGTCCTTAAAGGTTGTGCTGGGGAATACAGTCCAGTGCTTCATATTCTTAGTCTACTGTGGGCCTCTGATCCTGATGTGACTTGTGGTTTTATTTTCACTCATCAGGAATTTAAAAAAATTTCAATAGGAAGGAATTATTACTTGCTTACTTTCTCCAATATCTCTCGCATACATAAAAGTAATATAATTCTACACTGACTGAAAATGGTGTTCCTATTAGAGTAATTGTTTATTTTTTGTAGCCCCACTCTTCACTAAGTCTTGTCCCTTTCCTATCTCCCCTTCCCATAAAACTTGACTGGATCCACTGGAAACCCACTTCCAGTCAGCCTGGTCCTTAAAAAGCCAAACCTTAACTAACCTACCCCCTGATAGTCCTTCTATAAACTTTCAAAGGCCTGGCTGCAACCAGAATCCTTCCTGAAAGTCCTCCTCTGCTACAGGGAAATCCTTCTTCCACTCCACCCCTTCCTGGAATCCCTGCTCTGCACCACCAGAAACCAAGCCACATCCATATCTCCTCCTAAGATCCACCTTGCTGTAACAAGAACTCCGCCTACATTGGGCTCCTCCCTCTACTCCTAACTTCATCCACCAGATACCCTGTCCCTAACTACTCTATTCCCTCAGAGTCCCATTGCTCCCATATTCTATTACTTCCAAGATCCTCCCGTCCCTTTCATACCCCACTCCCAACCAAACTTCTCCCTCAAACCCTCCTGGTTTCATCAGAAACTCGATCCATAACTAGTCTAAGTAGCTGAACTTTTCAAGCCCAGCCCTGAACCTACCTCTTCCCACAATTCCCTTCATGCTACACCAAAAACCCTCCACCTCTCTATAACTGCCCTTGTAGCCCGACCTTAGTTGACCAGAAGCTTCTCACACAGCCCATCTCCTGCTTGGAAAGCCAGCCCTGCTCCACCAGAGGCCTCTCTACCTCCCATATCTACTCTCTCAATGGCTTCATCGTTCCCGTGATGAATCCTCCCCTTATTGGCTCCTCCCACAGAGCCACACCCTACTCAACCCTGCCCATAATTACTCTACACCTTTGTAGACCTTTCACTCCTTCTCAAAGTCCCTCTTCCAATTAACCCCATGGCTCCAAGCCCTGACCTGCTCTAGAAAACCCCCACCACACTATCCCATCTCTCGACACCCACATTGCTCCACTGCAAACTACTGCATCTGTTAGCCTCCCTCTGGAAGCCTCGCCAGGCTCAACTGTAAATCCCTGTCCCTTCATAATCCCTTTTTTGAAGGTTGCCTTGCCCCACTGGAAACCCTGTCCAAGTCTAATGTCCTGCCTTGCAACACTGAAATCCCCACCCAAACTTACTGCTCTTTTCGAAGTGGTAACTGGCTACACCAGACACCCTGTCCTAACTAATCTAGTCCACTGGATCCTATCTCTGCTCTCACAAAGCTCTGGTCCTGAAAAATTCCTCCATACATTGTTACTACATCCTGCTCTGCCAGAAACCCCACCTCCACCCTAACACACTTCCCAAAGGCCCGCCCCTTACTAGCCCACTTCTTTCTAGCACCACTCTGCCCTCTCACAGACCTTGAAAAGTCTCTCCCTCATAGCTCTGCATTCCTGCACCAGAATCTCCACCTTTTGTCAGACTCTTGCCTTCATTATCTTCCATGCCTTATGGGAAACCTCACCCTACATATCCCACCAGGGCTCACAGTGCTACACCACAACCCCTACTCTAAGTAACCTCCTCCTCTGTAGCCTTGTTCTTCCTTTTCAAAGCTCTGCCCCAAACAGCCTCTTCCCCAGTGACCTTGCCTTCTTCCACTGGAAACCCATCCACCTGCCAGTCTCCATCCTAAAGTCCCACCTACTCCACAAGAGACCCTGCTCCTAACAAGTCTAGTCTTTCCTGTCCCCTCCCTGCAGTCTCAAAGCCTTACACAGACTGGCTTTCACCCTCAAAGCCCCGCCCTGCTTTACCACAGAGGCTGTGCCAATACCAACTCCTCCCTTAAACCAGACAGGGCTCCACCAGAAACCCCACACCACCTCATCCTTGAAGTTCCCACCTAGGAACTTTTATTACAAATGTGATTTTATAATGGTCACAGAATTCATACTAGTCAATATGATAAGAAAGCAGTATTGACAAAAGACAACAAAAATGAGATAGCTATTAGATGCCTTATTCTAGTTTGGGGTTCTGTAACAGGCAGATTCACAATGTGTGAAAATGTGTGAAGATGATTCCTCTAACTGGAAAGCATTCTTTGAAGTATCAGTAAGGTTTCGTGAGTGATCATTTTATTTCTAGAATTTTCATCCACATTTGTGTCCATTAACTTATAAATATAAGTTATTTTAAATCCTCTGGTTTGGTTGAGGAAAGAGTATTAAGATGTAAAAAGATGACTTTCAAATCATCTCTCTAATGAATAATTTTGGACTTATTTACTTTACTATGTACCAGAGTTTTTAGTAACAGAAATTCTCTACCAGAATCCCCTTTGAATTTCCTACTTCCACTAAAGTGCCCTTTGGAAAAGATTGAAGTGAGATTATACAGGTAGAATGCCAGAAATAAAAACGTATTTGAGATCATAACAAAATCATGATAAAGACCCTCCCCAATGTGGTTTAAATTTTCTAATGAAAGGAACTTAAGCATATTTAACTGCAGACTTTCTGAAGACTAGAAGACAAAAATATAAGAAATGCCCTCCTATACCACGGTTCTGAAATCAAAACAAAACCAAGGAAAGACAACATAATGAGACAGAAGGGAATGAGAAACTTGTACATGTGATATAGAATATAAAAATACACTGAATCAGGTAAAAATAATTTTGGACACAATGCCTGGTTGTTCAATATATTTCATTGTATATACTGTTCCTTTTTAACCTCTGACATAATATAGGTCTCAGCAGGGATCTGTCAAGGTAATTGTGTAGTTAGTCAATTTCATCATTGCAAGATCATCAAGATGATAAACTCCCACACACCTTAACATACCTGCAACAGCACTAGACATATATTCCTATTGGTCCAACAGTGTAGGGCAGACCTGTATTTAACCCAAGTTTTGTATGCGGTATGCTATGGTTTTCTTCAGGCTTGATACAAAATGTTTCTGCCCAGAAATAAATGAAGGCATTTATAGCTAAAATGATTTAGGGTCATTGTTAACATCTAACGCATGCTGAGGTTTTTCTTTATACCTCTCCTTTTCCCTTTCTTTCATACTCCCTTTCTTTCTTCCTCCCTTTCTTTCTTCCTCTCTATCTTTCTTTTCTTTTCTTTTCTTTCTTTCTTTCTTTCTTTCTTTCTTTCTTTCTTTCTTTCTTTCTTTCTTTCTTTCTTTCTTTCTTTCTTTCTTTCTTTCTTTCCTTTTCTTTCCTCTTTTAGGAAATGAGTATGAATTTAAATATTTTGTTTGCTTAACAAGTATTCTACCATTAGAATAATCCTTTTTCGATTTATTTATTTGTTCATAGGTTATCCATTTTGCTGAGGGCTGAACACAGGCTACGTTCCTCTCCTCTATCTGCAAAGTAGCGGGGATCACAAATGCATTCAAACATGCGAACCTTTAGGATGATATGAGACTCATTACTTTCCTTGGACACTGGTTCTTTTTTTTTTAATTTTATTTTATTTGTGAACATACTGTACAGAAAAGTTACAATTACATGGGAAGGATAATGCATACATTTCTTACCAAGCATTGCAGCCTCCTCCTTTGTTTACCCTTCACATCCCTTCCCAGCCTCCCCCCTCCCCCATCCCAATTCTAATCCTTCCATCCCCCCCCCCCACCGACGTTGTAAAGCTCGTTTTGGAAATGACAACTTGTACTTCTCATTGTTGCAACAGGTCCACCTGTATCCTTAAACAACTGGTTTTTCCCCATCGCCTCCACAAGGTATACTGACATCAAATATAGTGAAAGCAGCGGAGGGACATACAAAGCAACAAAGAGATAATCTTATAAATGCGTTAGAAACACATGCATGAAAGAAAAAAACATTAAAATACACATCTAAGGGTTCATTTTCCTGACATCACATTATCTGACCTTTTCCGCTTGACTCATACATATACTAGATATTACAAATAAGGGAAACCATGGGACCTATGTTTCTTTGGGCCTGGCTTCCTTCACTTAATATAATTTTTTCCAAGTTATTCCATTTCCTAACAAATGGGGCAATGTCATTCTTTCTGATGGAGGCATAGAATTCCATTGTGTATATATACCACATTTTCTTGACCATTCATCTACTGAGGGGCATCTGGGTTGGTTCCATATCTTAGCTATGATAAATAATGCTGCAATAAACATAGTTGTGCTAGTAGCTTTAGTGTGGTCTTGTTTGTAAACATTTGGGTAAATGCCCAAAAGTGGGATTGCTGGGTCATAGGGGAGTTCTATGTGAAGTCTTTTGAGGAACCTCCATACTGCTTTCCAAAGTGGTTGAACAAGTTTACATTCCCAACAACAATGAAGTAAAGTTCCTTTCTGTCCACATCCCCTGCAGCATCTGTTGTTTTTAGAGTTCTTGATTTTTGCTGTTCTAACTGGAGTGAGGTGATATCTCAATGTTGTTTTGATTTGCATTTCTTTTATGGCTAGGGATGTTGAACATTTCTTCATGTGTCTATTGGCCATCCTTCTTTCTTCCTCAGAGAAGTTCTCTTTAAGTCTTTCGCCCACTTATTTATTGGGCAGTTGTTTCTTTGAGGATTTCTTGTTGGGGGGGGGTTAATTTTTTGAGTTCCAAGTATATTTTAGATATGAGACCCTTGTCCGTTGTACGGCTAGTAAAGATCTTCTCCCAATCCGTGGGCTTTCTATTGATATTGCTAGCTATGTCATTTGCCCTGCATAAGCTCTGCAACTTTATGCAATTCCATTTGTCCAACCTTTCTTTGTGTTGTGTTTCCGGGTCTCTATTCAGAAAATTTCGGCCTGAGCCAAGGAGACCTAGGGTTTCTGCTATTCCATCCTGTAATGTTTTCAGAGTGTCTGCTTTGAGTTCAAGGTCTTTGATCCATTTGGAGTTGATTCTGGTGCAGAGTGATATATAAGGATCTAGCTTAAGTTTTCTACATGTAGTTAACCAATTTTGCCAGCACCATTTAATGAAGAGGTTGTCTTTCTTCCATTCTATTGTTTTAGCTCCCTTGTCGAAGATTAGATGGCTATAGGTCTGTAGTTTCATTTCTGGGTTTTCAATTCTATTCCATTGGTCCTGAGTCTGTTCTTATGCCAATACCTAGCTGTTTTGATTACTATGGCTTTATAGTAGAGTTTGACGTTTGGTATTGATATTCCTCCAGCAGTGTTCTTTCCGTTGAGGAACGTTTTTGCTATTCGGGGTCTTTTATTTTTCCATATGAATTTTTGGATTGCCTCTTCTATTTCCTTGAAGAATGAGGTTAGAATTTTGATAGGTATTGCGTTGAATTTGTAGATAGCCTTGGGAAGAATTGCCATTTTCACAATGTTAATCTTTCCAATCCAGGAGCATGGGAGGTTTTGCCATTTTTTAAGTTCTGTGTTGATTTCCTTTTTTAAGGTTTTAAAATTTTCATCATAGAGGTCCTTCACTTCTTTAGTTAAGTTAATTCCTAGGTATTTTATTTTTTGTGGGGCTATTACAAATGGAGTTGCTTTCCTAATTTCAGCCACACTTTTCTCATTGTTGGCATACAGAAAAGCCATTGGTTTTGGGGGGTTAATTTTATAACCTGCTACTTTGCCAAAGTTTTGAATCAGCTTGAGTAGTTTGGGAGTGGATTCTATGGGATTCTTTAAATACAAGATCATGTCATCTGAAAAGAGGGAGAGTTTTATTTCTTCTTTCCCTATTTGGATCGCCTTTATGTCTGCATCTTGTCTTATTGCTGTAGCTAGGCATTCTAATACTAGATTGAAAAGAAGTGGAGAGAGTGGGCATCCTTGTCTTGTTCCTGAGTTAAGAGGAAATGGCTTTAGTTTTTCACCATTAAGTATAATGCTGGCTGTAGGTTTGTCATATACAGCCTTTATTGTATTGAGGAATGTTCCATGGATTCCTAATTTTTCCAAAACCTTCATCATAAAGGGGTTTTGGATCTTGTCGAATGCTTTTTCTGCATCTATTGAAATAACCTTGTGGTTCTTATTCTTGCTCCTGTTGATGTGATGAATAATATTAATTGATTTGCGTATATTGAACCAGTTTTGCATCCCTGAAATGAATCCTGTTTGATCATGGTGTATGATTTTTTGGATGAATTGTTGAAGTCGATTGGCCAAAATTTTGTTGAGAAGTTTGGCATCAATGTTCATCAAAGAAATGGGTCTATAGTTCTCTTTCTTTGATGAGTCCCTGCCTGTTTTTGAGATGAGGGTTATGATGGCTTCATAGAATGTGTTCGGTAGTGAGCTTTCTCTTTCAATTTCCTTGAAGAGTTGGAGGAGTATTGGTGTGAGCTCTGCTTTGAAGGCCTTGTAAAATTACGCTGTAAAACCATCTGGTCCTGGACTTTTCTTAGCTGGGAGGTCTCTTATTGCTAGTTTCAGATCTCTCCAATTTGTTGATGTAGGAGCTCAGAGCTATAAACTTGCCTCTGAGTACTGCCTTTGCTGTGTCCCAGAGGAGCTGGTAATTTGTGTGTTCATTTTTGTTGAATAGCATGAACATTTGAATTTCCTTTCTAATCTCTTCCATGACCCACTCTTGATTCAGCAGTGTGTTGTTCAGCCTCCATGTGATACCGGACTTTCTTTAGTGGCTTTTGGTGTTGAGATCTAATTTTATTCCCTTGTGGTCAGAGTGAATGCAAGGTATAACTTCAATGTTTCTGAATTTAGACAAGTTTGCTTTGTGGCCTAAAATGTGGTCTATATTAGACAATGTTCCATGTGCTGCTGAGAAAAACCTGTATTCTGATGCTGCTGGGTGAAATGTTCGGTAGATGTCTGTTAAGTCTAGTTGATCTATGCAGCTCTTTAGATCTGCGGTTTCTCTGTTGAGTTTTTGCTGAGTTGATCTATCTAGTGGGGAGAGTGGTGTGTTAAAATCCCCAACAATTAATGTCTTTGGATCTATATGGGATTTGTGGGAAAGTAGTGTTTCTTTGATAAATTTGGGTGCTCCATTGTTTGGCGAATAGATATTTAGAATTCTAATACCCTCCTGAAGGAGAGATCCTTTAATTAGTATGTAGCGACCTTCTTTATCTCTTCTCACGAATTTTAATTTGAAGTCTATTTTATCTGCTATTAGGATTGCAACTCCCGCCTGTTTATGGGGGCCGTTTGCTTGGTAGATTTTGTTCCAGCCTTTAACATTGAAAATGTGATTATTTTTAAGGGCAAGATGTGACTCCTGCAGGCAGCAGATAGAAGGGTCTTGTTTTTTAATCCAACTAGACAGTCTAAGTCGCTTAATTGGAGAGTTCAGTCCGTTAACGTTAAGAGATAGGACTGGGAGGTATTTGGGAGTTCCTGCCATGTTATCCACCTTCTTGGGGGCTGTAAAAACTGGGTTCTTCCTATGGTTCTTGGATTCTCAGTTTGGGTGCAGTTTCTTGGCCTTTGTTGCGGTCTTGTTGGTTTTCTATATGTAGGACATCTTTAAGAATCTTTTGTAGGGCTGGTTTGTTGGAGATGTATTGTTTCAATTTTTCTTTGCTATGGAAGGTTTTTATTTGGCCTTCAGTTATGAAGGAGAGTTTACCTGGGTACAGTATTCTTGGTTGATAGTTGTTTCTTTTTAGGGCATGGCATACATCATTCCAGGCTCTTCTAGCTTTGATTGTCTCTGCTGAGAAATCTGAGGTATTTCTAATTGGTTTCCCTTTATAGGTGATTAACCTTTTCTCCTTGACATTTTTAAGGATCTTTTCCTTGGTCTGAGTTGATCCTGTGTGGCTTATAATGTGACGGTGGGATGTCCTATTCTGGTCTGGTCTATTTGGGGTTCTAAAAGCTTCTTGTATCTGAATAGGCCTATCTTTTTGTATGTTTGGGAAGTTCTCTGCTAGGGTCCTGTTAAACAAATTTCCTAGACCATTAACTTCTGTTTCTAGGTGTTCCTCTACACCCATTATCCTTAGATTAGGCCTTCTGATGGTGTCTTCCAGGTGTTGGATAGATCTATCATATTTCTTGGACTTGTCTTGGATGGTTGTATGTTCTTTCTCTATAATATCTAGGCTGTCTTCAATCCCTGAGATTCGATCTTCTGCATGGTCTAACCTGCTGTCAAGACTCTCTACTTTGTTTTTTTATCTCTTTTTCTTCTAATTGGTCAGCTTTGATGGCTTCAAGTTCTTTGTTGAAGCTCTGTTTTAGGTCTTGTATGAATTTCTTTACTTCCTTAATTTGGTGTTCAGTGTTTTTTCTCAAATCACTTAGTTGATTGGTTATGGTTTCTTTGAACTCCCATTCCTTCAGTTGGTTTCCATTCAGCATTCCCTTTGTGGTCTCCCTGACTTCCTTCAGCTCTTTGTTAATGGATTCCATGAATGCCTTTAGTGATCTTTTTGTATTCTCTACCTGGTCTCTCAATTCCTCAATTACTCTTTGATTATCTTCCTCCCGTCTGTGGGATTCCTGCAGTTCTCTTTCTTCCCATTCCTGGGATTCCTGCAGTTCTTTTTGAGTGTTCTCAGCCTGCTCATGCCATTCCTCCCTTTCTCTTTGAGTATTTTCAAGTTGTTCACGCAAATCCTGTATCAGTTTTTGAGTAGCTTCCTCACGCTTATGATATTCCTGTATAAACTTTTGGAATGTCTCTTCTCTCTCCCTATCACGCTCATACAGAGTCCTTTGTAACTTGTCAAACTTCTCATTTATCATGTTTGCCACCAGTGTTTGTAGGGCTATTTGGGAACTCTCCTCTGGGTTGTTAATTATCTGATCTGACCCCTGAATATCAAGATTTGGAATTGACATTCCCGGATTTGTCATTTTTCTTGTGTTTTTCTGGCTTACTCTGCCCATTTGAGATAAAAATAGCCCCAGTTTTGTGCTAGAACACTATCTTAAGGCAACCATCAACCAACGTTTGCATTTATACAGTCAATAGTCTACAGATACAATCTAGTTCAACAGATACATCTATTCAACATCAAACAACAATATGTTAATGGGTTTCGAACCGCAGAGAAGAATTTGGAAAACCAGAAATTTTTAGGGTTAGGGAGAGATGTGGGTAAAAAATAGGAATAGATTGGTGTGGGGAGGCACAGGGAGAGTTAACTATGTCCTAATCTCAATGCAGGAAATAGGTTGTGTAGGATGCAAGTAGAGAGAGAGAGAAAAGGAAGAAAGGGAAAGGGAAATGAAAACAGACCAGAAAAAAATAGAAACGTAAAAATTAATATTATTATGGAGATTAAAAGACCATCTATTTAGAGAGGAATGTGAGTATATTAATAGAAGGGTAGGGACATAGAGGAGAAGTGAAAAACTTAAGAAAATGCTTAAAATATTATATAGGTATAAAGACGTAGTACTGCTATTAAGGAATTTAAGTCTCAGAGGTTTAGAATTGAGTAATTAATTTGTGGATTAATTGTGTACACAATGGGGGATAGGGTCTACTAGTTAACTATGGGTTTATCTAATGATGTGCAGGACAAGAGTTAAGTCACATACAGAAGATCAAAAACAGGAAAAGGTGAAAAGGATTAGAAAGGGAGAGAAAAAGGTCAGAAATTCAGTAGAGCTAGACAAAAAAACAAAAAGATAGTTAAGAAAGAAAGAAAAAGACAAAGAAGACAAGAAAAGAAAGGAAAATGCATATTCATGTATTCCTAAAATAAAAATTATAAGAGGGAAAAAAGTTACTGGAAAACAATTATTTTTTCAAAAAAGGCAAAAATTAAAGATTAATAAAGTTTTTAGAAAAGGAAAAAAATTATATATATATATATATATATATATATATATATATATATATATATATATAAGGTACCAAAAAAAAAGAAAAAAAAGAGAAAAAAAAGAAAAGAAGAGGAAGAGAGGAAAAAAAAAGTTCTTTGATTTTTTTTTTTTATTTTTTGGGAGGGGTGGGAAGAATCCTGTATCTCCCTTTTGTCTGTAAACAGCCTCTTGTTGGAGTCTCTGGTCAGCTTGAGGTCCTGTGGCTTGATTGCTTTCTTAAGTCAGTTTGTTCGAACAGGCAGAAAAATCCTCTGCTTTACCCAAGATTTTGAGATCCCCCTCCCAGATTAGTTTACTGGGAGGGTCATCTGCTTTGAGAATCACAAAAGAGGGGGATGCAGTGGTAAGGCTAGGTTCTGGGTAGAGTTGAGCCCTTTCAACAATCATTAGCTTTTTCCTGGGGCTATTTTGTGAAGAAAAAAAAAATAACTCCCAGAGCCCAGCCTGGAGCCATTCTCAGGGTTTCTGTTTTTCAATTGATTGTGGAGGCTGCTAGAGGGAGGGGCAGCCTCTGGCTCTGGTTACCCAGTGAGGAAAGCCACTCCAATGGCTGGTGCCTGAGCTGGGTGACTTTTCCCTGGATGGAGCCGAGTCTGGCAGGTAACTTCGCCGCCATTAAGTTCTTGTGACCTGCTAAATGACTCGTTTTATTCCAAGGCCTTGGTTGGAGCTGGCAGCTCCTCCGAGCTTTGTCGGTATCCAAGATGGAGATCACTGGTGCTGGGGGGGGAGGGGTGGCCTTCCCTCCTCTGCTCCCTGAGAAGGAGTGAGGATGTCGGGCTTCTACTCACGTCCAGTCTTGGATCCTGGGTCGTCTCTGGTCTGTGAACTGCAGGATGAAGATGTCCGCTCCTTGTCGGTTCTTGCTGGTGTTGAGTAGAATCCACTCTCCCGGTGCGTCTGGCTCCTTCGTCCTGGACTCTCTGTGTGAGCGCTCAGTTATTGCCCCGGGGCTGCATTCTCCACCACGACCCTGCCGCCGCCGCCAAGGCAGCGGCTGGCAGGCGCTCAGTTGTGTCTTTTTGCCTTGGCTTCCCCTCTCTTGTCTAACTCTCTGTCCTGTGATGGCACACTTGGTGTGATTCTCTGGCTTAGGACTGTTCACTGGAACTCTAAAACTGCTTTCTATGCGAGAGCTTGTTCAGATTCCAGCTTCTCCTCCGCCATCTTCCCCAAGCTCCAAATCCTCTGCACACTGGTTCTGATCTGTGATCCTCTCAAATTCTACCTCTTCAATTAGTGATGTGAGTTCCAGTAGCCTGCCCTCAGTTTAGATCGTCTAAATGAATTATTGAAGGCAATTTCACTTTAATCTCTTTTTTTTTGCCAGTCCAGGGGCTGTTATAATTTTATTTCTAGACAAATTTTGTGTATATATGCACATTAGCATTAAAATATTACTTTTTCCCCCTTTTTTCCTTTTTAATTTTCTTGTTCAAGGGGCTTGAATTCTGGGTCTGGGCGCTGTCCCTAGCTCTTCAGATCAAGGCTAGCATGTTACCACTTGAGCCACAGTGCTACTTCTGGTTTTCTGGTGGTTAATTTGAAGTCAGAGTGTCATGGATTTCCTGCCAGGGCTAGCTTTGAATTACTATCCTCAGATCTCAGCTCCTGAGTATCTAGGATTCCAGGCATGAGCCACTGGCACCCAGCTAAAAATGTTACTCATTTTAAGTTCTGTGTTTTAGTTGAGGGAGTAACATAAGTGTGTAGAAATTTAACTTTCAAGTTACCTCTCTAAGTAATTTCAGAGTTTCATTTTCATATTTATTGCAGTTATTAATAACAGAAACTCCCAAAGTAACAGAATAATCCTTCATTTTCTCCTTCCCATAGGTACTATTGGAAGAGAATGAGTGAGATCTTAGACAATATGTACTTGAAATTATAAAAAAGTTATATTGATGATACATAAAGAGCCAGATAACACAACGTGCTTTACATTTTCTAAAGAAAGGAATGTCATGAAAGTATATTTATTGGCAGGCTTTTCACCTGTAAAACAAAGAAAAAACAATTTCATAAAAAAGCTGAAGGGGATCAGCAGCCATGAAAGTGTGATATAGCATTGTAGACTTTATGAAATGAACTGGTTAAGGTAAAGTAATACTTTGGAAAAGTTATCTGTTCACTAAATTTATTCATTATATTTTTTAAATTTTTATTTACCTGTCACTTAATATATAAATGCATACATGTGTGTGCAATATATATATATATATATATATATATATCAGCAGTATCTGTCCAGTGAACTGTATGGTTATCTATGTTTAGGTAATTTCATCATGTCAAGTCCATCAAAAAGATGGACTTCCATAAACCTTAACAACCCTGCAACACCACTGCACATGCAAACTTAGGTGTTCACCATTGTAAGCTAGACCCGTGTTCTACCAAAGCTTTATATATATGGTGTTAGTTTTTCATTTAGTCTTCACACAAAATGTGTGTGCTCCTAGAAAAAAATGATGGCATTTATAACTACAATGATTTAGTGTAAATCTTTACAATGAACACAAGCTCAGTATGAGTTGTTCTTTCTTTCCTTGTCTTATTTTATCTTTAGGAAGTTGATTTGAGTTTTGATGTTGTTTGCTAGATAAGTATTCCACCACTGGAGTCACTCCACCACTCCTTTCTAGTTTAAGTTACTTTATGCATAGAGTAGCAATTTTTGCACCCAGCCCAAAAAGCAGGGATCAGGATTGCATTCCAATGTCCCTACCTAGTAGGTTGATATGGCTGATACTTTCCTTCCTAGACCTATTCAGAATTGTGATCCTTTCAAATTCTACCACTTATTTAATTGTGTGAGCTCCTGTTCTCCCTACTTCTAGAAGATAGGCCAGACATAAATGATTACAGGTAATTTGAGTGAATCATTGGCTAAATATAAGTGATTTGATATTAAAGTGTAGGGTAAGTTTGAAAGTATAATTGCAGTAGTCAGATATTTTGCTAAGTAATTTTGTTTCACATTAACAACACATCTTGACCAGAATTAAGGACTTACTTTTTCTGTCTGTCTAGTTGTATGTCATTTGGTAAAATAAACTTCATGTCTTCCATGTGGCATAAAGAACTTTGAATGGTCTGATGTGCTGGTTCACATCTATAATCATGGTTAGCAATCAGAAATAAATAGATCACAATTTGAACATAGCCTAACCAAAAATTTAAGAAGTCCCAATCTCAATAAACTAGTGAGTCATGTTGAATCATGCTGCCATTAATCTCAGCACCACAAGAAGCTAAGTCTCTGCCTTGTAACTGTTTCACTTGAGTAACTGGGACTCTTGGAGGCAGTCACCTCTATGGATGCAGAATCTTGGCTGAGATTTAGCAAGAGGAGGGAGGAGTCTGTCCCACCTTCCCAGGGTGAACCTCACAGAATGAAGTGAGCATGCTTGCTTTCCTCCTCCAAACAGCTTGAGAAGCCATGCTGCTGAGTGTTCATTATTTGATTCCAGTGACCTGTGGTAGAAGTAGAAGGAAACATTAAATAAATTTCACATATGCCAATTGAGCTCCTCTCCCAGCCTGTGAGTTCAACTCAGCAAGTGTTCATTATTTGAGAGTTGAGAATGTTGAGGTAGGAGAGAGAGGGAGGGTGAGTGAAAGAGAGGAGAGATAGAGAGAGAAAGAGCTGGGCGCTGGTGGATGACACCTGTAATCCTAGCTACTCAGTACGCTGAGATCTGAAGATTGCAGTTCAAAGCCAGCCTGGGCAGGAAAGTCCGTGAAACCCTTATCTCCAATAAACCATTCAAAAACCAGAAGTGGCGCTGTGGCTCAAGTGGTAGAGTGTTCGACTTGAGCTCAAGAGCTGAGGGACATTGCCCAAGCCCAGAGTTCAAACCCTACGACCAACCAATAAAACAATAAAGAGAGAGGGGAGGGAGAAAAGAAAGGAAGGAAGGAAGGGAGGAAGGAAGGAAGGAAGGAAGGAAGGAAGGAAGGAAGAAAGAAAGAAAGAAAGAAAGAAAGAAAGAAAGAAAGAAAGAAAGAAAGAAAGAAAGAAAGAAAGAAAGAAAGAAAGAACATGACTGAGAATGAATTGTTTGGAGTCAGGAGTCATATGTCAGAAGTACTACCTGTATTTGTTGTTAGGTCTGCCCCAGGTCATGCAGACCCTATGCAGCCAATTCTTGGCTAAGTTTCAACCCTTTATGTGTTGCCTAGTATCTGGCACACCTGGAGGCAGCCACCTCCCCATCCTGTTAAGTCACAACCTGGTCAGCCTCTGGTCCCACTTTCCATCTGACCAGAGGTGAGTCCTAGAACTTGAAGTCACATCCAGATCCAGTGTGGCCAGAGTTTCCCCCAAACAGGCACACCTCATCTGGTCCTTCACATAGATTCATCCTTGCCAGAGTTTGGATCGCCCCATTTTTTTTTACATGCATTTCTACCATGTATGGCATGGGCAGCAGTTCAGTAAATAAACTTCTTTACCTGACTGAAAACCCTGTGGTGTTCTCTTCATTGGCTACCTAATGTAACTCACCTAATTAATATACTTTACACTTCAGAGTTTCTAGTTATGAATCCATGGATATTTTTGTGACACATATGAGATCAGTATCTACAAAACATATTTACTAACATCATTTAACAGTATAATTGTGCCTAGAATCTTTAATAGCAGCTTAATTAATAATAATGTCTATTTTGTTTGCTTTGCTTTGCTTTGTTTTTGCTTAAAGTAATAGAAGACTTGGTGAGACAATCTCTGTGAAGACTCAGGGTCTGTGTTGGAGGGGCAGAATGATGCTGGCTCCAGCCTCAGGATTATCTGAGGACTGTGTTTGTGTATGTGGAAAGCTCTTGGCATACCAACCTAGAGAGGGAACATATTCTCTCTCCCTATCTCAAAGCTATCATGTCTCAAAGCTGAGGAAGTAGCTCTTCTGCTTACTTACGCATAGACGAACAGCTAGTCAAGCATTTTCCAGAGTACGGGGAAATGGTTTGAGCTTGCTCTAAAATAGTTTAGATAAAAATATACAAAGATTTATCTCATAGTTTAAGCAAAATTTTATCTGTTGAAATTCTTTGTGTGAATGTCTCCTGAATAAATATTGGCAAAGATAATACTTGCTTGTCTTTAAATACCCACTAACAATAAAGCACAGCATGCAGTGGCAATTGTAGTTTGCACTCTGCAACCCCTGTGTCCTGGTGATTTTGCGACCCTTACCCAGGGACCCCAATGCCTGAGACGTTGACAACTGGCACACAAACAGGGACCCTGCAGTGTTGAATACAGGAAGGGATATTCAGGTAAGTACTTTTAATTACAGGGTGATGGAACAAGTTAAGTCTACTCCATACTTACATATGCTAAAATATTTGCTTGCTGCTTATGGTGTAACTATTTCTGCTTTTGACATAGAAATGTGTATTAATGTAGTTAGGGAATGGAATCCTTGGTTCCCCGTTGATGGGGCATTAGATGTTGATAATTGGAAATGAGTAAAGTATTGTAGAAAGAGATGTTCGAGAAGGGGAAAGGATTCCTGTTAGATTTTGGTCCATTTAGGCTATTTTACATACCCTTTTTAAAGCTTTAAATGAGAAAAGATTAATAGCGGACTTAAAGAAAGAGGCAGTGCCTTCTATTGTAGGTTTACTATTGGACTCGGAGGTTAAGGATGCAATAGATAAGGCTGCATCACAATTAGGAGAAAAAACAAGAGGTAAAGAAAGCTGAAAATGAACAAACTGAAAGCGTAAATAGAATGTTTGAGCAAATGGAATTGATTTTATCAAGATTACTACATATGGAGTTAGAAATTAGCAGAGTGAAAGGATAATCTGAGAAGGTGAAAGTAAAACAGCCTTCCTATCCTCAGCTTGTGGAAGCAATTTTTACCGCATCACTCCTTCACAAAACAGAAGGCTCAGTGAGTTTGATGAAGAAATGCCTATTTTTTCTTATCCTGTAATTTGACCACCTCCTATGAATGGTATAGATCAACCAACCAGATATGAGGGTGTTGCTGTCGATGATATTGGTAAACTTAACAATCAGTGACTTATGGTCCTCAGTCTCATTATGTTAAGGAATTACTTAATGGGCTTGCCCGATAATTTTGCTCCCGAGGATTGGAAGATGCTTTGTAGAGCCTTGCTTAAGGAACCAGAATACCTACAATGGCAAATGTAGTTTACTGACTTATATACAGAAAGGACTAGACAAAATGCACAGAGCAATAATCCACGCCTGCAGATCATAACCTGTCCTATGTTGAGTGGAACAGAACCATATGCAGATGCTCATATGCAAGTGAACTCTCCTGAAGAGATCCATGAGCAGTTATGAGACATAGGTATTGAGGCATGGGGGGAGGATTCGGCTGGTAGGGGAGCATTATGGCTCCTGGACTAAAGAAATTCAAAAACCTAATAAACACTATGTTGAATTTTTATCACGATTGACACTGACCTTGGAACATACTGTTGTGGGAGAGGCTGCACTGCAACAACTACTAGGCATGTTGGCTTATGAGAATGCTAATGAGGACTGTCAACGAGCCCTATTGCCTATTAAAGAATCTGGGGATGTAAATACATATTTAAGGGCGTGTAAAGACATTACATCCGAATCCCGGCGTTTGCAGTTGTTTGCTGAAACTATGCCCACTACCAGGAATGCTTTACAAACCATCTAATCTAAAATGTTTTGGATGTAGTCAAATGGGACATATAAAGAAGAACTGTAAAAAGGCTACTGATGTTAACAAGAGAGGACCAGGAATTTGCCCTAAATATAAAAAGGAAAGCACTGGGCAAGTGTATAGATAAAAAATAGACAATAAAGAATTCCTATAAAAATGCTTACCCTATGCAGGAAAACTCTCCATCTGGCCAGCCCTGGGACCCAGGATTAATAACTGAGGGTAGCTAACCATTTTTCTTCCTCGTCCCCGCCACAGCCCACAGCACCGCAATGGACATGCCAATTCATTCATCTACTGAGAGGCATATTGGTTTAAAACATGCTTGCATGTAAGTATCAATTATGGTCATTCAAAAATGAAAGATGTCACTTCCCCAGACATACTAAAATCATGATTTCTAAGTAGGATAGGATTTTATGGTGGTACAAGTGTTGAGATATATGGATGAGTCTAATGTGTATCTTTCACTGAATTAGGCAGGAAGATATCCAATATCATATGGGATAAAAAAAATGGTAGTAAGAAGATATACCCTTGAGAAAGATATAGGAGGCTGACAGAAGTATGGATAATTTTGAAGGATTTAGAAATGCAAGCTCAAGTATGTCTCTTTAAGTGGAAGGGCAAAAGAAGGGGAAGAGAAGAAAATAACTGAAAGCAGATCATTGTCCCAATGTAGAGTATAAAAAAAACATAACCTATAACTTCCAAGTTAAAGAGAGACCGATATAATTCATCCCACTTAATTCAGATACATGCAAAATATTTACTTTGCTTTTTCCCACTTTAATGCTCCAAAATAATTGAAAACTTATATGAAACGTTATGTGATTGTTGTTACTTCAACCTGAACACTAATTGTGATGAGCCCTCTTTTTCTCAGTATGCTCTTGGAAAATACTCCCTAAATTGATGATGTTGTGACTGATTAGAGAGTCAGTGTAACAGGTTTCTACTTGTATGATAATCCCAGAATAGTTTAATGCAGTTTTTTCTCAAGGTATACAAGTATATTGTCTGATGCTGTACTTTGAACACACCCTCACACCTGAGCACATTATTTGAAATTGTACATCAGCATTTCCTTGGCACATTCTATTTTGTGCCTTTGTTTATTTGCATGTTCCTTTTGATTGCTCTATTTCCATTTCATCTGTACAAACTGCTAAGAACATTGTTCAGCTACCACTTCTTGTTTCCAAACACCCAGTCTATTTATGAAGGTACTTTGTCCATGTTAACCAATAGGGTATTACTCACTCTCTGCGGATAAAAGTTCCACAGTGTAACTCTATGCCAACATTATAAGATGTAGAATTTAAGGCATTTTGAGACAAACAGTGATATTTGAATTGAAAGGCTTCTTAGAGACATTTTCTTGGAGCTCATTAGTTCTTCTAAGATCAGAATAAAAGCATTTGTTCCCAACATTTAAAATAAAAAGGATCTGTTGAATTAATGGATCTAGAATTTTATGGCTTCACATTCATATCTCAAAATTTCATCAATATGAATTACATATCTAGCAGTTCACCAAACACTGTTCTTATTGAACTTGTCTATGTCCTTTTAGTTTTCAAATCCAAATAGCATATTTCCTTCAATGTCTCTGTAACAGTTTTGACCTTCTCTTCCTGCAAATTCTTTCTTTTCTTTTCTTCTGTAAATCTGTTTCGATTACTTTTTTGTTTCCTTATCTCTTTCTTCCAATCTTGTCCACACTGGTGCTCACATTGCTACACTTATGTCATAACTTTTCTTTTCTTCTTCTCTTTAATAATGCCCCCAATTTTATCATTCTTTTTCATATTCATGGTCATGGTTATTTTGATGATATCTAAACAGATCAATCTTTGCATCTGTTTAATATAAACATTAGAACTATCAGAGAGTTTTTTCCCCTAAATCGATCATTTTCACCTGTAATCCTTATCACCAAGAACATGACTAACACATTTGCCTGGCCATAGATGTAGAACCCTTTAGATTTCTTGTTACCCTTCTTCTCCCACCCATTATATAAGATGAACGATCAAGGTTTTCTCAGTTTCTGTTACTAATTTGATTTATTTTTTTGTTTTTGTTTTTGTTGGTCATGGGGCTGGAACTCTGGGCCTGTGTGCTGTCCCTGTGCTCTTCAGCTCAAGGCAAGCACTCTACCTCTTGAGCTACAGCACCACTTTCGGGTTTTCTAATGGTTTTCTTTTTACTTTCCTAGTGAGTCCATTAAACTTCCCTCTTGAATTTGGTTGTCATGAATACCCAACTTCTATTTTAATGAGGAAAAACTCTAATGTAAAACTTTGTCTCCAAAAACCAGTCCAAGAAGCTGTGATCACAAATATTTGACTATACTTTTTTTCTTTTTTTTAACCTTGAAAGTCTTTTTGTGTCTCAATTGCCAACAAAAATAAGTATTCCACCACTTTTGGGTTCAATCGTTTCTAACCTCAAAGATATATTATGGGAACAAGATGCTTAGAGGAAACCAAAGTATACTCCACTTGTTATCTTTTCTCTTAAGTCTCTCCTTAGATATAATATCAGGAAAAGTGAAGTTATTCTTTGCAAAATTATTTCAATTGATTATTTTTCTCTTGGTCTTGCATTTGTTCAACAAGATGTATCGAGGAGAATAGAGTTAAATCATCCATACCTTGGATGACAGTGTCTGTTACAAAGGACAATGCTACTATGTCCTACTTCTATGTCCTCCTCTTAGCTCTTTCCTGATTTCCAATGAATCACAGCTTCTTGACTTCATGTTTAGTGAATCTGAAGGACTATACGGCCTCCCTCATTGCTCCATCTTCATTGTTTCTCATTTAAAATTCTTTTAAGTTGCCTTATTCGGATGTGTAATTTATTTCATGTCTTCATTCAATCTGTTCTTCATCGTAGTGAGGCAAATAGGCTCTGTAAAATCACTTTAGGTAGCTAAAATATTAAGAGAATCTATATCAAAAAGTTTTGGCCTCTCTCCACTGTTGAAGCCAATATGCTTAGCTCGGGTTCTAAAAAGAGTTTTCTTACATTTTTCATTTCCTCAATTCTTTTCTGATCCCAAAATTTTTTGGCTTATGTAATAAGAGAAGTGTTGGCTATCTCATCTTAATAAGGATATTATTTTTTGTGAGCCACATAGAAATGTGAAATCATTGGTTTGAATTATCCTATCAGATTTTTTTTTCTGTGTTTCAGTGCTTCATGTGCAAAGACATTGTGGAAAGAATTACAAACAGAAAAATGTAAACCCAATACATTCTTTCATTGTTCAGGACACTTTCTCTCTAAATATTTTGACTCAAAATATATTTTTCAGAGAATTACAGTTTGGTAAAGGTCAATTCACAAATTTTGATGTCTTTTTTTTTTTTTAAAGAACTTTGGATTTAAATTCCACTACAACCTTGTTTCACAAACTGAAAATATATTTCCTGGGTAAGGACATTTTCAAGGGAACCTACAGGATTTCCAGCAAGTTTTCTGAGGTTTATTGGTTTGTTTGTTTGTTTGTTTAATGAGCCAACTTCACCCACATTGATCTCTCTCCACTAAGTCTCCATGGATTTCTTTGCATGAAAGCCTCTTTTCCCAGGCAATTTTAAATTTTCTTAATAGGATAAGTTGTTAAAAATCCTGAAGAATTAAAATTTACCTGTCATAATTGTAAAACTCTTTTGAAATTCCTTTATCAGAATCGTGAATTCACCAATCTTAATTCCACCTTTACCATCAGAAACAGTTAACGTTGTTTTCATGATATAGTGTCCATGCAACGATTCTTTTCCAGTGGCTTTGTTATGCATATATATTACAATATAAGATGAAGCAGAGCAAAATGAACTCCAAGATATGAAAACAGAGGCTTTTTTTCTTTTTGCGGTTGCTGTTTTTAAGGTAGTATATGATTTCTATTTTGTTTGGGGTTTTCTCCCTATGGTTTATCCCCCTGATTTTGGTACCCTGTATTTTGTGTATACATTTACCTTAATTAGGGAATGAAAGAGGAAAAACAAAATGGTGAGAAAAAAGACAAAGGGCAAACCAATGGAATAGCAATGCTCACAAGACAATATATGGGAAATATACATATCAGCTTGTGAGAGGTATTGAGAAGAAGGAAAACTGTGAGAAAAATGAGGGAGGAGGTAACAAGTATGAAAAGTTATGTATTAAGTACTTTTCAATTACTGACGGGATCATTGCAAGATAATGTTAAAGCATGCATATATGCCTCACCAGCAGTCACTCAAGGAATGGCATATGCTGCAGCAATGAAAGGAGAATCATTCAGTGCTTATGAACAAAAATTACATAAGACACGACCTCAGGCCAGAAATGGGGTCTGTTTCTCATGTGGCCAGTCAGAACACATGAGTAAAGATTTTCAACAAAAGCAAAATAAACCTAGTAAAAATAAAAAGGGTAAAGCTCCTGGACTTTGTCCACGATGAAAGAAAGGCAATCATTGGAAAAATGAGTGTAGATCAAAATATTATAAGGATAGAATTCTCCTAACAGCAGAAGAAAAGGAGGCAAAAAAACAAGAAGAGGGGTGCTCCCTACGCCCCTTAAACGAAAGAGGGGAAATACCTACTGTTACACAAAAATCCCCTAAGGGATCAGTTCCATTAAATCCCTTGTCTCCTCCATTTACAGTATGGGATTTACCAAGAGCTACTCCAGGAAGTGCAGGGTTTGATCTGGCAGCAAAAAGAGATTACATCATCTCTACCATGCATGCTGTTCAGCTAATAGAAACTCAAGTTTATGGTTCTGTAATTGAAGGAACTGTGGGCTTGATAATTGGTAGAAGCTCAAATTATAACAAAACTTTGAGGTATTACCCGGAGTAGTTGATGCAGATTACCAAGGGAAAATTAACGTAACGGTAAGGTCTTTAAAAAATATGCAAATACCTATGGATCAAAGATTAGCTCAAATCTTAATTTTAAATTATGTCCATCTTCCAAATCAAATCCTAAAACAAGATCGAGGTACAGGAGGTTTCAGTTCCACAGAAACTGTGGCCTGGGTACAATCTATTTCTAAGGATTGACCCATGAAAACTATAAAATTGGATAGAAAGCCTATTAAAGATCTCTTGGACACAGGGGCAGACCCAACATGTATTTCAGGAAAAGACTGGCCCTCATCCTGGCCAATTATGAAGACAGAATCTACATTAATGGGATTGGGTATGGCTAACAATGTTGCTCAAGTTCAAAGATTTTAAAGTGGGAGTGTGAAAATAGATTTGGAAACTTTCAACCTTATATTATATCTTCTTTGCCCTTACATTATGGGGCAGAGACATTTTGCAAAATATTGAACTAAAATTCGTTACTGCGGATTCCTTTACTGTACAAAATTTTTCATAGGGACCGCTGATGAGAAGTTTGCTGATGCAATATCATGGAAAAATGATCAGCCTGTGTGGGTTGATCAGTGGTGCCTAACTCAAGAGAAGATACAGGCTGTGGGATAATTGGTAAATGAGCAAATACAGAAAGGATATTTAGAGGAATCCAATAGCCCTTGGAATACTCCAATTTTTGTAATTAAAAAGAAATCTGGGTAATGGAGGTTGTTACAAGACCTCAGAGCCATTAATAACACCATGTATGACATGGGGGCTCTTCAGCCAAGACTTCCATTTCCTGTGGCTGTTCCTAAAGGACATTATATAATAATCATTTATTGTCAGGATTTTTTAAACAATAAAATTGGATCCTAATGATTTTCAAAGATTTGCATTTCATGTGCCCTGGCAGAGATATCAGTGGAAGGACTTGCCACAAGGCATGAAAAATTCTCCTACATTGTGTCAAAAATTTGTGGATAAAGCTTTACAAAAAACTAGGGAAGAGTTTTCTAATGCTTATATTATTCATTATATGGACGATATTTTAATAGCTGCTAAAAGTAAACATTTAACAGAACAAATTTTAACAATTAACCATTGAGTAATTAACAAACTTTGGTTTGCTTATTTTCCAGATAAAATTCAACATAATAAACCTTCAAACTATTTAGGAAAAACAATACATCATGTCACAAAAATGAGTATTAGGCTAGATAAATTAAAAACATTAAATGATTTTCAAAAATTACTAGGAAACATAAATTGGGTTAGACCCTACTTGAAAATTACCACAGGAGAATTACACCCATTGTTTGAAGCCTTAAAAGGGGATTCTAATCTTAAATCTAAGAGACAATTCACTCCAATAATGTTAGAAAAATTTCATTGGTGGAAGAAAAGTTACAAGCAAAAGTGGTCCAATTGGACTATAATAAAGACTGGGATATTATAATATTAAAGACATCTTATACAAGATGTTTATGGCAAGATGGAGTCCTGGAATAGCTTCACATGCCTCACAGTCAGACAAGAATGATAGCTTCTTATGTATATTTGTGCAGCCAACTCATTGGCAAGGCAAGGAGTAGGTCCTGAGAGTTACTTGAGAAAGAAATGTATAATATAATTATAACTTATAATAAAAAACAATTAAAATATTATTACAGAATGATGAGAATTGGAAATTAGCATTATTAAATTATACAGGACAAATAAAATTTCATGTTCCTCAACATCCTTCATTAAAATTTGTGGAAGAGGTAAAAACCATTTTTCCATTAGTGGTAACAACACTTTTCGAAGGAGCTCTAACAGTTTTTACTGATGGGTTCTCAAATGGAACTTCAGTGGTATACATTCCAGACCATTCCCTATTATTAAAAGAGATCTGACATTTCAGAGCAACAGGAAGAAATTATTGCTGTAATTTTAGCTTTAACCATATTTCGCCAGCAGCATAACATTTGCACAGACTCTAAGCATATGGCTAACTTATTTCCTGCCATAGAGACAGCTCTTTTATCAGGACAATTAAAAATTATAGACTTGTTACAACAGTTACAAAAATTAATTCAACTTAGAAAAGAAAAATTATTTATTGAACACATAAGAGACATACAAATTTACCAGGTTCTCTTTCATTTGGAAATATGATGGCTGACTTATTAACTAGAGAAACCATCATGCTTTATTTGTAATTAATCACCTTAATACTAATCAACAAAATCTTACACTTATGCAAAAACATTGGAGCGAAATTGGATTTAAAGTTCAGCCAAAAGTTAAAAGGAAAGATTTGCTCAGAGGCACCTGGAAAGGGCCTGATGTATTAATCACCTCGGGAAGAGGGTATACATGTGTGTTTCCACAGGAGCCGCGTCACCCATCTGGAATCGCAACCGACTTGTGTGCCCTACAAAAATAAGAGAAACCCTGGGGAAAAAAAAAACAAAACAGAAGATGCAAATGAAGAAAGCGATGCCAAAGCTCAAAAGTCTTCCCCTTTCTCCTCAACAGGCGAAGACAACAAAAGAAGCCCAACCACCAAACTGGGAATAAATTAAGAAACTCACCCATTCTGCGGAGGAGATTGTTGTTTCTACAGGAAAGACTATCACTGTTGAACATAGGTTTCTTGCTATGCTTGCCATTATTGTTGTGCAGGCAGTGTCTGTTTCAGGAGAACAATACTGGACATATGTTCCTAATCCTCCTCTTCTACATCCTATGGGATGGGGTGGGGGGATGAGGATATAATACAAGTAATGACAAATAATAGTGACCTGCTAGGGGGTTTGGAGGACTATTCTAATTCTCATATGACTTCTCAAACAATTAATTATGAAGGAATGACAGATACCACTCCAATTTGCATAACGCTATCAGGAGAAAATCTCCATGGGTGTTGGCCTATAAACTATAGAACTTTTTTGACTGATACCCTTGATCAATCCAATGATAAAAAGTTCTAAAAAAGATTGATGTGGTAAATTGGCATGATGACATTAGGCTTTCATACTTATAACGAATCCTTTTTCATTCCCAAGAGGAATATACATTTAGGTAACTGCCTACAAAATATCATGACAAAGATCAGTTTGGGGATGTATTAATTAACCTCACTGAAATGGTGAGAATGTGGATTTTAAAAGGCTTCTTTTAACAAGCCTTTGGGGCACCAGATAGTATTTTTTATTTTTCCATTGCTAACCCCGATTATGATTATGCCGCCTACTTAAAACATAATTCAGGAAAGTTTAATGGCTATGCTCCTGATAGGCACGGGGAACCCCTGAAAAGATGGCTCACTCCAGCGTGGGTGGCTTCTGTTTTGGTGAGTCACTCTCCCTTTCACAATAAAATGGGCATTCATCTGTATTTGTTTAGACTTTTTGCAGCAACAAACATGATTTTACTGAAAAAGCCCAAAGAAACTAAGAGTACTGCAATTGGGGTAAGAGCATGTGTAGATTATCCTATGAGAATTTTATCTAGAAAACTAGATAATTTAATCATTATTAATCAAGGAAAATCTTATTATATTAGCTGTAAGGATTATATTTTTACTAATTGTCTTACTTCTCTGGATAAAACATATTCTGTAATTTTTATTTTAAAAAGACCTTCATATGTAATGTTACGTGTAGATCTATAAAATGACCCTTGGTTTAAAAATTCTGCTTTACAAATGCTGAAAATTCTGGATATTATGTTGCAGCCAAAACGCTTTGTTGCGGCCTTGATTTTAGGAATAAATGCTTTATTAACAATAATTAGCTCTTTAGCGATTTCTACAGCAGCCTTAGTAAATGAAGTAAACACTGCTCATTTTGTTACTGATTTAAACAAATATGTTTCATTAGCCCTAGCAGAACAACAAAATATAGACAAAAAGTTAGAAATGAAAATAAATCCTCTGGAGGAAGTGGTTCTGGCTATAGGTCAGGAAGTTAAAAATTTAAAAACACAACTCTCAGTTAAATGTCATGCTAGTTTGAAATATATCTGTGTTACTGTTCTAAAATATAGCTTTTCTTTTAATTGGAATGCCACCAAAAATCATTTGTTAGGAGTCTGGAGAGATAAAGATATCTCTCATGTTATGGAGGCTTTACAGGATAAAATTATAGCAGTTAGTGAAGCTCATTTACATGTAAAATCCTTACAATCTTTGGCAGCATTATTTAAGCATAACGTGGAGGCTCTCAATCCTCTGGATTGGATTAATGTAATAATAATAAATACCATTGTCAGATCAATTCTCCCAATTCTTATTCTTATATTTCCAGTCATTTTCCGGATGATCTTTAGATTTATCTCTTCTGTGCACCAAGACATTCATGAGCTTCAATTAAAAAATAAAAAAGGAAGAAATGCCATGACACCTCCTGCTGAATCTGCGTGAGAGATCATGCCAGACAAAGCATAAGCTTCATGGAAGCATGCTTGCAGGAAGGGGTGTTGGTTCAAGGCTTCCTCTATACTTGGCTGCACCTTTATTGCCTCTACCTTTATTGTAACTATATTTTTCTTGGCAGTACATTTGTTTCCTTTATTCTTGTTTTGGCTATTTTTCTATTGATCCACGAACAGAGCATGTGAAGCCACTTACCCTCGTCCCTATCCTTGCTCTTCTCTGCTCTCTCTCTCTACTTCTACTCCTCTTGCAGGCCGCCTCACATCCTCTGCGCATGTACATCTGCCCCTGGGAGACCCTGGCCACTGCTGACACCACATTGAGGCCCCCGACTCTCCCCCTACCTCCCCTCTGCCCAGTCCCCTCTTCCCCTTGGCTCCGCCCCCTACCCTTGCCCAAAACATCAGCCCTGACTGGGCCCTAAGGCTTCCAGGCTATGGGAATTACAGCCTCACCTCAGCTCTGCACTCCCTGCCAACCCTAGCGCTTGCTCAGGGGATCAAATCTCCCCTAAGCCCCACCTCTAGAGGAGACTCTCCTCCAAGCCTCTCCACTCCACATATCAAGAACGTGCACAGTGACCCAGTTAGAGAGAGAGACAGAGAGAGAGACTGAGAGACTGAGAGACTGAGAGAGATTGTTGGGGATAACTACCTCTCAAGGACTCAGAACAAAGCACACTTTGGGATGACTCAGCACACAGCATACTTCACAAAACAGCACAAAGCACACTATGTAAAAGACTCAGCACAATGTGTCCTTTGAAGGACTTAGCATATAGTAGCTTTGGGATGACTCAGCACACAACACCCTTTGAAGGAGGGAGTCCATAGCACGCCCTGTATAGGACTCAGTGCATGGCATGCTTTGAAAAACTCAGCACATAGCACTCTTTCCCAGGACTCAGCATATAGCACCCTGTGTTAAGACTATTTAAATACTTATACTTCAGCAGAAAAGCAACATGTTTAACAACTGTTACAAATAAAGTAATAAATCAGAATATATTACTATACTAATCATTGAATGGATTTTTAATGGCAGTCAAACATGTAAGAAATGAGGTAATATGCCATTCGTTTGCACTTAATAAGTGAGAAAGAATTTTCTAGGTCTTCTAAAATATATCATAAGTTTAATGAAGAAACTATTCTGTCATGTCATATGATAATCAGATAAAGATGATATTAGAGCAAAGAAGAGATTGTACTAAGTTTTGGGATGTTAATGTATGTACTTATTTTGGTTTTGGAAAATTGTGAGGATTTCAAATTGGGGTATTGTTCTTGCTAGGCTGGCATTATGTCAGTGGTTAATTTTAGGATAAGGGTTCCCTTTCCACAAAAACATGCACCTGATCTGTCCTTTTAAGTTTCCCATCATCAATTGCATCAGAGTTGCACACCAACTTGTCTAGCTTCCTGGATCCTGCAGTCCTTCCAACGTTAGTCTCTAGATAGTGCAGGATGGTGGAAATGATCTAATGCACCCAGCTATAGATTGAGAAGGAACTCCCCTAAAATTTGGCCTGGTTTCTGTTCTCAAGCCTCCTAAGTAGTTAAAAGTACAGATTGGAGCCCCTGGTGCCAAACAGTAACAGTATTTTTAAAGCAATTAGACATTTATATGACACGTTTGTGATTACCTCAGGAAAAGAATAAAAGAGCAATGAAGCATAGAGGACAAACAGAATTTTAGCTAGCTACTCACAGGATGAATCAGCTTAGCTAGCTACTCTGGAGGCCGAGATCTGAAAACCACTTTTCAAAGCCAGTACAATCATGAAAAAACATGTGATTATCTCCAAAAAACCAGAAGTGCATCAGTGGCTCAAGTGGTAGACCACTACTTTGGGCACAGATGCTTAGAGCAGGAATGATGAATGCATGCATGAGCACATGAACATGCACGTGTGTGTACAGGCACGTGTGTGCACACACACACAGATGAGTATTTCAATGCAGAGTTCTTTATTTTTTTTTACTTTGCTGTACTTTATTTCCCTGTATTAGTTCACAAATTAACAAAATCAGCTAAGCACCTATTTACATACAACTCATCATGTTTCTCTAAAGTCTACTCTCTTTTGGGCAGCCTGCTCTTATTTGACCCAAAAGTAAATTATTCAAGAGATCAATTCATCTCCCTCATCTCTGTAATGTTAGATGACTGTTTAAGTTCTTCCTAGCAATATAATTTTGTGAAATCCTACATCAAGCAGCATATTTCTTTCATGAAATGGGAAGCCTCTGGAAAAAAATAAACTATAGGTTTTACTCCTCCTGGCAAGCATCTGGAAATTTATTATCTTCATATAATCAATGATATGTCTGTGTATGCCAAAAACGGCTGTGAAAATAAAAAGACCCTTCTAAGCACATAGAATTCGTATACCATTAATAGGTATGAAGGTTTTTTTTATTATTCTGAAAATACCATACAGAAGAGTTTCAATTACATGGGCAAGATAATGAGTACATTTCTTATAAAGCATTGTTGCCTCCTCTTTTGTTTCCACTTCCTATCACTTTCCATCTCATCCCTCCTGCCCCTCCCCCCATTATGCCCCTCCTTGAGAAAATTTTAATGTTCATTATTTGACAAAACATCTTGTACATCTCATTGTTACAATGGGTCCAACTCTATCCTTTTTTAAAAGATTTGTTTTTTCCTTTCCCTTCCACAAACTATACCAACATAAAATACAGTGAAAACAGGAGCTATATTGTGGGGAAGGGACATACAAAGCAACAAAAATTCATCTTATAAATATGTTAGAAACAATCGCATGAAAGAAAGAATATTTGAATGCTTATCTTGGGGTACATTTCACCTAACATCAACGAATCGGACCTTTTCTGCTTGTCTCAGACATATCCTATTTATTGCCAATAAGGGAAACCATGGGGCCTATGTGTACTTAGACCTGGCATAGTTCACTTAATATAATTTTTTCCAAGACATTCATTTTCCTAACAATGGGGCAATGTCATTATTTCTGATGGAGGCAAAAATTCCATTGTGTATATATACCACAATTTATTGATCCGTTCATCTACTGAGGGGCATGTGGGTTGGTTCCAAGCTTAGCTATGGTAAATAATGTTGCCATAAACATAGTTGTGCTGGGAGCTTTAGTGTGGTCTTCTTTGTGATCATTTGCGTAAATGACCAAAAGTGTGATTCCTGGGTCATAGGGGAGCTCCATATGAAGTCTTTTGAGGAACCTCCATACCCCTTTCCAAAGTGGTTGAACAAGTTTACACTACCACCAACAATGCAGTAGGGTTCCCCTATCCACATCTCCTCCTGCATCTGTTGTTATTAGAGTTCTTGATTATAGCCATTCTAACTGGGATGAGGTGGTATCTCAATGTTGTTTTGATTTGCATTTTTTATAGCTAGGGAGGTTTAGCATTTCTTCATGTGTCTATTGGCCATCTTTCCTTCCTCTTCAGAGTAGTTTCTCTTTAAGCCTTTAGCCCACTTATTTATTGGACTGTTGATTCTTTTATGATTTGTTTTTGGGGGATTTAATTTTTTGGAGTTCCAGATATATTTTAGATATGAGACCCTTGTCCATTGTATGGCTAGTGAAGATCTTCTCCCAATTTGTGGACTTTCTATGGATCTTGCTAGCTATGTCCTTTGCCATATAGAAGCTCTGCAATTTCATGCAGTTCCATTTGTCAACCTTTCTATGATTTGTTGTGTTTCTGGGTCTCTATTAAGCAATTTTCAGCCTGTACCAAGGAGATCTAGGGTTTCTTCTATTCCATCCTGTAATATTTTCAGAGTGTCTTCATATTGTGAGGTCTTTGATCCATTGGGAGTTGATTCTGCTACAGGGTGATATATAAGGATCTAGATTTATTTTTCTACAAGTAGTTAACCAATTTTGAGAGCACCATTTACTGAAGAGGCTGTCTTTCTTCCATTCTATTTTTTTCAGCTCCCTTATCAAAGATTAGATGGCTGTAGGTCTTTAGGTTCATTTCAATTCTATTCCATTTGTCCTGAGGTCTGTTCTTGTGCCAGTACCAAGCTGTTTTGCTTACTATGGCTTTATAGAAGAGTTTGAAATTTGGTACTGATTTTCCTCCAACACTGTTCTTTCTGTTAACGATCATTTTTGCTATTCAGGGTCTTTTATTGTTCCATATGAATTTTTGGATTGCCTTTCCTATGTCCTTGAAAAATGAGGTTGTAATATTGATAGGTATCACATTCAATTTGTAGATAGCATTGGGAAGTTTTGCCATTATCACGATTTGATCTTTCCAATCTAGGAACATGGGAGTTTTCCACTTTCTAAGTTTGTTTTGATTTCCTTTTACAGGTATTTAAAGTTTTCATCATAGAGGTCCTTCACTCCTTTGCTTAAGTTAATTCGTAGGTATTTTATTTTTTGTGGGGCTATTACGAATGGAGTTGCTTTCCTAATTTCAGCCAGAATTTTCTCATTGTAGGCATACAGAAAAGCCATTGGTTTTTGAGGGTTAATTTTATACCCTTCTAGTTTGCCTAAGTTTTGAGTAACCTGGAGTAACTTGGGAGCGGGGTCTTTAAATACAAGATGATGTCATCTGCAAAGAGGGAAAGTTATACTTCTTTCCCTATTGGGTTCTTCTTTATGTTTGAATTGAAGAGCAGTAGAGAGTGGGCCTCCTTGTCTCGTTCCAGAGATTAGAGGGAATAGGTTTAGATTTTCACCATTGAGTATAATGCTTTCTGTAGTTTTGTCATGCACAACCTTTATTGTATTGAGGAATGTTCCATAGATTCCTAATTTTTCCAGGACCTTCACCATAAAAGGGTGTTGGATCTTGTCAAAAGCTTTTTCTGCAACTATTGAGATAACCATGTGGTTCTTATCCTTGCTCTTGTTGATGTGATGAATTATGTTAATTGATTTGTGTATATAGAAGCAGCTTTGCATCCCTGAAACGAATCCTGTTTGCTCATGGTGTATGAATTTTTGGATGAATTGTTGAAGTTGATTAGCCAAAATTTTGGTGAGAGGCTTTGCATCAATGTTCATCAAAGAAATGGGTCTATAGTTCTCTTTCTTTGATGAGGGTTTGGGGATGAGGGTTATGATGGCTTCATAGAAAGAGTTCGGTAGTGAACTTTCTCTTTCAATTTCATTGATGATTTCGAGGAGCATTGGTGTGATTTCTGCTCTGAAGGCCTTGTAGAATTCTGCTGTATAACCATCTATTCCTGGGTTTTTCTTAGATGGGAGTTCTCTTATTGCTCTTTCTATTTCAATGCTTGATATGTGCCTGTTAAGATGTTTTAACTCATCTTAGTTTCAGCATGTCAATATTTGCCAGGAAAATGTCCATTTCTGCCAAGTTCTCAAACATATTAGCATAAAATTTTGAGCAGTATTCCTTTATAAGGTTCTGAATCTTGGTTGTTTTTGTAGTGATGTTTCCATTCTCATCTCTGACTTTATTAATTTGGGTGTGTTCTCTTCTTTTTCTTTTTTAAGGGTCTGCCAATTTTGTTAATTATTTTGAAGAACCTTCTCATTTTGTTGATTCTTCATATGGTTTTTTTTGGATTCTAATTCATTTAATTCTGATTGAATTTTAATTCTTTCTTTCCATCAACTTGATTGGGGTTTATCTTGATTCACTTTTTCAAGGAGTGTCAGATCTCATTAAATTGTTGGTTCCAGGTCTCTCCAATTTGTTAAAACAGGAACTCAGAGCTATATACTTGCCTCTGAATCGTGCCTTTTCTGTGTCCCAGAGGAGCAGAAAATCTCTGTGCTAGTTTTTGTTGAATAATATGGACATTTGAACTTCGATTCTAAGCTCTTCCATGACCCACTCGTGTTTGAACAGTGTGTTTTTCAGCCTCCATCTTTTACTGGACTTTCTTTGGTGGCTTTTTGTGTTGAGTTCTAATTTTTTTCCCTTTTGGTCTGATAGAATGCAAGATATGAATTCAATGTTTCTGAATTTTGACAAGTTTGATTTGGAAAATCTTCCATGTGCTGCTGAGTAAAAAGTGTACTCTTATGCTGCTGGATGAATATTTGCTAGATGTCTGCTAAATCAGTTGATATATGCACTTGTTTAGATCTGCGGTTTCTCTGTTGAGTTTTTGCCGAGTTGATCTATTTAGTGGGAATAGTGGTTTGTTAAAGTCCCCAAAAATTAATGTCGTTGGATCTATGTGAGATTTATAGTAGTATTTCTTGTATAAATTTGGGTGCACTATTGTTTGGCAAATATTTAGAATTTTAATATCCTCCTGAAAGAGATATCCCTTAATTAGTATGTAGTAACCTTCTTTATCTCTTCTCAATAATGTTAATTTGAAGTCTATTTTATCTGATATTAGGATTGCAACTCCTGCCTGTTTTGGGGGGCCTTTTGCTTGGTAGATTTTGTTCCAGCCTTTCACTTTCAAAATGTGTTTGATTTTTATGGGCAAGTTGTGATTCCTGAAGGTAGAAGATAGAAGAATCTTGCATTTTAAACCAACTAGACAGTCCATGTCACTTAATTGGAGAATTACATCCCTTAATATTGAGAGAGAGGACTGAGAGGTATTTGGGTGCTCCTGCCATTTTATCCACCTTCTTGGGTGCTGCGCCTACTGGATTCTTTCTCTGGTTCTTGGATTCTGTTTGTATGTGATTTCTTGGCCTTTATTGTGGTCTTGTTGGTTTTCTATGTTTAGGACATCTTTTAGTGTCTTTTGTAGAGCTGATTTGGTGGAGATATATTGTTTGTTTTTCTTTGCTATGGAATATTTTTATTAGACCTTCAATTATGATTGAGAGTTTGGCTGTGTACACTATTCTTGGTTGATAGTTGTTTGTCTTGAGAGCATGGCATACACCATTCCAGGCTCTTCTTGCTTTAATTGTCTCTTTTGAGAAATCTGAGGTGATTCTAATTGGTTTTCCTTTATAGGTGACTGATCTTTTCTCCTTGACAGCTTTAAGGATATTTTCCTTGGTCTGAATTGATCCTGTGTGGCTTATAATTAATTGGACGATGGGAAGTCCTGTTCTTGTCTGGTCTATTTAGAGTTTTAAAAGCTTCTTGTATCTGAACATGCCTATCTTTTTGTGTATTGGGAAGTTCTCTGCTGGGATCCTGTTGAACAAATTTTCTAGACCATTACCTTCTGTCTCTATATGCTCCTCTACAACCATTTCCTTCAGATAAGGCCTTCTGATGGTGTCTTCCAAGTGTTGAATAGATCTATCATATTTCTTGAAGTTGTCTTGGATAGTTGTATGTTCTTTCTCTATAATACCTAGGCTGTCTTCAATGCCGGAGATTCAATCTTCTGCATAGTCTAACCTAATGTCAAGACTTTCTACTTTATTTTTCATTTCTTTTCCTTTTAATTGGTTGGCTGTTATGGCTTCAAATTCTTTGTTGGAGCTTTGTTTTAGATCTTGTATGAAATTCTTTACTTCCTTAATTTGGTGTTCAGTGTTTACTCTCAAATCACTTAGTTGATTGGTTATGGTTTCCTTGGACTCCCATTCCTTCTGTTGGGCTCCATTCAGCATTCCCTTTGTGGTCTCCCTGACTCCTTTCAGGTGACTGTTTATGGATTCCATGAATGGCTCTATTGATCTTTGTCTATGCTCATCCAGCTCTTGCAATTCTTGTATTACTCTTTGATTAGATTTCTAACGTTCATGTAACTTCTCTAGTTCTCTTTGACTGATCTCAGCCTGCTCACACAATTCCTTTATTTCTCTTTGAGTATTCTCAACCTGCTCACGCAATTCCAGTATCAATCTTTGAGTAGCTTTCTCAAGCCCATGAGTTTCCTGTTTTGATCTTTGGTTTGCCTCCTCTCTTCCCTAACACGTTCACACTGAGTCCTTTGCAGGGTTTCAATCTTTTCATTCACCATGTTTACCAGTAGTGTTTGTAGAGCTTTTTGGGAACTCTCGTCTGGATTATTCATGATCTGTTCTGTCACCTGATTATCTTGAGTGGGAATTGAGATACCCGGACTTGCCATTTTCCTTGTGTTTTTCTTGCTTGTTCTGCCCATATGGGATGAAAGTAATGCCAGTTTTGTGCTAGAACACCATTTTAAGGCAAGCATCAACCAAAGTCCTGTAATTGCATAGTCAAATGTTTGAAGATACAATCTAGTTCAACAGATACAGTCCATTCAGCATTAAATAACTATATTTTCATGGGCAAAGAATACCAAAGAATAATTTGACAAACCAGAAATTATTATGTTTAGGGAGAAAGGTGGGCAAAACAGCGTTAGAGGGACGTGGAAAGGTAAAAGGAGAGTGAAATTAACCAAGTCCTAATCTCACAGAGGGAAATGGATTGGAAAGAATGATAGAGAAGAGAGAAGAAAAAATTTTAAAAAAGAGACAAGAAAAAATGGAAAGACAAATATTTAAATTTAAAAAGTGAAACTCTTAAAAGTAATGAAAATTTAAAGAAGTAAAATTGAGAGATGGACAAGGATGAGAGGAGGGGAGGGATAGAAAGGAGACCTGAAAAACTAAAAAATAAAAATACTTCAAATAATTTATAGGTATAAATAAATAATACTGCTATTAAGGAATTTAATCCTAAGAGGTTTTGAATTGAGTAATACGTTTTTGGATTAAGAATGTACACAATTGTGGATAAGGTCTTATAATCAATGACAGGTATATAGGAGGTGAACAGAACAACAAATAATTCATGCAAAAAGAACAAAAGATGAAAAAGTAAAACGAATGAGAAAGAAAGAACAAAAAAGACCAACAGGTCAGTAAACATTTTTTTTAAAAAAGCACACACACACACACACACACACACACACACACACACACACACACACACATACACCTAAAATAAAAGTTATAAGAGGAAGAAAAAAAGATTAATGAAAACAATTTTTATCATTAAAAAGTAAAAATTTAAAAAGATACAAAAAATACTTCTTTGATTTTGTTTTGGGAGGGTTGATGGGAAGATCCTGTATCTCCCTTGTGTCAGTAACCAGTCTCTTGGTGGAGTCTCTGGTTTGCTTGTGGTGTTTGGTTTTCTGTGGCTTGATTGGTTTCTTAAGTCAGTTTGTTTGGGCAGGCAGAAAAAATTCTGTTGGTTTACCCAGAAGTTTGTGATTGCCTCCCAGGCTAGTTCAGTGGGAGGGAGATCTGCTTTGAGTATCACAAAAGAGGGAGGTGGCTGTTTCCTCTAGTTTGGAGTTACTGTAATAAGGCTGGGTTCTGGGTAAAGTTGAGGCCTTTCAGCAAACAGTAGCTTTTCCCTGAGGGGCTAGCTTCTGAGACATTCACAAAGCCCAGCCTGGAGCCATTCTCAGGGTTTATGTTTACTGAGTTTCCATTGATTGTCAGGGCTGTTGTAGGGAGGGGCAGCCTCTGGCTCTGTTTACCCAGTGAAGAAAGCCACTCCTTTGTGGGATTAGCTTTCTCTGCCTTGTTGTTGTGACTTTCCCATGGGTGGAGTTGAGAATGGCAGGTCAGGGTAGGTACTTGTGACTAGCTAAATGACTCTTTTGTTTTCTTCAAAGAACTGATTTGGATCTAGCTACTTAGCCAGGCTTTTGTCTACATTAAAGGTGGATATCTCCGGTGTTGGGGGGAGGGGTTCCCTCCTTTGCTCCCTTTGAGAAGGAGTGAGGATGTTAGTTTTGTACTCACGCTGGAGTGTGGGTTCCTGGGTAGCCTCTGGTCTGCTATCTGCAGGATGAAGATATCTGCTACTTGTCAGTTCTTGCTCGTGTTGAGTAAAATCTGCTTGCCCGCTGCATCTGGCACATTTGTCCCAGACTCTCTGGGTTGTAGTTATGGCGGCTATGGATGGCACCACAGCCGCCACAGCAACCTCAGCCATGGTTGCTGGAAAATGCTCAGATCTGTCTCCTTACCTGGATTTTTCCTCTCTGCCCAAACTCTCTGTAATGTGATGGCACACTTGGTGTGCCTAGGACTGTTCATTAGAACACTAGAACTGCTTTCTATGCAAGAGCTTGTTTAGCCACCAGATTCTCCTCCGCCATTTTCTCGAAATTTCTGAAGGTGTTTAAATATTACTGGAATTGTTTTGGAATAAATAATGTTCACCTTGACTATCTTGAGAAAGAAGAACTGGTTTCTCAGCACTATAGGTAAGAACTTGAGTGAAAGAAACAAAAGGAAAAATGAGGAACAACTCAACACATACATTCAAAAGAAACAAAACAACCCAAGAAAACACCAAATAACTCAGTACTCAAGAACCTGCAGGAAATGCAAAGATTTTTTTTTTAAATAGCTATGATAAGTTTATGAAAATCCTGACTACGAGGGAGTCTACTATTGTGAGGATAGTGGTTAAAGCTCAGACTGGGCAGAAAGATCTGTACACAATGCCAGGCACTTGTTATTCTAAATTCCAGGAAGAATAACATAAAGTAGACTGAGCCCACGATCATACACAAGTAGGAAGCAAGATTCTATCTGAAAATTAATCAGGATAATTTAGGGCTGGGGGCATGCCAAAGTGGTAAGAACAACCATTTAGGAGACACAAGACACTCAATTCAAATTCCAATCTTATGTGTATTAAAGAAAAAAAGCTATGACTTTAAATAATGGGAATAATTGCAAGATTTGAATATTTGAGTGGAGAAAAATCCATGAGAGAGGTAGAGTTTACCCATGTTGTAATACTTTCTACTTAAGTGATAATATTATGTGATACTCCAGACATAACAGAGTTACCTTGCAAATGAGCATGGATGTGCATTTGTGTGAAGGAAATACTCTATTTACATAAATGTAAATTAAATACTTTTTGGGGGTAGATTTTAGTTCTTGTACTAAGAGTCTGGGTGATATCTCTGAGTCTTTTCACTCAAGGCTATCACTCTACTACTATGAGCCACAGTTCCAATTCTGATTTTCTGTTGGTTGTTTGGAGATAAGAGGCTCATGGACTTTCCTGACCAGGATGGTTTCAAAACCATGATCATCAGCTCTCAGCCTTCTGAGTAACCAGGATTCCAGGCCTGAGTCTTCCATGTTTTTAATAATTTAGTAAATTGTACAGTTACAGAAGTTATAATTTATCATTATAACCTTTATAATATATGTGTTTATATTTATATCAATGCATACATATAGAAATATTTTAACATATTTTGTATCTATAGTAGATTTATGAAATCATCCTTCATTATAAAATAACATGGAAACAAGTTTAATGAGGAGCAAAACAAAGGGAATTGTCACATGTTTCTTGTTGTTGAATGAAATATGAATTGTGAGAATCAGTTTGAGAAAACCATTTAACAAAATGGATAATGGCTATTAATTCCAATCCCTTTATTTGCCCATATTGTGCATCCTCACATATGAGTGTCAAAGTCAAACCACACTTTTTTGCCTTTGTATTTAAATCACATGTTATAATTTAGGGGATAGGTGAAGTAATCAAATCAAATAAAGATTAAAATAATACTAAGTGAGGCTATGAGTTAGAGCTGAAAATTATTTTAAATATGATAATAGCTAATTTAATCCCATATCTCTTACTTTTGCTCTATTGTCATATACCTCATTCCCACATTAGGAAAGTACATAGAAGGTTCTCACTAAATTATGTGTAAAATTATGAAAAATGTATTAAAAGAATATGGGCACATCGGGGCTGCGAAAGTGGCTCAGTGGTAGAGCTCTTGTCTTGCATGCCTGAGGCCATGGGTTTGATTTCTCAGCACCACATAAGCAAAAAGAAGAAAGCCAGAAGTGACGCTGTGGTAGATTGCTAGCCTTGAGCAAAAAAGCTGAGGGACAGCACTAGAGGGGCCCAGAGTTCAGGCCCCTCGACCGGAAAGAAAACAATAACAACAACAAAAGAATATGGGCACAGTCTGGTTTTAGCTGATTGGTACATGTAGGGGGTAGTGTGTTTTTGAGGACCTGAAAAACGTTGTGATGTAGATGAAGGAAGGGATGTGCTAATTCTGGAAAATTGGCTAGAGGATTGCTCCCAGAAAAACAGTGATGAATTTTCCCAAAAGGTTAGAGAGAATAAAATCACTCTCACAATCATGTTCACTACTGCACTATTCACCGTAGAGAATTTATGGAAACAGCCCAGATGCACTTTAGCAGAGGGATGGTTGGAGAAAGTGTTGCATATATACACAATTGGATTGCACCCATCCATTATAAAGACTGTTACAGCATTTGCAAAGAAATGGATAGAACTAAAATTATGTTAAATAAACGAAGTCACAGCCAGACACAAAAAGAACGCGTATTTAGAAGCCAGAATTTTATACAAGTTAAAAAACAGTATTAATCAAAGCATGCTATTTGTAGAGGAGTATTTAACAGGTGTAATTTCTTATAAAATTGAACTTTTAATCCAACAAAATGAATACCAGGAGGCTACCACTTGGAAAATGTGAGGGAAAATCAAAGGGAAGAAATAAAGAGACTTATGGAAGTAGAGAGTGAAGCCATAATATTCAATGCAGATAGTATGAAACTAATAAAAACGAAAGTGGATTGAGGTTTGGAAGGATGTGAGAAAGTTATGTAAAGATCCATTGTACTTATAAACTGATTCGTTGAATGGAAAACATTTCGTACACCTATTTAATAAAAATATAATTAAAAACAATGGAGACATCTGATCTTAAACCATGAGTCAATATGATACTTGCCTTCTCAGAAATTTTCTTTGCAGGTATTTTCCTCATAATGACAGAAAAGTGAACAACGCAATGTATATCAATACATCACTTTGCATATCCTAAATAGACAATATAAAAAAACAGTAAAAATATTAGAATATATCACATGATAAAATAAAAGGTAGAAAGTATCAAACTCTGATTGTTTTTCCAAGTACTTTACAATTGGTATCTAATTTAATCCTCACAATAATCCCATAAAGTGAAACTATTTCTATTTTTAATTCTAAGATGATGATATTTAAGTCTTCAGAGTTGGAATTACTAGTACAACATTCTACACACGGTGTTAGCCCGTGTTCCATTCCCACTATATGAACTAGCCTCATTCTATTTTATAACTAAATACTAGCACTCAGTCTACTAATTCTAGGAAAATTCCCAAAATTATTGTGCACACTCTAATAATATTTCCTTTATCTTTGTTAGAAAATAGGTAACTAAGACGGACACCGGTGGCTCACGCCTATAATGCTAGCTACTCAGGAGGCTGAGATCTGAGGATTGTGGTTCAAAGCCAGCTTGGGCAGGACAGACAGTGAGACTCTTATCTCTAATAAACCACTAGTAAACTGGAAGTGGCACTGTGGTCCAAGTGGTAGAGCGCTCGCCTTGAGTAGAAGAGCGCAGGAACAGCACCCAAGCCCAGAGTTCAAGCCCCATGACCAACAACAACAAAAAAGACAATAAGTAACTGTAAGAAGAAAACTCTACGTTCATAATCAATTTATACCTCCCCAGTGAAAGGAACTGCTAAACTATAACATTCTTGATTTCTAGCTCAAAATAGTAGAAATCATATTTTATGCCTTCACTCAACACTGCACTGCCTGGGGACCCCATCTGTGGTTAACACAGTCTTACTGAAAGAATGACCTGCCCAATTCCTGATGGAAACAGACTGCAGGCCTTTTGGAGCAATCGTTTCCACATTGTAGCTCACCTAAATTTTTTACCATTTGAAGTATTTTGATTGCTTTTTATACCCACCATTTTGAGAGAAATGTACTACTTTAAAATGTTATTAAAGAAAGAATGATATAAAATCACATTTGACCCCAGATAAATATTTTACCTTTCATATACCCAAAAATGCAGTCTTACCTATCATTAATGTTAGGAATGAGAGGTTAAAAATCATTGACACCAAGACCTAATTATGAATTAAAGACTCTCCAACTTGTGAATACAATTGGTTTAAAAAGACATCAATACTACTGCATTTTTAAGTCCCTATGATAATGATAATGATTCGCTATGATAATCATAATGATAAACTATTAACACTTAAAAATAACTCATTTTCTTGGGAGTAGGACGAAAAGCATAAGGTTAATCCTAATTATTTTTAAAAACCTTTATTTAAAAGTTCACTCATAACTATAAAGATTCTAAAACTAACTGAAATAGAGAGGAAATAATTTAACTGCATCATCTACATTCAATAGACTGTTAATAGAAAACAAAATTATACTAATAATTAGCTTACCCAATTCACTTAATTCTTTTATTCTATTCCATTTATTTTCATAAAAACTGGGTTTTCATAAAATGAAGCATAAAAAAGCATATATACCCACTTATTTTTTCAGATCTTAACAATATTTCAGAAATTTTAGCTCTACAGTCAATGAACTGAAATAATACTAAAAGATTCAAAGGATTTTCAGAAATTGCAAGACTTGCTCTGAGATGTTATGTATATTGGAACAGATATTCAAAAAGCCTTATTTGTTAAAGTTGCCGTAGTTTCTCCCACAAAAGAGCCAATAGTAAAGATACCTGTGCATGTACAAAAAACTTCAAATGCATCCACAATATGGACATAACACTTGCTTTTTGTTTGTTCGTTTTTGAAAGGAATATCTAACAAGCATATCCACAATACTTATTTTCAATGAATAAGATGGGATATTCAAACATAATATGGATTGGATTATCTCTTAGTGAGAATAGATATAATCTTGCAAAGAAAGTGATTTTCAACAGAATTCCGGAAAGAGTTTATCCAACTTGTGTTTCACAGGAATAATCAGAGAGTAATACCTGTTTGGTCAAGTCAGTCCAAATCACTCTATGAGTGTATCTTAAAAGTATAACCAATTTAAGAGGTCAAGTACGTATTTTGTACTGACAATCATCTTATAGCAACAACTTACTAATTATGTCTGTATCTTCTTACCTAACATACAATAAGAGCTGAAAGCGGTCTCTTTTTCTAACTTAATATTGTAAATGCTTTGATTATGATGTTATTATTAGACAAAAAATATGTACAAAGGCTGGTTCCACTGAAATGACATGACAGAACACTGATAAATAAAAACATTGCAACACGGTTAGCTTTTTTCAGCCTCACCCTGTCCACATTGGCAAGCAACATTGCAACAGCACACGCACACATATACACATACACACATGTTTGCACATATACACACACATATACACGCATGCTAAATTCAGGGTTTATTGTACAAAAAGTCCACATAAAATATTAGTGATTAGGACAAATGATAATATGCCTTATTACAAAATAATACATAAACCATTACCACGCATGTTACATTTTACCTGCCTCTCCATATGTGACCACTTAATTTAGTTTTAACTAATTAATTACCTTATTAATTAATTTATTTGTTTGGTGCTACTACTAGGGCTTGAACTCAGGGCCTGGCTTTGTCCCAGAATTTATTTTTTGTTTCAGTTTTCTCAAGGCTAGCATTTTACTGCTTGTACCAGAGCTCCATTTCTAGATTTTGCTGGTTACATTCAAATCAGAATCTAATGCACTGTTTTTTCTTGGTCTGTTTTCAAACCACAATGCTCAGATTTCATCTTTCTGATTAACTACTACTAAAGACATAAGCCATCAGTGTGGCTGCTACTTTTTCCTATATAGTTATCTAATGCACATACTTAGATGGTAATTTTAAAATGAGAGTATCGAAGCAAGATGTACAGTGATGATACTGTCCTGTCAGAAATTCAAGTTAGTAATGTAAATTTATTCTTAAAACCATACACAAAAAATACCATGATATTGTGTAAGAGAACTCACTATTGAACATAGGAGCCTTAAGAGCTTTCTAATAGATCCATTATTTATTGGTACCCAACATTAGAAAAATGTATGCGGCATTGGTAAAATAGAAGTCCTTTGCATGACTACATACATTCCTTGTTTTTATAAGACACTTGCTTTCATCTAAAAAGTAGGCCTGTCTATTGTCTTCATGTGATTTTGATGATTGAAAGTGCTTAGTGAGAAGGTCAAAATGTATTAGTAGTCCTTCACTATCAATTCTCATTTTCTTCTTGGAGAATATAATAATCAAATCAATAGTTCAGAATCGGCAAGCAATACTTCAGAATCATGCTTCCAGTGCAAGTGGATCACCAGTAAGAAATCCTCAATACCAATTTCCACAAAGTTTTGTCACAGATACAATCTCCCTGCCTTCTCTAGCTGCTTTACTATCCTCTTATTCCTTCATTGTACAAGAAAAATATGATTCAACTGATTTCAGTCAGATCTGTTACTAGAACTATCAAGGATTTATTTTACTGTCTGTAGTTTGGGAAAGTTATGTCTCTTTACGTAGGCTACTAAAAATGTATTTACTAACTTCAAGTAAATACATAAATTCGATTTCCATCTCTTTTAAAAAATAAAATTTTGTTTGCTCTACAAATTGATCAGAGGCATGGATTATGTGGCTAGCTACGTCATTACACATCTTTCTCTTTCTTTCTCTCTCCCTTTCATGGTTCTCATATATAACACGATTGCTCCATAATTATCCTAATTTATTTTGCTTTTATATTTTTGGTTGTATCATTTCACTTTTTGCTCTGCCATTTCCCAAATCATTTATATGGAAGGCATTATTTCCTATTTTCTCATGCCTAGAATAAGCTGCACATGAAGACATCACTGGTCCTCATTTTCAGTGTGTACATTTGAATATGGAGGAATATCTTTCCTCTGCTCTCCATCAATTCCCTACTCTCCAGTTAGAATAATTTCGAATAGTAAAATTGGAAAAAGAGAAAATAAATCATGGTGAATAAACAGTTGCAGAAAATTCACCAGATATTTCTGACCAGTTCAACCAATGTGAACTATTAGGGAAATACATGGACACCTCATTCCCACTGGCACTCAAAGTCTCTGGTTAGGCAATTCTTAGGAATATGGGGAACAAGATGAAAAAGTAAGGAATGGTATCAATTGCAAGAAAAAAATTGGAGAAGGATCCAACCATATTTCTTCAATGGGCTGTCGAAAATATTCGGCTTACTACAGTGCGGAGACTTCTTTCTCAAAAGGCCACTTATGTGAATAGTAGGGATGATGATCAGTATATCCCTCTTCAAGAAGCCTACGGTGGACACTTAGACATTGTCAGTGAGTTGGTGTCTCAAGCGGCACATGCAATAACTGTAGATGACTGGACACCCCTGAACAGTGCATACACGTGGAATAATACCAGAGTCGCTTCTTTCTTACTTCATCATGATACAGATACCAATGGCCAAACTAACGGACTTTTTTTTTAAATTTTTTTTGGTCTGTTCGTGGGGCCTGAACTCTGGGCCTGGACGCTGTCCCTCATCTCTTCAGCTCAAGGCTAGCACTCTACCACTTGAGCCACAGCACAACTTCCCGCTTTTTTTTCTGCTTATGTGGTGCTGAAGAATCGAACCTTGGGCCTCATGTATGCAAGGCCAGCACTCTACCACTGAGCCACTTTCCCAGCCCAAATATTTTTGTTTGTTTGATTTTTGTTGTTGTTGTGGTTTTTTTCTTTTTGGTCGGTCATGGAACTTGAGCTCTGGGCTTGGGTGCTGTCCCTGTGCTCTTCAGCTCAAGGGGAGTGCTCTACCGCTTGAGCCACAGTAACACTTCCCCAAACTAAAGGACTCTTGACACTCTTATATCTTGCTGTTGAGAATTGAGATAGCAAAGATACGCTGGATCGCCTTCTGTTGAACCATTACATAAATCCAGGCCTCAAGAACAACATAGAAGAAACTCTATTTGACATTGCCAAAAGCATAAGTATGTATCACTACCTCTATGAAGTTGTAAAAGGCTGTACAAATTGTTCACCGAAGTCCTAATGGTCGGGTTAAGTTTCTTAAATTTCAAAAATGCAAGTTCATCTTTTGTGTCCCTACAAAATATTTTCACAATCCAAATAAGTGCAATATCTTTTTTTTTTTTTGGTCGGTCATGGGGCTTGAACTCTGGGCCTGGAGCTATCCCTGTGATCTTCAGCTCAAGGTGAGCCCTCTACCACTTGAGACACAGCTCCACTTCCAGTTTTCTAGTGGTTTATTTGAGATAAGTGTACCACAGACTTTCCTTCCCAGGCTGGCTTTGAACCATGATCCTCAGATCTCAGTCTCCTGTTTAGCTAGGATTATAGGCATGAACCACCAGTGCCCCGCAGCACCAATATTTTACTGTAAAAATTCATGGATTCCGCGGAATTCTTCCAAGTTAATTGCCTGCCTTGGATGGAAAAATGTATTCAATAGATTTTGTAAACATGTATAATAATTTCTTCAGAGTTTGTGATTTTTTAAATAAGAAATAATTTTAATTTACCTGTTGAAATGAGTAGTACAGAAACTAAAATATTTCTGGTGCTTGTCTGAAAAAGTATATTTTAAAATATTCTATATTCTATGTTTGCATAATGTTCATAATTTATTTTCTCCTAGATATACATTGAATTCTATATTATTTTATAATATATACGTTCATTAATGTGTCCTTTCCGATTGTATTCCATATAGAAACAGTTTGATTCCTTTTTTTCTAGGTCTTAATATTATTTTTCTTTGGGATAAAATGACAATGTTGTCTAATTTGAAAAGTTTTGTAAAGTTTATGCTATGTAAACGCCTTTCTGAGGTGATTTAATACACTGATGTCAAACTAAATTTAATTATATGAATTACGTGTATTGTTACACTTGTAATTTTGTAATCAACTTTTTAATCACTTTTTTTCATTTCTTGCATCTGAAGAATGAAAAATTTGGAATACTTCTCAAATTTTCATATTATCCTTGTGCAAGTGCCATGTTAATCTCTGTGTTGTAATTTGAGTATACGTGCTGCTGAAGCATGTAGTATCCTCTAAATTTAATAGTTAATGCTGCAATCTTTATACAGGCTTATATCTATGGGTGCCTACTTGTAACAAGAAAACCTTATTGTTCCTAACAATGCTATCGATCTTATTTCCCTAAAATTCTGTGAATATTGGAAAAAATTATATTGATCAGTCGATTGCTCACATTTCCAAACTATTTTTGCCAATGAATACTTAAGTCTTTTTATTTGGAATTTGATCATACTCTCTATTATTTATAGTTAGGTCCAAAGGTGATGGCTTTTTCAAGTACTTATTTGTCCAGCTTTGTGGACCTAATGGATTCAAACTAAGCGTTGCTTAAGCGCTACTTCTAAACTTCTTCAGCTGACATTTTCCCAAATGAGGTGTTACTGGAACAAATGTCTACCTGAGCCTTTACCCTTCTTCCATGTGGGAACAGACCAACCAGAATACCTTACCCTGACAGCAAAGATTTTCTTACTAGAACAAAACTAATCTTGGTTACAAGGGATCATAGAGAGATGAACAGTTCAAACAGAACTGTTCAGACAAGAAGGTATTTTATCAAAATATAATTGTTTATTATACCTTCCATTTAAAAGTAGCTAAAGCCAAGAAGTGAAAAAATTGTTCTTATGCATGATTACTTAATGTCCTGGCCTGTCTGTAAGTTCCTGGCAGGAACTTACACTACTACCTTTTTATCACCAAATATTTTCATAGTTGCAGGAGAAGTGCATATGTTTCTCCTCGTTATTAGGCATTAAATTGATAATGTTTTAATCACAGTGTTTCCTCTTGCCTCCATGCTGTAAATCTACAAATGATAAAGCTTTAGATCTAATTCTATCAAACACTGAAGTAGAGATAATGGAATCATACTTTAAAACAGAGTTGCCTTTGATACAGTAACTACAACAGAAGAATACACAACGTGTGTCTTTTAATCATATTATATATAGTTATATGTGCTGATTTTATATTTCACACAATGAAACTTACTAGAATTAGTTGATAATTTGACAAATAAATTGATATTTATTTACTCCAATAAACAGAATTGGAATATAAATATTTAGGTTTCAAATATGTATTAGACTAGAAAACGTATCAATGCAATCTTTTTAGTATAAACTTGTGATACATTATAACTCTTCTTGGTCTTCCGAATCCACATGATAAAAAACAATGTTTTCCTCTAATCTGTAATGGATATTACTCTGCTGCTCTGTTTATTGTTTTAACTCGCTTGTCCCAAACTGTTTTTATCCATATTTCTGAAGCATTCTTACTGATTATGCCCAAATTTTGCTAAGATGTCTAAAAAATATTATTCTTCTGCAGTACCCATGGATCCTAGGATCCCAACGCCCCTTTACCTGCATCATCAGATAACAGGGGCAAGACTTTTCACCAAGGCCCATGCAATATATCAACGCAAAGTAATTGAAGACCCATCTCAATTATGCATTTCCTATATTTCAGGGCCCCAATTCCTTGAGATGCAGGAATTAGCAGTAAGCAATTGTGAAATGCAAGGCAAATTAAAATGAAGGATGAGATCACAAAATTTGAGAGAAAGTACTGTAATTCAAACATTCAACTTACAGATGACCAGCCCATATGAGTGAACAAGTTCACAAATTGTCATAAGATTATTTTTAATACCCCTCACCTATGATTAACGAAAGATTTTATTCCAACATAAGTGGGCCAAAAAATAGTTCCTAGAAAGATAGATCTATAATTGGTCTACAAAAGCCCGAAAACTTGACTTAGAGGTCAAATGTAATTCAGAAAATCATTTGAAGCACTAAGAAGTGCTTCAAAACACTGGGACTTCAGTACAACATGGTTCTGTGGTATAAAAATGTCACTCTCAAACCAATGATAATCTACATATAATCTCCTGAAAGTATATTCCTTTTCAAATAAACTTTTAAAAATCACTTTCGCCCTTACTTCATTGCTGGTGGGAATGTAAACTTGTTTAACCACTTTGGAAAGCAGTATGGAGGTTCCTCAAAAGACTTCACATAGATCTCCCCTATGACCCAGCAATCCCACTTTTGGGCATTTACCCAAATGTTTACAAACAAGACCACACTAAAGCTACCAGCACAACAATGTTTATTGCAGCATTATTTACCATAGCTAAGATATGGAACCGACCCAGATGTCCCTCAGTAGATGAATGGATCAAGAAAATGTGGTATATATACACAATGGAATTCTATGCCTCCATCAGAAAGAATGACATTGCCCCATTTGTTAGGAAATGGAAAAACTTGGAAAAAATTAAGTGAAAGAAGCCAGGCCCAAAGAAACATAGGTCTCATGGTTTCCCTTATTTGCAATATCTAGTATATGTATGAGTCAAGCGGAAAAGGTCAGATAATGTGAGGTCAGGAAAATGAACCCTTAAATATGTATTTTAATGTTTTTTTCTTTCATGCATGTGTTTCTAATGCATTTATAAGATTATCTCTTTGTTGCTTTGTATGTCCCTCCCCCACAGTATAACCTCTGCTTTCACTATATTTGATGTCAGTATAACTTTTGGAGGAGATGGGGAAAAAACAGTGTTTAAGGATACAGGTGGACCTCTTGCAACAGTGAGAATTACAAGTTGTCATGTCCAAAACGAGCTTTACAACGTCGGTGCGGGGGGGGGGCGAGTGGGGGGAAGGAGAAGGATTGGGATTGCGGGGGAGGGGGGAGGCTGGGAAGGGATGTGAAGGGTAAACCAAAGGAGGAGGCTGCAATGCTTGGTAAGAAATGTACGCATTATCCTGCCCATGTAATTGTAACCCCTCTGTACAGTATGTTCACAAATAAAATAAAATTAAATTAAAAAAAATCACTTTCGCCAAAATAACATTTGACAAGTTGATGATACTTAGTGACATTACAAGTTTTTCAAGTGTAGGGAGCAAGTACAATAGAGTTGAATTATTTACACAGCACTAATGCCAAACATGTTCAACCATTCATTAAAGTGTAGAAATAGTACCACCCACAATTTGTGTTTTTCAGTATGGGCCTTTCAGAAATGTGTTTAATATGTCAGCCTCCTAAATTTCAAACCTAAACCTTAGCTAATAAATTTCATCATTTAATAAGGTACATTTTAAACAATCACAAATAGTTGCCTCATCATATGTTATTTTATGTTTTCCCTCTGTCTAACATAGTAAGAAATATGACTTTATGTCTTGAATATGGGTACTAATCAGAGATATGACAAACATAATATCTGTCTTCTATTTCTATCATATTCCTATCTAGGAATAAATTATAATGTTCTTCTTTTTCCAAAACTTATAGGTAGTAGAAAATATTATTCCATGTAAAATAAAAGAATCACACGATTGTACAAAGCCATTTATAAAAATGCATAGTTAGGAATACATTCTAAGCCATTTTTTAACTTTCTTTTTGACTAAAGATTAATCTTTCAAACGGTTGAGAAAAAATCATGTTTAGGTGCTTCCCGTCTCCAGTCTTGCAAATTGTTGCTGCAGATGAATGAATTATGGAAATATAAGCTGACATCATTTCAAGAATATGCAGGATTGAAACTCCATGGAATGTATATAAACCTTTCAAAGTATTAATAGACAGTTTAACAGAATGACTATCAGAAGTTGAAACCAAAGAGGAATTATAGTAAAGACATAGAGGGGCTGGGAAGGTGGCTCAGTGGTAGAGTGCTTGCCTTGCATGCATGAGACCCTGGGTGCGATTCCTCAGCACCACATAAGCAGAAAAAGCTGGAAGTGGTGCTGTGGCTCAAGTGGTAGAGTGCTAGCCTTGAGCTGAAGAGCTGAGGGACAGCACCCAGGCCCAGAGTTCAGGCCCCATGACTGGCAAAAAAAAAAAAAAAGACATAGAATGAATGAAAAAAGAACAAGGGGCAAATACAGCTAGAATACTGAATGTACACATATGATGAAGGAAGTGGTAAATTGGAAATAAATCTTGGAGAAAGGGTCGTTTGAGAATGATAGAAGGAGTGACTCTGATCTAGGAGCATTGGACAATTAGATGGATATATTTAATTGTAACACAATTGCACAAACTTTTAAAATTCAGTTAAAAACACATCTAGAAACAAAAACACACAAAAATCACAACCAAACAGCAATCTCTAGAGAGTATGAATATGACCACTCAAAATTTTAATCAGTTAATGAAGGGCAGTCTTGGGAAAAGCAAACAAAGCTGTTCAAAGAGGGAAGTTTGGAATAGGGGAGAATTTTCAACAGAATTAAATAGATTAAGGTTATAAATCACCTATATCTGCTGCATACAGTATCTTACTTCTACGAGATTTCTGTCTGAACTGGATAATCCAGTCCTGAGAAACACTTGGTAACTTGTGAGGTAGAATGGAAGAAACAAGATCAAGAACGCATTACTCCACTGGAGAGAAAATGATCCTCTATATTTTCTCTAATCTCTCTTCACTACTCTTTCTTCATACTTTTAAGTCAATTGATTTTCAATTATATTTTTCCTTCTTTCTTCTGGCAAAGTAATTGGTCAAAGTAATTTCATTAAATATTATTTGCCATTTTCTTCTTTCATGCTGTTTAATTGGCCAAGTGAGTCCATAAAACTTCCCTCTTGTATTTGTTTGCCATGAAACAACATCTATGTTAATAAGGAGAAATCTAATGTAAAACTTTGTATCCAGAAAACAGTCCAAGATGCTGTGATCACAAATATTTGGCTATATATTTTTTTCTTTTACCTTGAAAGACTTCTTGTGTCTAAAGTGCCCACAAAAATAAGTACTCCATCACTTGTTGGTTCAATCAGAATTGTCTAACATCAAAGATATATTTTGCTAAGAAGATGCTTAGAGGAAACCAAAAAATACTGCACTTTTTAATCTTCTCTCTTAAGATTCTCCTTAGATACCATATCAGGAACAGTGAAGTTATTCCATGCAAAATTATTTTAATAGATTATTTTTCTCTTGGTCTTGCATTTGTTCACCAAGGTGTATGGAGGAGAATAGAGTTAAATCACCCATACCTTGGAAGAAAGTGTCTGTTACAAAAGGAAAATGCTTCTATGTCCTACTTCTATGTCCTACTCTTAGCTCTTGCCAGAGTTCCAATTAATCACAGCTTCTTGGCTTCCAGTCTAGTGAAGCTGAAGGACCATACGGGCTCCACCACTGCTACATCTTCATTATTTCTCTTTTAAAACTCTTCAAGTTGCCTCATTTGGATGTGGAATGTATTTTCATGTCTTCATTCAATCAGTTCTGCATTGTAGTGAGCCAAATGGGCTCTGTAAAATCACTTTAGGGAGAAAAAATACTAACACAATTTACATCAAAAAGTTTTGGCCTCCCTTCACTGCTGAAGTCAATACGCTTAGCTAAGGCTTCTAAGAAAAATTTTATTATTAATTTTTCCATTTTTTCAATTCTTTTCTGAACTTTTTGGCATATGTAATAAAAGAAGTCTAGACTACCTCATATTAATAAGAATATTATTTTTTGTGAGCCACTTAGAAATGTGAAATCATTGGTTTGAAGTATCCAATCAAATTTTTTTCTGTGTTTCACTGCTTCACGTCCAAAGACATTGTGGAAAGTGTTATAAACAGAAATGTGTAATCCCAACACCTTCTTTCATTGTGGAGGGCACTTTCTCCCTAAATATTTTGACTCAAATTATCTTTTTCAGAGAATTACTATTTGGTAATTGAAGGTACATTGACAAATTTTGATGCCTTATTTTTTAAAGAACTTTTAATTTAAATTCCAATACAACCTTCTTTCAAACAGTGAGAATATAGTTCCTGGGTAAGGACAATTCCATGGGAACCTACAGGATTTACAGCAAGGTTTCTGAGGTTTGTTTGTTTAGTTTCAAAAAGAGCCATCTTCATCCATATTGCTCCCTCTCTACTAAGTCTCCTTGGATTTCTTTGCATGAGAGCCTATTCTTCCAGGCAATTTTAAATTTTCTTAATAGGCTAAGTTATTAAAAATTTTGAACTATTGAATTTTACCTGTCATAAATTTGAAACTGTTGAAAATCCTTTATCAGAACCGCAAATTCACCAATCCTAATTCCACCTTTACCATCAAAATGTTAACATGCTGTTTTCATGATATAGTAACCATGCAGCTATTATTTTCCAGTGGCTTTGTTATGCATATATTTAACCATATTAGCTGATGCTAAGCAAAATGAATTCCAAGATATGGAACCAGATTTTTTTTTCATTTGTGGTTGTTGTTTTTGATGAACTATGTGATTTCTGTTTTCTTTGGGGTTTTCCCCTATGGTTTATCCCTGCTGTATGGTGAAACAATGGTGAGACAAAGGAAAAAAGGCAAACCAATGCAATAGCAATACTCACAAGACAATATGTTGGAAATGTATTTTACAACTTGTGAGGGGTGAAGGGGTGAAGGAAAACTGTGAGAAAAATGAGGGAGGGGTAACAAGATTGAAATGTTTTTTATTCACTACCTTACAGTTAGTGTAAAGTCACTGTACATCAATTTGATAATAAAATTGAAAAAATAAGCTGTGTAAAATGTAATTTTACTTTATTGGCACAGTAAATATTATTCTTTATGTAGTAACATTTTAAAAATCAATAATATTTGGCTTCTAATTTGAATTAATTACCCCTTATTTATCAGAGGTTCATCAACTTGAATGTTATCCAACTAGACACTATTTTCACAATATACTTGCCAAATTTTTCAAAAAAGAATAAAATTATTACTTTCTCATTCTAAAACATAAAACAGGGTCTGGGAAGATGGCTCAGTGGTAGAGCGCTTGCCTTGCATGCCTGAGGCCCTGGGTTCGATTTCTCAGCACCACATAAGCAAAAAGAAAAAAGCCAGAAGCTCAAGTGGTAGAGCGCTAGCCTTGAGCTGAAGAGCTGAGGGACAGCGCCCAGGCCCAGAGTTCAGGCCCCACGACCGGACCTAGTTTAATACTATGGAAACCCATAATTTTAAAAGTAAGTAAGTTTTTAAGAGGACAGAATAAATGTGTTCTTCAAAATTCCTATGACTAACAACTACTCATTTTTAAATTCTCAACATTCCTAAGAGATTCAAAACAGTACCTGTTTGCATGTTAATTAATTCTGCAATAGATGCAGTTTCCAATGGGGTGTCCAGATTGAGAAGTAAACAGAAAAATAGCCACATTCTTGTAGAGGATAAAACTGTGAAGCATGTGTAATAATTAATTCTTCAAGAGTAAGCAATTGTTTATAAGAGTAAGCTATTATGTCTATGACCATCAATCCCAAGATTTATGTCATAAAGTCATCCTAGCCCAACAGTTTCCAACTTGTAAGGGACACCTTAAAATTCCTTAATTCACATTATGAATACCTTATCTCTATTTTGAAAAAATACTACACCTCTGCTAATGTGACACCCTCCTTGTTCTGAAAAGAACACCACAATAAACTGAGCTGCATCATTTTTCCTCCACTGGTATTCTTGAGATCAGAACACTTGCAAATATTATTTATATTTAGACTTTTTTAACTATCATAGATATTCAGTATGCTAAGATAGGAAAATTATGATTCAAAGCCCACCCAGGCAGGAAGGTTTCTTAGAATCTTATCTCCAAAAAACTTCTCTGCAAAAGCCAGACTCAAGTGGCACTGAGGTTGAAGTGGTAGGGCTTGACCCTTGAGCATAAACAGGATCAGAGACCCTGTCCATGCCAAGAGTTCAAGTTCTAGGATGAACCAATAAAAACAAACTGAAAAATACCCCAAACCTAGCATTTTTCTCCATGTATACAGAGGCACGTAAATAAGGAAATGGCTTCCTGTGGTACATATAGGTAGAAGAAAGAAGATGTCACACAATTACTCTCTTCATACCATATTAAACCAAACCTTTAAAAATTGGTTTTTCTAAATGTATAAATTAATGTCATCCATTTTTGGCAACTCTGTCTAGATTATTCATATTAACATGGTATACGTTAACTCTGCGAATTATCTATTAACTATGTTCTAATTATAACTGTCGTGAAAGAATATCTAGGCAAATAGAATGCCAGAATTATTTGTGAATTTTTCAATTAATCCCTCTACTTTGAAAGAATTTTGTAGTATCCTATAGAATATGAAATTACAAACAAATCAAAAATATATTTTTAATCTAAATTCTAATTTAACAAGGTCTACAAAATCCTACATTAGACGAACTTTGCTATTTCTCCGGTCTTAAGCTTTTGTAATCCTTCAACATTTATTTGGAATCCAACAGAATGAGGGATGGGAATCATGAGCTCTTTTGCATCTACGAATGTTCTGTAATGATGAGAGCATTTAAAACACAAGTGAGGATATATATGAGGTGTATTCAATAGGAAACTTGACTTCTCAAAACATAATGACAAAATTAGGCCAAACTTCCAACTGTGTATTCCTTTCTTGTTGTTTGGTTAGTTTTACTGAGACAAAATTATTCTATCTGGTCCAGGGAAGGTATCATTATGTAATTCCACTCTCTTATCTCTTGTCTGAGTGCTAGAATTCCAGGCTTGTATCACATTGCCCTGCCATAGTTTGTTTATTTAATCTAGAAACAGACTAGAAATTCAGAACTTCTCCTATGATTTTATCCACTAGACTGACAGCTCAGACTGTTTATGTACTATTTTCAAAGGTGTTTTAACAATTGACATAGGATATGAACATTTTTTGATGCACCTGCAGGCTTCCCTGATTCATTCCACTATGTATCCTATCCCATTAAGAATGATTGCTTGACTCTCTTACTATCTCTGGTCCCTACCTATGTAATATTCTCAACTTCTGGGGGAAAGTTCACTTGAGGGCTTTCTAATATTAAAAATTATCACTTGATTCTAGTCTTACTCAGGACCAATTTTCTATTGTTTTCTAACTTTTCTACATATTCTGAGAGTTGTTTCATTTGTGTATTTTTGTGTGCACCTATACACTTATAGGTGTGTATGTGTATGTTTGTATGTATGTATGTATGCAAAAACTTAAAGCTGTAATTCAGCAATCTTGTTCATGACTGGTATCCCAGCTTTCGCTGGTTAATTATAGGTAGTGTCTCAAAGCCTATACTGTCCAAGCTGGGTGCAAATTGAACCTCCCAGACTCCTTTACATTCTTAGGTTTTATTTTTCTAGGAGTATCAACTTTTAAACTTCAAACACTTTTGTGAGTGTAAAGTCTAACTGTAGCCCAGATTTTTAACTCAAGAATTCATATAAAGTTAGATGAACATATACATTACATATCCTGGGTGTACACTGTTAGAAATGTGATCATAAACCAAGTTGTTGTGAGATCTGAGGATTGGGTTTTAAAGTCAGCACGGGTAGGAAAGTCCTGGAGACTCTTTTTCTCCAATAATTACCAGAAAACTGGAAGCGGCACTGCAGCTCAAGTGGAAGAGCACTAGCCTTGAGCTGCGTTTCAGAGGGACAGCGCCCTGTCCCATATTTCAAGTGCCACGAAAAACAACAACAATAAAAAGGAATATAAGAAAAGGAAAGAACAAGAAATGTGATCTTAGCCACCAGGTTCATTGCTAGTATAATTCCTGTTCCCTCAAGATAGACTCTTTTTTTCCAGTTAAGTCTGTTCTCCCATATGTGACTTGCATTGGAAAAAGAATCATTCTTCCATTCTCCTTTTTGCACAATTACATGATTAGCAAGCATGATTTAGAAAGGGAGTGGCCTCATGCTTCATGTTCCACTTAGGGGTAATGCTTTCTCTATATCACTCCCATAAATCTACATATGGGACTTGGCTTTATTGTTTCAATTTTTTATTTGTAGAGTCTTGTATACTGTATTGAACACTTATACATAAACACAGAACTTTTTCTCCTATAATTGCTATTGTTTCTTTTACGGTTAACTCATGTACAGTTGGGAAATTAATGCACAGCATATAGACTCACAAAAAATTATCTGAGAACCTTCTTACCATTTAAAATTCACCTTAATTTACAGAGCACATGAGAAGTTTGAACAAAATATATTCTCATGGATAATGTATTTATAAGCAATTTAAATTGCATTTGTCTTTACTAAGTTGTCTCTGAAACACGTGTTACCTCATGTCCAAAAGTGTCTTTGTGCTATTTCAATGAAGCCAGAAAACATTCATTTTTTTCTGGAGCAGCACCATAAATTGTTACTGGAAGTAAGTGGAAGTAACTGTTACTGGATGTGGAAACTGATCCCAGGAGAGGAATTTAACATAGAGAAATGACAAAGTTCAAGTTAACTATTGCGTTCCTTTGTACTGTACAAGAAAAGAATCCAAGGCTGGAAGGAAACTCTGTCCCTGACTTTTTTGAGTTTGTCCTTTACTCATATAAAACTTGTCTGTAAACTTCTGGTTGAGAGTTTTGCAAAAGGAAACAATATGCCATTTGAAGGCAGGCATAGAACAAAAGGAAATAACTTTGTTTTAAAAGTGTTCTACTGCAAAGAAGCAAAGACATGGAGGTTTTAAAGTGTCTAATGGATGGATGTTTCACTCCTGAGATGATTCTCTTTTTGCAGGAATCAGTTTTTAATTCCTTTAGTCTGGTCTTGAGTTTTCCATAGCAATAAGAATTCCAAAAAAGCAGGATCCAGTGAGTATGATCAGCAAAAGCAGCCTCTTCTCAGAGCACCACTATTTTAAGGAGAGTCCCAAAGAAATACCCAGGGTTTGTTTTGTTTGCTTGTTTGTTTAGTTTGTGCTGGTTCTGGGGCTTGAACTTAGAGACTGGCCCCTGTCCCTGAACAGTTGTCTTTCTTTCCTACCTGGCCCAAACCTAGTACTCCACTGCTTGAGCCAAAACTCCACTTCTGGCTTTTTTGGTGTTTAATTACAGATAAGTGTTTGACAGACTCTCTTGCCTGGGTTGGCTTTGAACTAAGACATTAAGAAAGCTAAGTGACATCAACTCTATGGACTTCTCTTTTGAACCTAGAAATATTAGATGAAGTTTATTATAAAGCTAATATTTGACAATTTTTAAAGAAGAGAATATGTTTAGCAAAGAAGCCATAACAAATAACTCAGTAAAAGTAGGTGCACTACTAAATCATTTGGGAAGATTACTATTGATTTCATCATTTCTTTGGGGGAAATTTAAACCTATATTTGCACTTTTTTGTTGGTTGTGGGGATTGAACCTTAATCCTGGGCACTGTCTCTCAGCTCTTCAGCACAACTTGAGCACTCTACCACTTTAGCTACAGCACAACTTCCGGGTTTCTGGGGTTAATTGAAGATAAGGGTTTCATGGACTTTAGCTACAGCACAACTTCCGGGTTTCTGGGGTTAATTGAAGATAAGGGTTTCATGGACTTTCCTGACCAGGCTGGCTTTGAACCACAATCCTCTGGACTCAACATCCTGAGTAGCTAGGATTACAGGCATGAGCCACCAGCACCCCACTCATATTTGCATTTATGTGCACTTGATGTCACTATGTAGACAAAGAATGGAAATATGAAGCATATGATGTGACATTGCAGCTTTTCAGAATAATTAAGGTAGCAATAAATATGTCCTCCTTTTCCATTTTGTTACATAAATAACTCATGAGCTATGGGACTCTTACATTAGCATCCTCTTTCATCTTTATAGGTGTATTTAGTATTAGGAAATGTTCATAGATAAATACAGCAAGACAGATTTTTAGAAAGCAAAGGAGATCAGGTATGAAAGATCAGCATAGAAGGAGATACATTCATCACACAGAGATTAAGAACTAGCCTAGGAGATTTTGAATGCCGAAGGCAATGAGGAATAAGCCTAGTTGATAACTAGTTCTTTAATAAGCAAAAATGGTTCCCTAGAACGGTTTCTGCTATACCTTAGTTACTATCATTTATTCTTTCCATCTGGCATTATTCCTTCTCTTCTGTCACAACTGTTAATTAGCCTCTGCCTGTTTTGTAAGATGACTGGCCAAAATAGTTTCTGAATCTCACTTACACTATCCTTCTCATTGTGATTAGCAGTGACCCCACTCAAAAGCCTGGAATATTTGAATTTCCAGAATTAATCTTCACCTGACATCTAAGCACATTCCTAGCATTAATTGCTGTGACCCAATGAACAAAACATTTTTTTCAACACAGTATCCTTACATAGGTAAAGTACATGTATTAGGAACTATTGTCAGGTATCAGTATGGAAGGAGCAATTATATATTCCAAATATGGGTTCTTTATTTCGCATTTACTAACTAAATGTTCATTGTTGTTGTTGCTGTTGTTTTGGCAGTCCTGGGGCTGAAACTCGGTGCTTGGGAATTATTCTTCAGGGTTTTTTTTTTTCCTCAAGGCACAGGACCACTTCCAGTGTTTCCTTTTCAATTTATGTGGTACTGAAGAATTGAACCCAGGGTTTTATGCATGCTAGGCAATCACCATACCATGAAGCCACATTCCCAGAACCCTAAATGACTTTCTTAAGATGGCATTACATTTTCATTCTATAACTCTGTATCATAATTTTAGCCAGGAATTTTTGCTAGAAAAGAGCATTGAACACAGTACTTGAGTCCAGTAAGGCTAGATGGACAATGGATAACTGTCACAGTGTAGCCAGGGCACAGAGGGACTTACCTCATGGAGCTGGTACAACAGACTGAGCGAGACAGCTCCTGACCCACAGCCTACCTCGAGAATGAGAGGACCACCTTGGTTCCAGCCACATGGGGATGCTGGACCACCTCCTCCAGCACCCATTGAATCAGTTCCTGAGGAGAAAGGGAAAGAAAGAAGGTCAGAATTACACTTAAGCCAGGTGCTGTTGGCTCAGGCCTATAATCCTAAGTACAATGGAAGCTGAGATATGAAGAATGTGGTTTATAGCCAGCCTGGGCAGGAACACCTGTGAGACTCTTATCTCCAAAGAACCACCAAAAAACTGGAAGTGGTGCTGTGACTCAAGTGGTAGAGTGGTAGCTTTGAGCTGAGGAGCTCAGAGAGCTGCCCTAGGGCCAAAGTTCAAGCCTCATAACTGAAAAGAAGTGGACTTCCCACCACAAGAAGTGGACTGAATAGCACCCATTGTCCTAGGGAGCATGGCAGAGAAGTCAGGCCGAGCTTCCTGTCAGCTGGGAGTCATTAGTAGCTCACCCGGCTTCTCTATGCCTCAGTTTCCCCAGCTTCAAAACTGAACAAAGTGAAGGATCCCGTTACTCATGGGGATAGAGTAATAAAGAAAGAGAGCCATTTTTACATTCCCACCAACAATGAAGTAAGGTTCCTTTCTGTCCACATCCCCTCCAGCATCTGTTGTTGTTAGAGTTCTTGATTTTTGCTGTTCTAACTGGAGTGAGGTGATATCTCAATGTTGTTTTGATTTGCATTTCTTTATGGCTAGGGATGTTGAACATTTCTTCATGTGTCTATTGGCCATCCTTCTTTCTTCTTCAGAGAAGCTTCTCTTTAAGTCTTTCGCCCACTTATTTATTGGGCAGTTGTTTCTTTGAGGATTTGTTGTTGGGTGGTTTAATTTTTTGAGTTCCAAGTATATTTTAGATATGAGACCCTTGTCCGTTGTATGGCTAGTAAAGATCTTCTCCCAATCGGTGGGCTTTCTATTGATCTTGCCAGCTACGTCATTTGCCCTGCAGAAGGTCTGCAATCTTATGCAATCCCATTTGTCCAACCTTTCTTTGATTTGTTGTGCTTCTGGGTCTCTATTCAGAAAATTTCGACATGAGCCAAGGAGACCTAGGGTTTCTCCTATTCCATCCTGTAATGTTTTCAGAGTGTCTGCTTTGAGTTCAAGGTCTTTGATCCATTTGGAGTTGATTCTGGTGCAGGGTGATATATAAGGATCTAGCTTTAGTTTTCTACATGTAGTTAACCAATTTTGCCAGCACCATTTACTGAAGAGGCTGTCTTTCTTCCATTCTATTGTTTTAGCTTCCTTATCGAAGATTAGATGGCTATAGGTCTGTAGGTTCATTTCTGGGTTTTCAATTCTATTCCATTGGTCCTGAGGTCTGTTCTTATGCCAATACCAAGCTGTTTTGATTACTATGGCTTTATAGTAGAGTTTGAAATTTGGTATTGATATTCCTCCAGCACTTTGGAAAGCAGTATGGAGGTTCCTCAAAAGACTTCACATAGATCTCCCCTATGATCCAGCAATCCCACTTTTGGGCATTTACCCAAATGTTTACAAACAAGACCACACTAAAGCTACCAGCACAACTATGATTATTGCAGCATTATTTACCATAGCTAAGATATGGAACCAACCAGATGTCCCTCAGTAGATGAATGGATCAAGAAAATGTGGTATATATACACAATGGAATTCTATGCCTCCATCAGAAAGAATGACATTTCCACATTTGTTAGGAAATGGAAAGGTTTGGAAAAAATTATATTAAGTGAAGTAAGCCAGGCCCAAAGAAGCATAGGTCCCATGGTTTCCCTTATTTGCAATATCTAGTATAGGTATGAGTCAAGCGGAAAAGGTCAGATAATGTGATGTTAGGAAAATGAATCCTTAAATATGTATTTTAATGTTTTCGTTTCTTTCATGCATGTGTTTCTAACGCATTTATAAGATTATTTCTTTGTCGCTTTGTATGTCCCTCCCCCACAGTGTAACCCCCGCTTTCACTATATTTGATGTCAGTATAACATGTGGAGGAGATGGGGACAAACAAGTCGTTTAAGGATTCAGGTGGATCTGTTGCAACAATGAGAAGTACAAAATGTCATGTCAAAACCAGCTTTACAATGTCGGTGTGGGGGGGGAGGGGGGTATAATTGGGTGGGGGGAGGGGGGTAAAATTGGGTGGGGGGAGGGGGGAGGCGGGGAAGGGAAGTGAAGGGTAAACAAAGGAGGAGGCTGCAATGCTTGGTAAGAAATGTATGCATTATCCTGCCCATGTAATTGTAACCCCTCTGTACAGTATGTTCTCAAATAAAATAAAATACAATTAAAAAAAAAAAAAGAAAGAGAGCCATGTTTTTTTTCATAATCCCATAAATGTTGCACTGTTAATAACACACACCATCTGAGATCTTTCCGGGTATCTTCCTATCATATGCTCACAGAATTGCCAAGAACAGTATCAGATGGCCCCTCCCTCTGTGCCTGTCCCTGCTCCAGAGATCCCTCTGTATCAATCCCTTGTTTCCTCACAAAACTGTCCCATGAAGAGATTGAAGTCCAATGGTTGAGGCCCAACCCAGAGATTCACCTCTGGTCAAGAATTGGCTGCCGTGGACTGAGTTTGGAACAATCCATCTAAACCAATGACTGAGCATGTCGCTACATATCTACCATCCCAACTACAGAAGAACGGGCCTCGTGGCTCAGGCCTGTCACAGATCAGAGGACCATGATCCAGCCCAGAATGAGCATATATTAATTCTCCATCTCAGAAATGCCCAAGACAGAAAAGCTTGACTCGCATGGTAGAAGACTTGACTGGCAAGCCTAGGGCTATGAGGTCAAACCCTAATATACCAAAAAGAACCAGAGTCCCAGTGCCAGAGGCTCATGCCTATAATACTAGGTACTCAGGACGCTGAGATCTGAAGATCACAGCTCAAGATTTAAAATAGGGTTGGCCTTGCCCATCAGACATCATTATGAGAAGACCCGGAGACTGACCTATGCTGTTGCGCTCCATACTAGCAGAACTCATATCCTTACTAAGAGTTGGCCATGCTCTCTGTCCTCCTGGGAAGCCATCCCCTGCAGGTCACACTTCCAGATCCTCCCAAGCTCCCACTGCCACCAACCAGGCCCAAGGGAGTACACAGCTCCATTGCACACAGATCCCTTGTTCTTGTAATTTAATTGTGCTGTGTCCCCTTCAAGCCTCTCACCCTTCCATGCCCCCAGACCTCAGCTGTGAAGCCCATACATGCCCCAAAGATAACAGGTAGAATTTACCAAAGCATTCGGCCTCCTTGTTACAACCCAGTTCTACACACACACACACACACACACACACACACACACACACACACACACACACACACACACACACATCCAGACAGGTGACAGAAGACTCCTCCATGCAGTACCTGCAATTTGCCAACTGATCACTCATCTGAGCACAGTCAGGCTGTACAAGGAAAATGATTATCTCTCTTTCTCTGTCTCTGTCTCTCTGTCTCTCTGTCTCTCTGTCTCTGTCTCTGTGTCTGTGTCTGTGTCTGTGTCTGTGTCTGTGTCTGTGTCTGTGTCTGTGTCTGTGTCTGTCTCTGTCTCTGTCTCTCTCTCTCTCTCTCTCTCTCTCTCTCTCTCTCTCTCTCTCACACACTCTCTCTCTCTCTCTCTGTCTCTCTGTCTCTCTGTCTTCAGGTGAAAGTTTGACTGAACACAGAAGAGAAGGGCTCACACAGCAAGGGTGTCTATCTTCTGCATCCAACACCTCCCATCCCAGAAAGAAAGGAAAAAAACCCAGAAGGCAGGTGTAAACATGCTGCTCCCCACCTCTGACTAAAGCCACTGGGCTCCCACCTGGGAGTGGAAGGGCGCAGATGTGCTGCTGTGTGGCTCCCACTGCTCCAGGCCAGGGGATCTTTGGCGCCCACTCCTCACCCAACCTGCATCTCCCCGTATCCTGGACACTAGTCGCTGGGGATGGGGGTGGCATCCTCGGGTCAACCCCCACCCCCACCCCTGGGGCACATTTGTGGCAGGGCGTGGGCCAGACTGTGGGGCACAGGGGAGGCGAGGTCCGAGTCGGAGGGGAGGTAGTGGTGTCAACAAACAGAGAGAATCAAGGTGCTACTGGGCAGCAAGGAATGTGGGCGTGGCCACCATTCTTGTATCCCATTGGTCAGAAAGAACCATGAAACAATAGAGGTGTGGCTGGAATCTTCTGATGCAGGCAGAATGGGTGGAGTCAAAATGAAGGCAGCCCCTTTCCCAGGGAACTCTGTCCAATCCAGTTGGGGACAAGAGAGTGACCCACTTTAGCCGGATGGCTGCACAGATTGTTGTGTATGTCTGTTTGTTCCCAGACCCTGAATTCAGGATCAGGGCACAATCTGTGAGTTGTTTTTGATCAAGGCTAGCTCTCTACCACTGAAGCCACACGGCTTTACTTCTGTCTTTGATGGCACAAGTTGGACAGGAGTCTCAAGGACTGTCCTGCCTAGGGTGACTTTGACTTTCACAGCCTTGTAAGTTTTAAGGAGGACTGCTGAGAGCCACTGATGCCTGGTTTTGCTGATGATCTTGGACAGACCTGTGAGTTCCCTATCCTCAGGTTTAAGTGGTAGGAGCTGGAGCCCACAGCTTGAATCCTGGGCTGCCACCAACAAATGGCAGGAGATCCTATGAAATTCATTCCTATTCATATGATTACCAAAGGAATGTGATGTATATCATGATTAAATGGGCAGTACTTGAATGATTCGAGGATAAAATTATACACAATTACATAATAGGACACTGGTCGATATTAATTAATACTTTATGAAGCATTTAAACAATCACCTTCATTAAATGGAGGCCAAATGAAATACCGACGAATTGGGCATCACATAGCATAGAGATGCCATTTTTTTTCTGCCAGGACTGGGATTTGAACTCATGGTCTAGGTAACCCTGCTGTTGCACTTTGTGGGAAGGGGAAGCTTGCCTCCTTGAATTTAAGAAATTCAAGTCTGTTTTTTAGGCCTGAAATCGATGCCCACAACTAGAAAACATACTATTTGTTTACATTTTAAATATATGATTTATATTTTTAAACATATGTTGATTCCATATTGCATTCAGTGTAGTTATTTTATTTTTTGTTTTATTCATATACTGACTACTCATTTTATTAACTATTATGACACATAGAACAGTGATTACATTGATTACATAGGATATAGGTTTGCATATGTATTGCACGTCCTTCCTGACACCCAGGACTTTCACAGAAAAGGAAAACATGTGTCATCATCAGCTTCTTACTACACGATTCATTTTTTGGGAGTGCTAGCATCTGAACTAACAGCCTTCAAGGCCCAATTCATGAATGGGTGAGTGTCAGCCTGCCATCCTGTGGCAAATTGAGCTGACAGGCAGTCCCGAGTACCTGAGATCGAGCCCCAGCAGTTGACAAAATAAGAACAGATTGACATACAGATGGTAGTAAATGTATATCTTTATAGAGTGCCAGAGATGTCTATACCTTATTCAGTTATATAGACTACATTCCTACCAATTCTTGGGTATTTATAATGCCTCCATATAATTAATGTTATTGTTTTCATTCTTAACTTGGAATCTAAATTTGTAGACATGTTCTCCATCATGCCAGACACCCAGGACTCTCAGAGAAAAGGAAAAAAATTCACACTTGGCTTCTTACTGCATGATCCAGTTGTTGGTAGTGCTGGGATCTGAACTCAGGGCCTAGCAGGACCAATTGGTGAATAGTTCAAGGTGACCACACCAGCCTGTGAGCAACAAAGGAGTTAAGCCATCCCAGGATCTGACATTGATCCCCAGGGTGGCCATGATAGTCATAAACTAATGATTGAAACATAGGATCTATATTTACATATATGTGTGGACAGTATCTTGCCTTTGGAGTACTTTTCTCCTGATTTTCTGTCTTATGTATGTATTGTGTATTTTACTGAATAATGTAACAGATATAACAGAACTTACATGGAAGACAACCTATTGCCCTGGCTATAGGGTTTCCTATGCATTCTCCATCCAAGCTGAGACCCAGGACTTTCACAGGACAGGAAAACAGGTGAATCAATGGGCTTCTCACATCAGGATTCATCTTTTGGCAGTGTTGGGATTTGAACTCACACTCTATCAGGCCCAATTGGGGAAATGGTCAAGGTGAGGACACCAGCCTGTGAGCAACGAAGGAGATAGGCCATTCCTAGGAACTGACATCGAGTCCCAGGGAGGTCCAGATAGTCATAAATTCGTAATTCAAATATAGGATCTATATTTACATACATGTGTGGACAGCATCTTGCATTCGGTGCACTTCTCCTTAATTTGTGTCTAATTCATGGAGTTATTGTGTATTTTACTGAGTATGGTGACAGGTATACTGTGCTGACATGGATGACAATCTGTTCCCATAGTTATATCGTTTCCTATGCATTCTACATCCTAGTGAAAGCCCGGTTCTTTCACAGGAGAGGAAAACATGTTCAACGACTGGCTTCTGACAACAGAATGAAACTTTTGTCAGTGCTGGGATTTGAATTGAGGTCTGGGTAGCTCTGTTGCACTTTGGGGAAAGGGAAATCTCACCATCCTTGAAGACTAGAATGTCAGGCCTCATCAAGGGCCTGATTTGAAGCCCCAGTACTGGACAAAATAACAAGCCCGCCTTTTTTAAACATAGGATCTCTCTTTACCTACAAGTTTGGTATGCATCTTGCATTCAGTGTAGTTATTCTTTTTATTTTGTGTCTTATTCATGGATGTATTGTGTATTTTATTGAGTATGGTGATAGATATAACTATGCTGACATGGATAACAACCTATTCGAATGCCTATAGAGTTGTCTATATAGAATTTCCATCCTCGCTGAGACCCAGGATTTTCACAGGACAGGAAAACAGGTGGATCGATTGGCTTCTCAAATCAAGGTGAATCTTATGGCAGTGCTGGGATTTGAACTCAAGCCCTAGCAGACCCAACTGACGAATGGGTCCATGTGAGCACACCAGCCCGTGAGCTACTAAGGAGTAAGGCCGTTCCCAGGACCTGAGATGGACCCCCAGGTGGGGGGGGGAGGAGGGTACACAGTAGTCATCCATTCATAAGTTGAAGGTAGTATGCAAATGAGTACACATTTGTATAGATTAGGAGAGACGATAACCTGTGATGGAATCCAATCTACCATGTGTATACTGATTCTTGGATCTTTCCAGATGTCTTCATTTCATGACTGTGATGATTATTGTCACGCTTAATCAACACTGCTTTACAAATAAGTGATACCCCATGAGTCTTGCCTATCATTTCCTAGTCACATCATGCATGAAATACTCATTCGATGAGATCGATCACATTCCATGACTTTTCCTGGTCCAGAAACCAGTTTCTCAGGATTTCCTGCCATTGCTTTCTCATGGGGGTGGGCTGAATTCAAGCCTCAGGCATGGAAAACATACTCCTTATATAAATATTAGAGATAGAATTTATACTTCCATACAGATGTTCAGTAGATACTGTTTGGTGTGGTAGGATTTATACTTCCATACAGATGTTCAGTCCATATCACATTTAGTGTTGTTATTCATTTTATTTCTTTTTTTATCCATTTATTTACAATTTATTTTATTGTCTTTGATGACACCTATACCATTTATCCACTTATTACAATTTTTACATCATATCACATATCATCTAGATTTGTATATGTGTTGTCTATCATGCCTGACACCCTGGCATGTGTCACACTCGGCTTCTTACTCAAAGATTAAATTTTTGGCAGTGCTTGGATCTGAACTCAGGGACTAGCAGGCCCAATTCATGATTGGGTGAGGGTGAGCACAGAAGCCTCTAGCCAATGAAGCTGTCAGGTGGTTCCCAGGCACTGAGATCAAGCCCCAAGTTTAGCCAAAACAGCAATACATGGCTAGGCAGAGGTGGTATACAAATAAATATATATTGTTAAAGAGTTCCAGAGCTGTCTATCTATAACTGAATGACATCTACTACGTTCCTACCAACTCTTAGGTATTTATTATATCTCCATTGAAACAATATTATTCTTTTCATGCTTAATAAACTATTAATTAAGGTCAAACAGCATCCTAGGATTATTGCATCCAATCTTAGACTAGACAAATGCATGAACTACTCTTTCAATCTGTAATCTTATGCATAGGAACGAGTCTCTTGTGATCTCCTGCCATTGGTAAATGTAAGGATTAGGATTTGAACCGAGGGCCTATGTTGACATGTTGGCTTATGGCTTCCCTGATAGCCTGCCAGCCATCAGCAATGGCAGGCCAGGTCCACTTTGAAACCATGTCATTCAGACCCAGGACGGTCACCATGTAAAGAAAAAAATTGTAAAACCCTGAGCCCTCTACAGCTCCCCACTTTTTGTGCTGTTCTGCTTTTTTTCCTTCTGCAAGCCCCCTGGGCCTAGGGTCCCAGGATCAGCTTTGGGTCTCAAGGCTGCACCCCAGCCTAGGGAGAGTGAAGCTGGGTCAGAGTTACCATGACCTGAGTTCAAGCCCCATGGTTGGCAAAATTAATTAACTAATTAATTAATTAATTAACTAACTAACTAAATTGAAATAATAAAGCTCCTTGGTTTAGAATTTCTGCCAGTATTCTTTAATAGCCTGGGATTTGAACTCAGAGTTTTGATGAATCCATAGCAATGTGACAGAATGCGCAGAGTTGTCCAATATTTGAGTTGAATCCCCATGCCAAGCCTAAAATAAATAAGTCACTGACCTCACCAGGGAAGTTAGTTGTGAAGATGGGAGGGAATGGATGGTAGGGGAAAAACAAACGAGGAGGCAACAATGCTCAATACGAAATGTACTCATTACTTTGCTCATGTAACTGTGACCGATCTGTACAACATTTTTAAAATAAAAAACGTACAAAAACTTATGTAGTGCTCAAAAAGCACTTTGTGGTTAAGGGATGTATGTCTGAACAGCTGTACAAAATTCTATACTGATTTTTTTTCAGTGTTCAGTATGTAACTGAATAAACATAACTGTTTCTGTTACAAATATTAAGTCACTGTCTTGGAACTGGGGCCAGTATTTCTGCCATTGCTGGGATTTGAGCTCACTGTCCATGTAACTCTTTTGCACCTTGGGTGAAGGCTAAGATCCCTGTCCTTGAGGAAAAGATTTTCAATCTAGAGTTCCCAGGGCCTGAATTAAGACCCTGCAATAGAAAAAAATATTTGTATACATGTGTAATATAAGATATATAGGTAAATAAGTATGTATATTTCATATTATGATTATTATTATTAATTTTGTATTTAATTTTCATTTTACTCATTTTATTGTTTATTGTATTTAGTATTATTATACACATAATATTTATTATGTTGTGTATATATATTATAAAATTATACACAATAATTCAGTACATTGACTAATTTTCATTAATACTTTATTAAGTTTTGAAATATAATACTTAATTAAATGGAGGCATTTGTCAAGTCATCACATGGTTAGAGTCTGTCCCCAGTATGAGTTTTGTCTTATTTATCTTTGGACAACTTCCTATACGGATTTGTTTAGATGATTTATACTCAGAAGCCTTTTCTTGTGGATAGGCAAGTTGAGGGATAAAATCGTAAGGTTGGGTCTGGAAATGTGGCTTAGTGGTAGAGATCTTGCTCAGCATGCATGAATGCCAGGGTTTGAATCCTCAGTGCTACATACTCAGAAAAAGCCAGAAGCTGTGGTGTGACTCAAGTGATAGAGTGCTAGCCTTGAGAAAACGAAGCTCAAAGGCAGTATCCAGGCCCTAATTTCAGGCTCCAGGTCTGGCAAAAACAATACTCCAGATTCCAGTGGCTCTGGAAACCTACTTTCTCAGGAGGCTGAGATCTGAAGATCACAGTTTGAAGACAGCCTAGGGAAGGAAAGCCTGTTAGACTCTTACCTCCAATGAACCATCAAAAAACCCCATGTGGCACTGTGGCTCAAGTGGTAGAGTGTTTGCCTTGAGCTGAAGCGCTCAGAGACAGCACCCAGGCTTCAGTTTGAGACACACAACTAGAAAAAGATTGAGGGATAATCAAAATAATTTTCCTATTTGCTACTTATGAAAATATTTTTAGGAAAATGAATGCTGATGTACACCAGAATTGGAGTCAGACCTCAAGGTTCAAGTGTAGCACATCCATAAGCCCAGCCTCTCAGACTCTAGCATTATAAACTTATGTCCTACAGGGTTCTGAAAGGCACATTGTTGAAAGTGTTAATATGCTCCCCAAGCACTTTGTGATAAGCAGTTGACTTGTATTGTCAATGTCATTACAGTTCTGACCCTAGCAGAGAACCAATACCTCACGCCCATCAAGCTTGCTCAGGAGGCTTAGGTCTCTCATTGGGTGAAACCAGCCAAGGAAGGGAAGTCTAGGACATTCTGATTTCCTGTTCTGAAAGGTCAGATGCTTAAGAAATTCCTGTTTCACTTGGTGATGAGAAGTTACTTGCACTCTAAATGTTCTTGGAGTTCTTGAGCTACAGAAGAAGGAAAGAAATATTATTGACCCAATCAGGGTTCAAATGAAGTTCTCAGGATCCAAGCCCTAACTCTGTTAGCAGGAAGAACTCCAGTGTAACACTGTATTTGAAGGACAGAAAACAGTTTCAAAAGCCAGGCTAGGTGCAGAGAACTAGGCCTCCAGGATTAGGAGGCAGAATATACACATTCATCACAGAAGTGAGCTGCAAAACCACTTCATTCATTCCAGGCACAGCCAGCAATGGGGGCAACCTGAAACATTTGTTAGAGTTACAGCAGGATCAGGCTTTTCTCACTCTCTTCAAACAATGACTAATTAACCTTCCTTCCTCATGTGAAGGGAGCCTCAGGCTATCTTTAGATTACCAATAGAGATCCAGTCTAGTGCTGGAGAGGGGAGGAACAGAGTAGAAAACCCTGCTCTCTGGTCTTAGGGAGTAGGTTTTTGACTCTCAATTTGTCGTTTGAAGGCCCTTCCATTCTCCTTACTTCATTCTCTACATCATTAATGCAAATCCCCAGTCCAAGGAGGGGCAGGGCCATTTCTCTTCTGTCTCCAAGCACCTGAGTTAGAACCTGGCTCTGCCCTCTTGACTCTGGGGCTCTTGGATGCCTGAGAAGTCGGACAGAGACAGTAATCCTGCTCTGCATTTGTGTGAAGGCGATGCTGGTGTCCTGGCACACTGCAGAAAGCCTCATGACTGGGAATGTTCCCTTCTTTCCTTCTGACGTCAAAAACAGATTCATCTATCAACTTTCTTTCCTTCCTTCCTTCCTTCCTTCCTTCCTTCCTTCCTTCCTTCCTTCCTTCCTTCCTTCCTTCCTTCCTTCCTTCCTTCTTTCCTTCCTTCCTTCCTTTCTTTCTTTCTTTCTCTCTCTCTCTCTTTCTCTCTCTCTCTCTCTCTCTCTCTCTCTCTCTCTCTCTCTCTCTCTCTCTCTCTCTCTCTCTCTCTCTCTCTCTCTCTCTCTCTCTCTCTCTGTCTCTCTCTCTATTTCTTTTTATCTATCTACCTCCCATCCTACCTAGGTAGCTATCTCTTTGCCAGTGGTTGGGATGAATTCAAGGCCTGGGAATTGTCTCTAGCACTCTGGTACTTGAGCCACAGCACATATTCTGGCTTTGTCTGTGTACAGGTGCCTGAGGAATTAAACCCAGGGCTTCTTGCATGCTAGGCAAGCACTCTCTCATTAATCCATATTCCCAGCTCCTTCATTTTTTTCTTAATGGTAGTTTTTACATAAGTATGCTACCATTTTATGTTCTCAAGTTTAATTTTCTGAATACCGGTTACTTCTAAGAAACCTGATCTCTTCCCTTGCCAGATTTGTGATTGTTCCTGGATTGCCCTCATAATAAAATGTAAATAAAGGCTGCTGAGAGCTTCAGTGTGCATCATGTAAAGACACAGGCCTAGAACCCTGGAAGAGAAAAGCAATGGGCCTGAAATGAAGAGAATGATGCAGTATGTACAACTAGCATATCTGAAAAATAAACCAGTAAATAAAAGCAGAGTTTGCACTATGGGAGGTAATATATATATACACACATAAGTAGGAAGGGCACTGATACATAAACTTGGCCTTCTCTTTTTGAATGTTTTTGTGGCCATCCCAGGATTTAAACTCAGCGCCCGATGTGTTCCTGAGCTGTTTTGCTCAAGGCTGAGTCTCTACCACCACCACAGCTCCACTTCCTGCCAGCTGGTAGTTAATTGGACCTAAGCAATTCCGAGGCTTTCCTGCCTGGTCTGGATTGTATCTCCTACTCAGTTTTCTCTCTCAAAGCTGGAGCTCTACCCTCTGGGCCATTGCTTCACTTCTGGTTCTCTGGTGGTTTATTGGAGAAAATAGTCTCAGAGACTCTCCTGCTCTGCTGGCTTGAATGGCATTCTCCTGAGAAGGCTTCAAATGGTTTCATGAGGAATTCACTGAGGAGCCACTCCACACAAACCCTTAGTCTAAATCTCGAGGACTACTAGAGAAAAATGGAAACATTGTTATACCCCAGTCCCAGGACCCCCACCAAAAAGACCACCGAGTGTCAGACTTTACAGCTGTTTTGTTTTATTTAAACGGGCTGCAGCTCGGGTCTCATCCTACACTCCAACACAGCAGCACCTAGGAGAAGAGCCCAAAGGTAAAGATTTGCAGAGTTTATAAAGGCACACAACCAACCAGGTGTTTGGATTACCACCACGTGTTGCTCTGTTAGAAACAAGCAACAAGTGGTCACTGCCTCAAAACTTTAACCCTTCATTCCCCACCTTGACTAATGGTCTTGTGGCTCCAGCCTCAAACTAAACTCCAACAGCTCTTGATCTTGAATGGGTATGGTCCCTAACTGACCTTAGCCATACTATTAAACAACAATACCAATAAAAATCAGCTCATTTTTTCTTGAGTTTTATGCAGAGTAGTTGGGTAGGATGCTTGGAGACTTCCCATGTTTCCCCACGGTTGTCCAGGGCAAAGGGGTCAGCTGGTCTGGGGTGGGAGCAGTGGATCCAAGCAGCAATGCCATCCACCTTAAGGGCAGTAGGTGTAGCCAGTAGCACCATGTAAGTTCGCTTCCACCGTGGTTCCAGAAATATCAGGTTGTGTCTTCCAACAAACACCCAGTCCCCTGGTTTAAACAAATGGCGGGGGGGGGGGGGGGTAGGAATAGAAGCAGAATCATATAATGCTCTAAGCTGGGTCCACATCCTCTTATGCACCATCTGTAGTCAAGCTTACACAGAAATTCAATATCATCCAAATCAGCAAGCAATTCAGTCTGAAGGGTAGGGATAATGGGTGGAGGGTGTCCATACATTATTTCAAAAGGAGTAAAGCCAAGCTGATAGGGTGAATTTCTTACTCTAAACAGGGCAAAAGGTAACAGCGATACACAGTCTGGACCAGTCTCCAAGGCCAATTTAGTTAAGGTGTCTTTTAGAGTCCGATTCATTCTTTCTAGCTGCCCTGAACTCTGGGGTCTATAAGCACAGTGCAATTTCCAATCCATCTCCAGTGCCGCGGCTATTCCCTGACTTACTTTTGAGTCGAAGGCTGGTCCATTGTCCTACCCAGTTGTGGTTGGGAAGCCATCCCTGGGTAGGATTTCTTCCAGGATCTTCTTAGATATGACGTTCACAGTCTCATGCTTTGTTGGGTAGGCTTTTACCCATCCTGAAAAGGTGTCTACAAAAACTAACAAATATTTATATCCAAATTTTCCAGTTTTAATTTCTGTGAAGTCTACTTGCCAATACACACCTGGCCTATCTCCATGGAGATGAGCTCCTTTTGTAACCAGTTGATTAGGGGCATTGTTGAGCTGACAGGCTTTAAAATTTTTAACAATGTCCTCAATGAGTTGATTTCCTTGCCTGATTTTTACTTCTGAGAGTAGGAGCAAGTTCTCCATTCTTTGGGTTCCCATGTGAGAGACCCGATGGATTCTCATAAGAAACCTCTTGCCCAATCTTTGTGGCAAGATAAGCTTTCCCTCACCAGTTTTCCACCAATCTTTTTCTCTTTTTCTGTTTGGGGGTTTATAGGCCATGGAAATTTTCTTTATCCACTCCAAGTCTTCTTGGGAGTACTGAGGCTCAGGAGGCAAACCTTGTGGCCCTGGGCTGGAGGTCCACCTCCTTAGCTGCCTGATCGGCCAAGTTATTTCCTTTGGTTATTGAATCAATTACCTTTTGATGGCCAGGAAAGTGCATGGCAATATTTGCTGGTTCCCATAAGGCCCGAATGAGGCTTAAAATGTCTTTTTCGTTTATAATAACCTTTGCCTCAGCTGTCAACAGCCCCCTCTCTTGGTAAATGGCTCCATGGACATGCACAGTGGCAAAAGCATACCGACTGTCCTTGTAAATGTTTAGTCTCTTCCCTTATCCCATCTTTAGGGCTTTTGTTTTCTTCTCTTTGTGCAGACGTTCCCTGGGAGAGTGCTTCTGCCCACACTATCTCAGTGTCCATGGTGATTGCTGCACCGGCGTACCTTTTTCCCTCTCAAATGAAACTGATGCCATCTGTGAACCAGGTATGCTCAGCATGCGATAGTGGCAAGTCCAACCAGTCTAGCCTCTTTTCTTTGGCCTGGTCGCTCTTTTCACACTCAATTTCATGTTCTTTGCCCTTCCATTCCTGTCTTTGCTACTGTCTCTCTCTTATTGTAAACCCTTTCCACTGCAGCTACTAGATCCCTAATAGACTTTTCACTAAGTCTGTCTAGAGCCTGCAACTTTCGCTTTATGTCTGGTGCAGCTTGATTTATATAGGCAAACATAATCATCTGAGCCAACTCCTGGGTCTCAAGATCATACGGGTATATTGACTAAAAGCTTCCATGAGCCACTCAAGATATGCTGCCAGACTTTCACTTCCTCCCTGTCTAACATTATAAACTTTGGCCATATTAGTAGGTTGGCAAGCTGCCACCTTGAGACATGCCAACAGAGCCTGGTGATAGACGAGGAGTCACTCCCTACTTTCAACTGTATTGTTGTTTCAATTGTTGGTTGGATCTCAGGAAAATAGGCAGTGATCAGGGCAGGATCCGTGATAGGTGCTCCTGTGGGGCCAGGGATATGTTTCTGGGCTGCCTCTTGGATATAGTCTCTCTCTTCGGTGGTAAAAAGGACCTGTAAAAACTGACTAAAATCATCCCAAGTGGGCTGATGAGTAAAGAGAATAATTTCAAGCAAACAAATTAAATCCTGGTGTTTCTCAGAAAAGGGGGCATTTTGGGTGTGCCAATTGTGTAGATCACTGGTAGAAAATGGCCAATATTGGAGTTGCTGTTGACCATCTGCATCCACACGACCTATGGTGCGTATGAGATAAATAGCTGCATTAGAAGGGGGGTTGATCCCACTTTGTCGTGGAGTGACTGGCCACTCAGAAACTTTAAGGGCAAGTGCTGAGTGTTTTATAGCTCCCTCCTCCTCTTGACCATTCTCAGGTTCTGCGAAAGGAACCTGGAAAGGAGAATATGGGGGAGGAAACATTCCTTCTTCCAAGTTATCTCCCTGAAAAACCGGGGGGTACCTTTTCTTTCCCTCTGTCTCAGTTACTTTTTGTAAGTCTAGGAGGCTAGATGGAGTGGTGCCTATGGTTTCCAGTCCCATCAGACGTACAGTCCAAAAAACAATAAACAGTACAAACAAAACACACGCAGGCCTGACAGTTACAAAAAAGGGCTTACAAAGTGGAGATCTCCCAAATTGGTCCACTGACTACAGTGTGGGATTCCACACCCAGGCCACACAGGAGAAAGAGCAGAGCCAGAGTGGGCGAGTTGCGCCACTGTTAGAAGGCCCTCTTGGTCAGTTCCAGCCCAACACTGAACCGACCCCCACCCCACAATTCACACGGCGGTGTTCCAAGGACTGCCCCCCGCTGCCCCACACAGTGGGGTTCCAAGGACCCCTGCCCCACAAGAGGATCTTGGACATCTCCCAGTTCCTCCACGGTTGTGGTGCAAGCGCATCTGCCTCAACAACCCTTTACAAATCGGAGTGGCCATCCTCACAAAGGAAAACGAAAGTAAAACAGACAAATGACAGGACAAGACAAATTAACAAAGACAGCTCTGTATTACCTTTGGAGACTGAGAGCTCAAGGGTCTTTGGGGGGATCCAGGACAAGCCCTCACTAATATAGTATACCCAGGTCGCAGGATCCACACCAAGAAGACCATCGAGAGTCAGACTTTACAGCTGTTTTAAGGTTTTATTTAAACGGGCTGCAGCTTGGGTCTCATCCTACACTCCAACACAGTGGAGCCTAGGAGGAGAACCCCGAGCTAAAGTTTTGCAGGGTTTATAAAGGCACACAACCAACCAGGTGTTTGGATTACCACCACGTGTTGCTCTGCTAGAAACAAGCAACAAGTGGTCACTGCCTCAAAACTTTAACCCTTCACATGAAGATGCTACTAGTGTGTTCTAGACACTTAATGTTGGAGACACAAAACACTCATAATTATTAGATCATTTTATAGGCAAAAGGAGCAATGCAGACTGTATGAGGATCACTCCAGGTTTCAGTCCTCATATCCTGAGACAGTAAATTCACAGCAGCTCAATGCTAAGTGACAGAACTGGCATGTACTGTGGATATTTGCTCCCAAATCCTGTGACACTCATTTCTCCCTTTTGGCCTCAAACCTGTGACCAGAGGGGAAGATGAGGAGAGAAAATCCTTCTAAGGGAAAGCAGCTATAATTAACATTGGATAGTTTGCTTATAAATTAAAACCTTGGGAATGACCCTGTTAAGAAGTCAGATTGTCCAGATTAAAAAATGAAGAAGAGAAGAAATAAGGTGCCAGTGGCTGCTGTCTGTAATTCCAGGTCCTCAGGAGGCTGAGATGTAGAGAAACTGAGTTTGAATCCAGCCAGTGTAGGAAAGTCCATGACACAGTTATTTCTAAGAGATCACAGAAATACCCAGAAGTGGTGCTGTAACTCAAGCTTAATGCAGTACCCTTGAGCAAAAGGAGCCCAGGGACCATGAATAGGATCATACTTCCACCCCAGGACCTGCCCCCTCAAAAAGAGCCTGTACTTCCATGTCTTTGTATTCTTATAGGTGAAATTCCCGAGTAGCTATACTGAATGGCACCAACCAAGGAAATTTGTATTCAGTACAATGAGTTCGTAACAGAGAGACTTCTTTCAAGATAGTGCATGTTCCAGGGCTCCCCTCACTGTTCACAGTGTAACCTGAGGGTTTCTCTGCAACACAGGCCTGCTGGAGGAAGTCTCTCTCATTGTCTGGACAGGAACACAAAAGTCCTCACTCCTGTACAGCTGGGTAACAAACAACTCCACCTGGGCCAGTTAGTGAGGATGAGTGTGAGTTGGCTCTGAAGGTCAGGAAAAAATGGCCTCTTTGTACCCTTAGCTATCTCTCTCCTCAGTGCTCTGTTTTAACAGGAGACCTTCATTTGTGCCACCTCTCATGGCAGGCCAAGTTCTGTGCACTTATCCTGCCTTTGTGAGACTATATTCTGTTGTTCAGTTACAGTGATCAATATAATTCAAGAGTCATTCAGGCAGACAACTAAGGCACTAAACATAATGAAATGATTCATTGCAAGCAATGTTGGGTCTATGATGCCTTTCCTATATTTCCGAAAGCTTGGGAAATCCAAGCACATGTTGGATATCACAAAGCTTCCTGTCATCTAGGACTGGTGAAGCTCATCAGGTTTTGAAACCTTTGACTTCTCCTAGCTGGTCCCTGGGTGGCCAGGTTTTGGGGTTGAATATAGGGCCTGAGTGCTGACCATGAGCTCAGTGCAGAAGCCCAGTGCTTTCCCATTTTGTGTAACAACATCTCTTCTGGTCTGTGCGTGTATGTGTGAGTGTGTATGTGTGTACACCACGGTGTGTGTGTGCGTGGGTGGGTGTGTGCGTGCACACATATACATGAGTCCTGAAGCTTGACCTCAGGACCTGAGGACTGTACCTAGTTTCTCTTGTACAATGATATCCCTCTCCCACTTTAGCCACAGAGCCACTTCAGGCTTTGTCCTAGTCATATGGTCCTGAGAAATGAAGCCCACGATTTTATATATGCAAAGTATTCTACCACTAAGGCACATTCCCAGCCCTCTATTTCAGCTTTCTTAGTTTAGTTCTGTCTTTTTTATTGTTGTTGTTGTCAATTGAAGGAGTTGAAGTCTTGGTGTGGGTGCTGTCCCTGACCCCTTCAGCTCAAGTCTTGTGCTCTACCACTTGAGCCACACAGCTACTTCCGGTTTTCTTGTGGTTCATTGGTGCTAAGTTTCTCAAGGACTTTCCTGCCTAGGCTAGCTTTGAACCATGATCCTCAGATCTCATCCTGCTGAGTAGGTAGGATAACCAACATGAGCTCCAGCACCCAGTTTCCCCTTCAGGTTCTTAGTAGTGAATTGGAGATAATAGTCTCATAGTACCTTTTGTGTCTGAGATAGTTTGGAACCAAGATCTTTAGAACTCAGCTTCCCGAGAAGGCAGGATGACAGACTTCAGCTACTGACCCCTTGGCCATAGCCTCTGCTGCAAGGGGGTCCATGGCTCCACGTGGTGGAGTGCTAGCCATGAGCCCAAGAGATAAGGGTCAGTGCCTCAGCCCCGAGTTCAAGGTTCATGACCAAGAAAAAACAAACCAAACCATTATCTGCTGTAGACAACTCACGAGTCTTCAGTAATACATAATTTTGTCCCTGACATGGGGGCCTATCTGAGCCTCAATATTCTTGTCTATATAAACATCTAAGTTGTGGAGCTCTTACATAGACAAGATGAAAGAATGCCCCCGGTTAAGGACATAGCATATGGCACTCTTTGCACCACTCAGCACACAACATCCTGTGAAAGATTCAGCACCCAGCACCCAATGCAGGACTCAGTACACTGCATCCTGTGAAAGACTCAGCACATAGCACCCTGTGCAGGACTCAGAATGGAGCACCCAATGGAGGACTAAGCACATAGCTCCATTCCACAAGCTGTCATTAGAATTAGGGTGCTTTCATCAGTATCACCATTCTTTGAGGAAAATTTACAAACCATAAAAGTTCACATTTAATGGTTTAGTGGGGTGTTTTTCTGGGGAGAGGGTGTTAGCCATGGGGCTTGAACTCAAAGCTCTACCACTTGGAGCCACATTTGAGGTGTCTCTCAGACTTCCTGCCAGGACTGGGTTTTAAAGCCCCTGAGCAGCTAGGATTACGGGCATAAGCCAGGATGACATGGGTAACCCGTGGAGAAGGGTTGCAGCAGTTTACATGTGACTAAGTCAGGTTAGGTGGCAGCTGTCAGCACCAGACTCCTAGCTTGCTCTGTAATGAGGTATTTGAAGTTCTGTCCTTCTATAGAATATCGTACCCTTTTTTGGCATCATACCTGGGGCTTGAGTAAGAGCTTAGACACTGTCCCTGAACGTTTGTGCTCAAGGCTAGCACTTGATTGAAAGACAGCAGAACTTCTGAGTTTTCTGTTTTGTGGCACTGAGGAATCAAACCCAGGAATTTGTGCTTACTATGAAAGCACTCAACCACCGAGCCTCACGAGTGAATGAGGTATAAATAGATAGAGATTGCTGTATATAAATATTTTATACACAAAAAGAGATTTCTGCATAATATTAAATTATAGATAATATTGCTACCAATACTTAGGTATTAAATTATGTCTCCATTTAATGATGTGTCCCAGTTAACAATTAATAAAGCATTAATTAATAATTACTCAATATCCCATAACTGTTTGTCATATATATACATATATCCATACATATAATTTGATATTTCATAGAATGAGAACAATGTCTATATATTATTAAATTATGCATCATGTGTTACTCCCAATTATTAGTTGTTTAATTATGTCACCTTGTAATTTTTATTTTGTTAATGCTTAATAAAATATTAATTAAACTTAGTGCACATCCTACACTTATTGCATGTAATGTTATCCTAGAATGATTCACTACTAATTCAATCTGTTTATCATTTACTGTAGTGGTAACTCTTCTACCTATGATGTTTTCTACCTTTATTAAATCCTATTACATAGCATATAGATTTGCATCCAAATTATACATCCTACCTGACACTGAGCACTTTCAAAGAAAAGGAAAACATGTGTCGTGCTCAGCTTCTCACTCCAAGATTACATTTTTGGGAGTGCTGGGATCTAAAATCAGGACAAAGAAGGCTCAGTTCATGAATGGGTGACTGCCAGCACAGCAGCCCCTAGCCAATTCAGCTGCCTGGCAGTGCCCAGGTCCTGAGATTGAGCCCTGTACGTTGACTCCAAATTGTGCTTAAAGTAGTTATTCATTTTATTTTTTTATTCATTTACCATTAATTTTATTGACTGCTATAACACATGGAATATTTACTACATTTATTACATAGGATATAGAATTGCCTATGCATGAAACTTTACACCTGACACCCAGGACTTTCACAGAAAAAGAAAACATGTGTCACCCTGTGTCCTACTGCATGATTCAATTTTTGTTAGTGCTGGCATCTGAACTCACAACCTACAAGGCCCAATTCATGAATGGGTGAGTGTCAGCATGCCAGCCTCGGGCATATTGAACTGACAAGCAGTTCCCAGCCCCTGAGATTTAGCCCCAGGGGTTGACAAAACAAGAACAGATGGACCTGCAGATGGTAGTTTACAAATAAATATAGATCTTTATAGAGTACCAGAGATGTCTATATAGTATTTAGTTATATAGGCTACATTCCTACCAATTTTTGGGTATTTATTATGCCTCCATGTAATTAATATTACTGTTTTCATCCTTAATGAATTATTAATTATATCGACCACTGTCCAGAAACTGTTGTGTCCATGTAATTAATAGTATTCTTTTAATGTGTTAAAAATATTCATTAAAATCCTTTGGACTCCTAAAATCACTCTGTAATTTTATGCTAGTATCATTCAGGAACAAGTAATACAACCTTGACATTCATAACTTTCCATCGGTATTCCTATGAATAGGAATGAGAAACTTAGGATCTCCCTTCATTGGTACGGGTCAGGACCCAGCTTCAAACACAGGGCCTATGTTGTGGTGTTGGCCCATGGCTTCTCTGGAAGAACGACAGCATTCAGCAATGGCAGGTTACCAACACTTTTCAGCCCTGTCATTTAGACCCAGGATGGTCACCTTGAAAATAAAACAAATGTAAAACTGGCAGCCATCTGCAAGTTACTGGGTTTTTTTTTCTGTGTCTTTTCATTTATTTATTTTTCCTGTCAGCCTTTGAGGCCCAGGAACCTAGGTTCGGCTGTGGGTCCAGTGGCTGCAACCCAGGCTAGAGTGATCAAAGCTGAGAAGGGTTGCCATGCCCTGAGTTCAAGCCCTGTGCTTGGCAAAATAAAAATACGTAATACATACATGCATACGTACATATATATATTAAAAATATTTAGAAATTATTAGGCTACTTGGAGTTGTATTCACGCCATTTTTTCTGCCTGGCCTGGGATTTGAACTCAGGGTCTGGGTAAATCTGCAGTACTGTGGGGGAAGGGAAAGCTCACAGTGCTGGAAGATAAGAAAGACAGGCCTGTTCCTTGCACTCGTAAAAATAATATTTGTATACATTTTAAATACATGATTTATACCTACATACACATATTTACTGCATATTGCAGTTAGTGTAGTTATTCATTTTATTTTGTTTTTTATTCATTCATTATATATTTTAGAGAGTATGATTACATGTATAACATTTTTTACAACCTATTACACAGAACATAGATTTGCCTATGTATTATACATCATTCCTGAGACCCAGGACATTCACTGATAAGGAAAACAAGTGGGACACTTGCCTTCTTCCACCAGGATTAAGTTTTTGGCAGTTCTGTGATTTGAACTCTGGGCCTAGAAGGCACTCTTCATGAATGGGTCAATGTTAGCCCACCAGTCTGATGCAAGTGAAGTTGTTGAGCAAATTTGAGGACCTGAGATGAAGCCCTAGGTGTGGACAATATATAAATTCAGATATATGTGTAGATTAAAGCGTGTGTGTGTGTGTGTGTGTGTGTGTGTATTTACATATGTATATGAATCTATAAATAAAGTTATATAGAGAGACAAATAGACATTTATGTAGATTCTAGTGTATAACTCTATACAAAGAATGATGACCTATATCTTATTTTTATATATTCTATTACTATGAATTATTTGGTCTAAAATTATGCCTCCATTAATTAATCACGGTAGGAGACTTAATAAAGTATTAATTAAATTAATCAATGAACTATATTTATTGTGTACAATCTTAGACTACAATGACTAGCTAATTAGTAGTTCAATTGGTACATTACAAAGATTCTATCATTGTTCTTATAGATAGGAACAAGTAGGTGAAAGTCCCAGGATCAAACTGAGGGCCTAGGTGTCTTGGTTGGGCTCAGGCTTCACTGACAGCCCACCAACCTTCGGCCATGCAAGGACATGTACAATTTTCAAGCCGAGGCATTGAGAGCCAGGGTGGTCACCGTGCAAAGGAAACAAAGGTAAAACTATTGTCTAAAACTTCCTGGATTTTCCTCCTCCATCTTGGTTGCTTTATTTTTTTTGCCAGAGCTGGGAGTTGAACTCAGGTCGTAGGATCCCTGGATCATCTGTAGGTGTAAAAGCTGCACCCCAGCCTAGGGTAATCAAGGCTAAGGCAGAGTTGTGGTGACCTGAGTTCATGCCCCATGCCTGCCCTCCCAAAAAAGTTAAGGTCCTGGCTAGGAGTTTGGGCCATTTTATCTGCCATACCTGGAATTTGAACTCAGGGACTGGGTAACACTATTGCGTTCTGGGTGAAATGAAAGCTAACCTCCTAGAAGAAAAAAAAATCCGGAGCATTTCCTAGTGTGTGAATTCCAGCTCTAGAAATGGCAAAAAAATACTTATATACATGTATAATATCTATCATATATAGGTATTTGCATAGATATTACATATTGTATCTAGGGCACAATATTTCCACAGAAAGGAAATCAGGTCAACATTGGCTTCTTACTCCACCTATTGACTTCAGCACTCCTGGGATTTGAACTCAGGGCCTGGAATGTCTAAATCATCAAGGGGTCAGTTTAAGGAGAGCAGCCTCAAATAAATTCAATGCCAGGCAGTTCTCAGGACCTGAGTTCTAGCCACATGAGTGTCCAATATATAAATAGATAGATGTGTAAATTGCTGCAAATACGTGTATATAAGTATATATAGTGAGAGAGAGAGATGTATATGTATATTCCACTGTACATTTAAATATAAATATATTTATAGAATGTGAGATGTCTATATATTATTAAATTACATGTAATATATTACTAATAATTATTAGGTATTAAATTATGCCTCCATTTAATGAAGTATCATGGATTAAGGCACAATAAAATGCTTCCTTGTGTAAATGGAGCTCTGGGACAATTTCTAGGCTCATAGTTCAAGCCTCAGGATCTGCACTAAAAAAAAGCCAGTAATTGCATGTGTCTGTGTATATATGCATGTATTTCTATCAGTGAACATCCATAGTCGTTATGAACAATAGCACCCAGCTAACAAATTTGCTTTGAATAGAATGATGTCATAGCACAGAGAGTGCTTTCAAGACAGTGCATGTTCCTTGTCAAAAAAAATTTAAGACCGTGGCTTGGAATTTGCACCATTTTCCTGACAGGCCTGGGATGTCAACTCAGGGTCTGATTATCTCTCTGGCACTGTGGGGGAGGGGAAACCCACCATCGTTGAAGACAAGAATTTCAGACCAGTTTCCAGGGACTGAATTCAAGCCCCAGTACTGGAAAAAATAATATTCATACATGAGATCTATTTACATACATGTGTTTACTCCACATGACATTTATTACCCTTATTTATTTTATTTAGTATTACTACATATATAGCATTTATTTCATTTATTACATCTTATGACATGGATTTATTTGCATACAGATTATACATCATACAGAGACCCAGGACTTTCACAGAGAAGGAAAAAAATGGGTCAAAATTGGCTTCTGACTCCACATATAAACTTTTGGCCATGTTGGGATTTGAACTCACAGCCCACAATACACAAATCATGAATGGGCCAGTTGTAAAACAAAAGCCTTTGGCAAACTGAACTACCAGCCACTTCTGAGATCAAGCAATAGTAGTGGCGGATAGATAGATAGATAGATAGATAGATAGATAGATAGATAGATAGATAGATAGATAGATAGATAGATAGATAGATAGATAGATAGATAGATAGTTTGCTATGTATATGAGAGAGAATGTGAGGATATTAAATTATATATATTATAGATTATTAGTTATTAAATTATGCCTCCTTTGAATGAAATGAAGTATCATGGTTGAATACTTATTAAAGCATTAATGTAAAAATAGTCAGTATTCCTTAATTGGGAGAATCATACCATGGTGCTAGAATGGAAGACAATAATTTTTGTGTGGCATTCTATAAGAAAATCATGAACTAACTGCAAATTTAATTGTTACTTTTATAACATTCCATTAGGCATTCCCATGGATAAGAATGATTTCTCAAGATCTCGCTCCATTTGTAGGTGGCAGTCCAGGCATTTCAACTCCAGGCCTGGGTATTTTACTTCAAAATGCAAACCATTGGAATGACACTGTGAAGATTTCAGATTGTCAGGATGAAAGAAAAGAATGAGAAGAAAAGAAAGCAAAGTTTCAGTGAATCCTACCTGTAATCCTAGCTCTTCAGGAGGCTAAGAGGTAGAGAATGCCAGTTTGAATTCAGCCAGGACAGGAAATCCCACCACACTCTTATTTCTGAGGGATTACAGGAATAAAAATTCCCATTAATGGGGCTATGACTCAAGGGCAAAGCACTACACTTGAGCAAATGGAGCTCAGGAACATTGCCTAGGCTCATAGTAAAACCCCGGGACCTTCCAATAAAAAAAAGCCAGTAACAACATGTCACCCCTTGTATGTATGCATGTATTTCTATTGGTGAAGGTCTAGAGTTCCTATGATAAAAGGTATCCAGCTAGGAAATTTAGTTTGAATAGAATAATTTCATAGAACAGAGAGAGTTTGCAAGACAGTGCATCTTCCAGGGCTCCTCTCACTGTTCCCATTGTAGCCTGAGGTTTTCTCCACATCAGGGACTGCTGGAAATAGTCTTCCTCGTTGTTGGAACAGGCCTCACTCCTGTACAGCTGAGTGATTTAAAAAAAAACTCCTTCTAGGCCAATTAGTGAGGAGTGTGGGTGGGCTCTGAAGGCCAGGAGAAAAAGGCCTCTATGTACCTCAACCTATCTCTCTGCCGAGAGCTCTGTTGTGACAGGAAGACTTCATTTGTGCACCTCCCATGGCCAAGTTCCCTGCAATTATCCTGTCTTTGTTAGACTATGTTCCAGTGTTGAAATAACCTGCTACAATTAATTCAAGGGTCCTTCTGGCAGACAACTAGGGAGCTGAACCTAATGAAATGATTCATTATTGGCAATGATCCTCCCTGCGTTTTCAGAAGCTTGCTAAATCAAAGCACATGTGTAATATCACTATGCTTCCTGTCATCTAGGGCTGGTAAAACTCATCTGATTTTGAAATTCTGACCTCTCCTAGTTGGGCCCTGGATGGCTGTGTTTCAGGGTTGAACACAGGACCTGGGTACTGACTATGAACTCATTGCAGAAGCTCAGTTCTTTATCATTTGTTGTCACAGCTTTACTTCTGGTATCTGTGTGTGTATGTTTGTGTGCATGTATGTGTGTTCATATACTTGTCCTGGAGCTTCAACTCAGGACCTGAACACTGTACCTGAGTTTCTCCTGTACAAGGATAGCACTCTACCACTTGAGGCACACAGCCACTTCACACTTTTTTCTAGAGATGTAGTACTAAGGAATCTAACCCAGGGATTCACACATGCAAAGCACTGTACTCCTAAGACACATTCCCAGCACTCTACTTCAGGTTTCTTTCTTTTGTTGGAAATTGGAAGAATTTAAATCTAGGCCTGGGTGTTATCCTTGAACTCTTTAGCGAAAGCCAATCGCTCTACCAATTGAGCAACAGCACACCTTCACGTTTTTGGTGGGTCACTGGAGAGAAGCGTCTCAAGGAATTTCCTGCCCAGGCTGGCTTTGGACCCTGATCCTCAGCTCTCAGCATCCTGAATACCTAGGATGACAGGCACGAGTCAGCAGCGACTAGCTTCCACTTCAAGTTTCTAAGTGGTGAATAGGAGATAATAGTCTCATGGGACCTTTTGTGTCTGGGATAGTTTTGAACCCAGATCATCAGATCTCAGTTTACTGAGTAGGCAGGATGACAGACTTCAGCTACTACATGACTAGACTGTAACACTCTGTTGCAAGGGGGTCCTTTGCTCCACATGGTAGGGCGCTAACCATGATCCCCACTGGTAAGTGTCAGTGGCTAGGCCCTGAGTTCAAGGTTCATGATCAAGAAACATAAACCAAAACAATTGTCTGCAGGAGACAACTCACTAGAGTTAGGTACATACATAATTTTGGCCCTGACATGAGGACATATCTGAGCCACAAATTTCTCATCTGCACAATCATCTTACTTGTGTAGCTCTTAAAAGAACGAGATGAAAAAATGAAAAATTGCACCCCATGAAGGACTCAGCACACAACTCATGAAAGACTCATCACATAGCTGTAACTCACATAATGTCATTAGAAATAGGGGGCTTTCATCAGTATCACCATTCTTTCAGAAACACGCCACATACAGTCCAAATTTAAATTTTAGAGGGGTGAGATTTTTTTGGGGGGGAGTCAGCACAGGGATTGCACTGAAATGTTGGGGGTACTGTCCTAAGGTCTTTTGATCAGACTAGAACTCTAACACTTTAAGCCACAGCTCAGTGTTTTACAGACTTCCTGCCAGGGCTGGGTTTTTAACCCACCAGTGTCAGATCTTAGCCCCCGAGCATCTTGGATGACAGGATGAGCAAGCCAGCAGCATCTAGTTCATGGAACTGGGTTGCAGCGGTTTACCTCTGGCTAATTCAGGTTAGATGGCAAATGTCAGTACAAGACTCCCAGCTTGCTCTGTGGTGAGGTATTTGCAGCCCTATCCTTATATAGTTGTAGTCAGAACATTCTCTTTTCCTTTTTTTTTTTTTTGGTGCCAGTCCTCGGTCTTGAGTAAGGGTCTAGACACATTCCCTAAGCCTTTATGCTCAAAGCTAGTCCTGGAATGTTTGAGCTACAGCAAAACTTCTGGATTTTTCTATGCACATGCTAGTGAGAAATCGAACCAAGGGCTCTGTACTTACTAGGTGAGCACTCTACCACTGAGCCCCAGTAGTGACAAGTGTATAAACAGATAAATGTGTAGATTGGTAGATAGACAGACAGACAGATAGATAGATAGATAGATAGATTCATACATACATAGATAGATAGATGTAGATATATTTAACGAGAGATGTCTGTAAATTATGAAATTGCATATTTGATATTTCTAACAAATATTGCCAATTAAATTATTCCTTCCTTTTTAAAGTATCATGATTAAATGCATAATAAAGTATTAATTGAAAATTAGTCAATGTAGTATAATTGTTGTGAATAATTTTATAATATAATCGTACACTACTAATGTAATTGTTACTTTTACAACATTCTATTTGTACAGATGCCTATTGGAAAGCGTTTCTTTTTTTAATTTTAATTTTAATTTGTTTTAATTTTTTTGGTGGGTCCGGTCGTGGGGCCTGAACTCTGAGCCTGGTCGCTGTCTCTCAGCTCTTCAGCTCAAGGCTAGCGCTCTACCACTTGAGCCACAGCGCCACTTGTGGCTTTTTTTTTTTTGCATATGTTGTGCTGAGTAATCGAACCCAGGGCCTCTATCATGCAACACAAGCACTCTACCACTGAGCCACCTTCACAGCCCTGGAAAGCGTTTCTTAGAATCTCCCGCTAGCCGTTCATTATTGGGAGTCCCGGGATTCAACCTTCAGGCCTAAGTTGCTGATTTCGGCTTGGCTTCCCTAATATCCCGCCAAACATCAGCAAGTTAAGGTCATGTACATTGTCTGGGCATTGTTATTTAGCCCCAGGATGGTATAATACAAAGGGGAAAAAAAGTAAAACCACCTTATTGAACTTCTCAGTTTTATCCTTTTCCTTTTTATTTTTTTTTTTGCCAGTCCTGAGATTTGAACTAAGGACCTAAGATCCCAGGATCGTCTTTGGCAGAGATGCCAAGACTTGAGTTCAAGCCCGGTACTTGGACTCTGTAAAACCATCTGGTCCTGGACTTTTCTTAGCTGGAAGGTCTCTTATTGCAGTTTCTGTTTCAATGCTTGATATGGGCCTGTTAAGATGGTTTAACTCATCATGGTTTAGTTTTGGCATGTCAGTATTTGCTAGAAAAATGTCCATTTCTGTCAAGTTCTCAAACTTATTAGCATAAAGTTTTGAGAAGTATTCCCTTATAATGTTCTGAATCTTGTTTGTTTCCATGGTGATGTTTCCATTCTCATCTCTGAGTTTATTTATTTGGGTGCATTCTCTTCTTTATCTGATAAGATTTGCTAAGGTTCTGTCAATTTTGTTAATTTTTTCGAAGAACCAACTCTTTGTTTTGTTTATTCTTTCTATAGTTTTTTTGGATTCTAATTCATTTAATTCAGATCAGTCAGAATTAATTAATTAATTAATTTCCATCTACTGGATTGGGGTTTATCTTGCTGCTCTTTTTCAAGGAGGTTTAGATGTGTCATTAAATTGTTGGTTTCAGATCTCCCCAATTTGTTGATGTAGGAGCTCAGAGCTATAAACTTGGCTCTGAGTACTGCCTTTGCTGTGTCCCAGAGGAGCTGGATAATTTTGTGCTCATTTTTGTTGAATAGCATGAACATTTGAATTTCCTTTCTAATCTCTTCCACTCGTGATTCAGCAGTGTGTTGTTCACCCTCCATGTGTTACTGAGCTTTTTTGGTGGCTTTTGGTGTTGAGTTCTAATTTTGTTCCCTTGTGGTCCGAGAGAATGCAAGGTATAACTTCAATGTTTCTGAATTTAGACAAGTTTGCTTTGTGGCCGAAAATGTGGTCTATTTTAGAAAACGTTCCCTGTGCTGCTGAGAAAAACGTGTATTCTGATGCTGCTGGGTAAAATATTCGGTAGATGTCTGTTAAATCTAGTTGATCTATGCAGTTGTTTAGATCTGTGGTTTCTCTGTTGAGTTTTTGCTGAGTTGATCTCTCTAGTGGGAAGAGTGGTGTTTTAAAATCACCAACAATTAATGTCTTTGGATCTATGTGGGATTTGAGGGATAGTAGTGTTTCTTGGATAAATTTGAGTGCTCCATGGTTTGGGGAATAGATATTTAGAATGTTAATATCCTGCTGAAGGAGAGATCCCTTAATTAGTATGCTCCTGAAGGCAGCAGATAGAAGGATCTTGTTTTTTAATCCACTAGACAGTCTATGTGGCTTAATTGGAGAGTTAATTCCGTTAATGTTGATAGATAGGATTGAGTGGTATTTGGGAGTTCCTGCCATGTTATCCACCTTCTTGGGGGTTTTGAAAACTGGGTCCTTCCTATAGTTCTTGGATTCTCAGTTTGGGTGCAGATTCTTGGTCTTTATTGTGGTCTTGTTGGTTTTCTATATGGTTTTCTATATATCTTTAAAAATCTTTTGTAGGGCTGGTTTGGCGGACATGTATTGTTTCAATGTTTCTTGCTGTGGAAGTTTTGTATTTGGCCTTCAGTTATGTAGGAGAGTTTAGCTGGTTACAGTATTCTTGCTTGATAGTTGTTTGATTTTAGGGCATGGCATATATCATATCAGACTCTTGTTGGATTGTCTCTGCTGAGAAATGTGAGGTGATTCTAATTGGTTTCCCTTTATTGGTGATTAATCTTTTCTCCTTCACAGCTTTAATGATCTTTTCCTTGGTCTGAATTGATCCTGTGTGGATTATAATGTTATGGTGGGATGTCCTATTCTAGTCTTGTCTATTTGAAGTTCTAAATGCTTCTTATATCTGAATAGGCCTATCTTTTTGCATGTTTGGGAAGTTCTCTTCTAGGATCCTGTTAAACAAATTTCCTAGACCATTCACTTCTGTTTCTAGGTTCTCCTCTGCAACCATTATACTTAGATTAGGCCTTCGGATGGTGTCTTCCAAGTTTTGGATAGATCTATCATATTTCTTGGACTTGTCTTGGATGGTTTTATGTTCTTTCTCTATAATACCAGTATGTCTTCAATCCCCGAGATTCGATCTTCTGCATGGTCTAACCTGCTGTCAAACTTTCTACTTCTTTTTTTATTTCTTTTCCTTCTAATTGGGCAGCTTTGATGGCTTTAAATTCTTTGTTGAAGCATTGTTTTAGATCTTGTATGAACTTCTTTACTTCCTTAATTTGGTGTTCAGTGTTTATTCTCAAATCACTTAGTTGATGGGCTATGGATTCCTTGGGCTCCCATTCCTTCTGTTGGTTTCCATTCAGCATTCCCTTTGTGGTCTCCCTGATTTCCTTCAACTCTTTGTTAATGGATCCCATGAATGCCTTTAGTGATCTTTGTGTATTCTCATGCTGCACTCTCAATTCCTGTATTACTCTTTCCTTAGGTTCCTCCCACTCCCATTCATGCCATTCCTGTAGTTCTCTTTGAGTGTTCTCAGCCTGTTGACGCCATTCCTGCCTTTCTGTTTGAGTATTCTCAAGCTGCTCATGCAAATCCTGTATCAGTTTTTGAGTAGCTTCCTCACGCTCATGATATTCTTGTATAAACCTTTGGATTGCCTTCTCTCTCTCCCTATCACGCTCATACAGAGTCCTTTGTAGGTTTTCAATCTTTTCCTGCATTGACCTTTTGTTTGCCCCCCCCCATCACGCTCATACAGGGTCCTTTGTATGTTTTCAAACTTTTCATTTATCATGCTTGCCAGCAGTGTTTGTAGAGCTATTTGGGAACTCTCCTCTGGATTATTAATTATCTGTTCTGTCCCCTGCTTATCATGAGTGGGAGTTGAGATACCCGGACTTGCCATTTTTCTTCTGTTTTTCCGGCTTACTCTGCCCATTTGTGATAAAAATAGCACCAGTTTTGTGCTAGAACACTAACTTAAGGCAAGCATCAACCAAAATCTGAATTTGCACAGTCAATATTCTGCAGATACAATCTAGTTCAACAGATACATCTATTCAACATCAAACAACTGTATATTAATGGGCTATGAACCGCAAAGATGAATTTGGAAAACCAGAAATTATTAGGGTTAGGTAGAAATGTGGGTTATAAATAGGAATAGAGTGATGTGGGAAGGCAAAGGTAGAGTTAACTAAGTCCTTATATCAAAGCAGGAAATAGGTTGGATAAGATGAAAGTAGAGAGAGAGAAAAAAAGAAGAAAGAGAAAGGAAAAAGAAAAGAGACCAGAAAAATGGAAAATAATAATTAATAATACTATGCATATCGAAAACAAACTATTCAGAAGAGAACATGAATATCATGGGAGAAGGGAAGGGATATAAAGGAGATGTGAAAAAATTAAAAATAAAAATGCTTAAAATATTATATAGGTATAAAAAGTTAGTACTGCTATTAAGCAATTTAAGTCTCAGAGGTTTTAAATTGAGTAATAAATTTGTGGATTAAGTGTGTACCCAATGGGGGATAGTGGCTAATAATCAACTACGGGTTTATCTGAGCATGTGCAGGACAACAATTAAGTCATATAAAGAAGAATGAACGAGAAGAAAAGGTGAAAAGGATAAGAAAGGAAGAAAAAAACAGAAGTCCAGTAGAGCTAAACAAAAAACAAAAAGAAAATTAAAAAAAAAGAAAGAACAAGAAAGAAAGAAAAACACAAACACATATGTATCCCTGAAATAAAAATTATAAGAGGAAAATAAAGTTACTAGAAAACAATATATTTCAAGAAATGTAAAAATTATAGATTAAAAAAAGTTTTAGAAAAGAAAAAAAAATTATAAAAGGTACCAAAAGAAGAAGAAGAAGAAGAAGAAGAAGAAGAAGAAGAAGGAGGAGGAGAAGAAGAAGAAGAAGAAGAAGAAGAAGAAGAAGAAGAAGAAGAAGAAGAAGAAGAAGAAGAAGAAGAAGAAGAAGAAGAAGAAGAAGAAGAAGAAGAAGAAGAAGAAGGAGAAGAAGAAGGAGAAGAAGAAGAAATAGTTCTTTAATTTTTTTGGGAGTGGTGGGGAAAATCTTGTATCTCCCTTGTGTCTGTAATCAGCCTCTTGTTGTAGTCTCTGGTCTGCTTTTGGTCCTGTGGCTTGGTTGGTTTCTTAAGTCAGTTTGTTCGAACAGGCAGAAAAATGCTCTGCTTTAACCAGGGTTTTGCGATCATCCTCCCAGGGTAGTTCAATGGGAGTAGGATCTGCTTTGAGTATTACAAAAGAGGGAAATGACTTTTTCCTCAAGTTTGGAGATACTGTGATGAGGCTAGGTTCTGAGTAGAGTTGAGGCACTTCAACAAACAGTAGCTTTGCCGGGGGATAGTAGTTTGTGAGAAGCTCACAGAGCCAAGCATAGAGCCATTCTCAGGGTTTCTCTTTACTTAATTTCAATTGATTGTCGAGGCTGCTAAAGGGAGTGGCAGCTTCTGGATTTGATAACCCAGTGAAGAAAACCACTCCTAGCTCTGGCACCTGAGCTGGGTGACTTTTCCCTGGGTGTAGCTGAGTCTGGCAGGTCAGGTTAAGTTCTTGTGACCTGCTAAATGACTCTAGTTTTATTCAAAGGACTGAGTTGAAGCTAGCAGCTCCGCCGAGCTTTGTCGGTATCCAAGATGGAGATCTCCAGTACTGGGGGTGGGAGGGGTAGCCTTCCCTCCTCTGCTCTCTGAGAAAGAGTGAGGACGTCAGGCTTTTACTTATGCCGAGTCTTGGTTCCTGGGTTGTCTCTGGTCTGCAAACTGCAGGATGAAGATGTCCCAAGGAACTCATTTTTATCCATATGAATACCAATGGAATGTGATATTTGTCATGATTGAATGGGCAATTCTTGAATGATTCTATGATAAAATTATATACAATTATATTCTAGGATACTGATTGATATTAATCAATACTTTATGAAACATTTAAAAAATTAAATTCATTAAAAGGAGAAATAATGAAATACCTAAGAATTGGTTGTCACATAGCATAGAGATGCCATGTTTTTCTGCCAGGACTGGGATTGCAACTCATGGTCTGGGTAACTCTGTTGCACTGTGTAGGAAGGGGAAGCTTGCTTTCTTGAAGTCAAGAAATTTAAGTCTGTTCCTTATGCCTGAAATCGATCCCCACCACTAGCAAACATCCTATTTACAGTGTGCCAGAGATGTCTATCCATTATTCAGTAATATAGACTAAATTCCTAACAATTCTTGGGTATTTATTATGCTTCCATATAATTAATATTATTGTTTTCATCCTTAATAAACTATTAATTAAATCAATGTCCTGAAATTATTGTGTCCCTGTAAGAAATACAAACAAGACCACACTAAAGCTCCCATCACGCCTTTGTTTATTACATCATTATTTACCATAGCTAAGATATGGAACCAACCCAGATGCCCCTCAGTAGATGAATATATCAAGAAAATATGGTATATATACATAATGGAATTCTATTCCTCAATCAGAAAGAATGACATTGCCCCATTTGTTCGGAAATGGAAAGACTTGGAAAAAATATAGTAAGTGAAATAAGCCAGACTCAAAGAAACATAGCTCCCATGGTCTCCTTTATTTGCACTAACTAGAATATGTCTGAGTCAAGCAGAATAGGTCAGATAAGTTGATGTTAGGGAAATGAACCGTAAAATATGTATTCAAATGTTTTTTTTTTCTTTCATGGGCTTGTTTCTAATACATTTATAAGATTATTTCTTTGTTGCTTTGTATGTCCCTCCCCCATGGTATAACCCCTGCTTTAACTGTATTGATGTTGGTATAATTTCTGGAGGGGAAGGGCAAAAACAAATCGTTTTAATAGGGATACAGGTGGACTCATTGCAACAATAAGATGTACAAGTCATTATGTCGAAATCGAACTTTGCAACTTTGGTGGGGGGAGGAGGATTGGGTGGAGGTGCCGGGGGAGGATATGAAGGGATGGATAGGAGAAACACAGTAGGAGGATACAATGCTTGACAAGAAATGTACTCATTGTCTTCCACAGGTAATTTTAACCCCTCTGTACAGTATTTTCAGAAGAAAAAATAATAAATTTTAAAAAAGAAAAAAAATCATGAAGATGATATTATCTTGTATTTAATGGACTCCATGGACTCCATTCCCAAGTTACTTGAGCTGATTAGAAACATTGGCTAAGTAGCAGAATATAACTTTGCCTCAATAAAACCAACCAAGAAAAGAATAAAAAATAAACAAGAAAGGAAGACACAGTTGGAAATTTGGGCTAATTTTGTCATTATGTTTTGAGAATTCAAGTTTCCTATAGAAATGCAACTCATATATAATCCTCAGTTGTGTTTTAAATGTTGTCTTAATTACATAACATTTCTAGATGTAAAAGAGCTCATGATTCCCAACCAAAAATTTGAAAAAGTAAGCATCATTCTGTTAGATTCCAAAGAAATGATGAAGAATTACAAAAGTTTAAGCCTGGAGAAATAGGAAAGTTCATTTAATATAGGACTTTGTAGACTTGCCTAAATTAGAATTAGATTTAAAATAGATAATTTTTGTTTGTAATTTAATATTCTATAGGATACTGCAAAATTCTTTTCAAATAAAATATTTAATTTACAAATTCACAAATGATTCTGGCATTCTAATTGACTAGAGTAGTCTTTCAAGTGAGGTATAATAAGAACTTAGTTAATAGATAATTCCAACAGTTCATGTGTAAAATGATAATGTGAATAATCTAGACAAATTGTCAACAAATTGATGATATTAATTTATAAATATAGAAAAAGAGCAATCTTTTGAGACTTTGGTGTAACATGGTATGAAGAGAGTAATTGTGTGACATCTTTTTTTCCTACCTTTACATAACACAGAAAGTAATTTCTTAATTATGTCCATCTGTATACAATGAGAAAAATGCTAGGTTTGAGGGGTTTTTAAATTTTGATTTTGTTGTTTGGTTTGTCCTAGGGCTTAGCCCCTGGGCTTGGGCACTGTCCCTGAGCCTGTTTTTGATCAAGGCTACTGCTCTACCACTTGAACCTCAGTGCCACTTTGGTCTGGCTTTTCCTTATGAGTTTATTGGATATAAGAATCCAAGGAACTTTCCTGCCTGGGTGGGCTTTCAACCATAATCTTCAAATCTTAATATTAAGATATACAGATCTCCTGAATATCTATGATAGATAATATATATATATATATATATATATAGTAAAATAATTATAAAATAAAAATAAAATAAATTCTATTTGCAAGTGTTCTGATCTCAAGAATACCACTGTTGGGAAAATGATGTAGCAAAGTTAAGTGTATTATTCTTTCCACAATAGGAAGGGCATCACATTAGCAAAAGTGTAGTATTTTTTCACAATATTGATAAACTAGTCATGATGTGAATTTAGGGATTCATAATGTGCACCTGACAAGTTGGAAACTGTTGGACTAGGATGACTTTACGGCATAAAAACTTGGGATTGATTGTCATAGAAATAATAGTTAATCTGATGAACAAAAGTTTACTCTTACGGAATTTTTATTGGAAGTGGCACTGTGGCTCAAGTGGTAGAGCGTTCACCTTGAGCTGCAGAGTGCAGGGACAGTGCCCAAGCCCAGATTTCAAGCCCCACGACTTACCAAAAAAAATTAATTATTATAGTTACTTCATAGTTTTATCCTCTACAAGAACGTGTCTATTTTTTCTGTTGACTTTTAAATATGTAATGCCTCATTGAAAATTGCATCTATTGCAGAATTAAATAAAATACAAACAGGTACTCTTTTGAATGTCTCTGGTATGGCATGTTCAGAATTTGAAAATGAGTAGTTAGTAGTCATAGGAATGTTGAGGAACAGATATATTCTCTCCTCTTAACAATTAGTAAGTTTTCAAAGTTAGGAGTTTCCATAGAATTGAACGGTTTTCTGTTTTAGTATGAGACAACACTAAAAATGATGTTTTTTCCAAATAATGCCAAGTATATTCTGAAAATATTGTATAGTTTGATAACACTCCAGTTGATGTCTGACAAAGAAAGAGGTAATTCAAATTAGCAACCAAAATGTTCATTTTTAAAGGTAATACACATAGAATAATATTTACTATACCAATACAGTGAAATTATATTTTATGTAGCTCATTTTTAACTTAATTTTATTGTCAAGGTGATATATAGAAGGGGTTGCAGTAATTGTAAGGTATTGAATAAATAACATGTCAAATTTTTTACCCCCTCCCTCATTTTTCTCACTTTTCCTTCACCCCAATACCACTCACAAATTGTAATGTAAATTTCCAACATATTGTCCTGTGACTATTGCTACTGCATTGGTTTGCCTTTTGTCCTTTGTCTCGCCATTTTATTGTTCTGCTTCGCTTGCCAAATGAAGATAAATGTATATACAATACACAGGATACTGAATCCAAATACAACAATGGACAAACCATATGGGAAAACACAAAAGAAAAAAGAAATCACATAGTACATTAAAAACAACAACCACAAAGACAACCCTCTCTTTCCATATCTAGGAGTTTATTTTGCTCAGCATCATTTTATATGGTCATTTATACATAGCTACTGATTCATTCTGCTCATCTGCTAAGACTATCAGATATTTCCTAGTTATTACAAATGAGGGAAACCATGAAATCTGTTTCTTTGTGTCTTGCTTATTTTTTTAGTAGGATTTTTCCACGTCTTTCCATTTCCTTATGAATAGGAAGCATAGAAGTACTCCGTACATATTTAAACCACATTTTGTCAATTCATTCATCTACTAAGTGGCATATTGTTTTAAAACATGATTGCATGTAAGTATCACTTAAGGTCATTCAAAAATGACAGATGCTGCCTCAACAGATATACTAATATCATGATTTCTATGTAAGATAGTATTTTATGGTGGTACAAATGTTGAGATATAGGATGAGTCTAATGTATATCTTGCGTGAATTAGCCAGGAAGATATCCAATATCATGTAGGATAAAAATGGTAGTGACAAAATGTTTCCCTTGAGAAAGGTATAGGAGGCTGCCAGAAGTATGAAGTAGTTCAGATAAATTTGAAGAATTTAGAAGGGCAAGCTCAACTATGTCTCTTTAAATAATAATTATGTAAGTGGAAGGGCAAAAAAATGGTAAGAGAAGAAAATAACTGACAGCAGATCATTATCCCAAGTTAGAGTACAAAAAGACATAATCTAAAACTTCCAAGTTAAAGAGATACCAATATAATACGTCCCACTTAATTTAGGTACATGCAAAATATTTACTTGGCTTTTCCCTACTTAAATGCTCCAAAATAAATGAACACTTACAAGAAAAGTTATGTTATTGCCATTGTTTCAACACTAACTGTGATCAGCCCTCTTTTTCTCACTTTGCACTTGGTAAATTGATGACGTTGTGGCTGATTAGAGTCAAAATTAGGGCCTTCTACTTGTACAATTATCCCAGAACAGTTTAAAGCAGTTTTCCGCCCAAGATATCCAACTATATTGTCTGAACCTGTACTTTGAACACACCCTCACACCTGAGCACATTATTTGAAATTATACTTTAGCTTTTCTTGGAACATTCTACTTTGTGCCTTTGTCTTCTTTGCACATTCCTTTTGAGTTCATAGTTGCTCTATTTCCATTTCATCTATACAAACTGCTAAGAACATTGTTCAACTACCACTTCTTGTTTGTACACGCCCAGTCTATGTATGAAGGTACTTTGTCCATGTTAAGCAATAGGGTAATACTCAACCCTATGCCCACATTAAAGGATGTAGAATTTAAAGCATTTTGAGACAGTGATATTAGAATTGAAAGGCTCCTTAGGGACATTTTCATGGAGTTCATTAGTTTACCCAGAAGAAATATATATATCCACAAAATTTGGAGCTAATTAGTAAGTATCCAAATTAACATTAGATCCTAGATGTTGTGTTAATACAAGTCACGATTGTCTTATTGTTAAATCAGAATCCTTCACTACTTGACAATGTGTATGAGAAAGTGAAAGAAAAGCATTAAAGCAAAAGTTCTTATCTTGTTAGGCATTTAATCCTCGTGGTGAGAGTAATGTCTGAATTTTTCCATTCAATAAAACTTGAAGTTTATAAGAACATTTTCCTACGTATAAGAACTTGTGTCAGGTTGGTTGACAGTGTTATTTTAGCATGGAGATATACCTAGCAAGATTTAGATTTCAATAGTGTATATGGAAGTTATGATGTGTCAATTGCTATTGAGGCATTTTCTATTCTAAAGAGGAATCAATTCCAGGAGTCTTCAGTCACATCATTAAAGTTGTATATTCAACCTAATACTTGGTGTTACTTGTCCTACATTTATAATGAGTAGGCTGATAAGATATCCAAACGTATCTATATATATTTCAATAAAATCCCAAAATGATATGCATAGATGGGTCACTAATTGGAACTGTAGGACAAATTAGGCTTTTTTGTGCTGTAGTTCAATCTATAATCTCCTAGCTAAATAAAGTTTTCAAAAATATTCACAGAATACCACTAAGAAAAGTTCATGACAGTTATATCTGTATAATATTTCTAAGGTCAGGATTAAAGCATTTGTTCCCAACATTTAGAATCAACAGGATCTGTTGAATTAATCGATCCAGAATTTTGTCCACACATTCACATCTCAACATTTTATCAATATAACTTTCACCAAAACACTGTTCTTATTGAACTTGTCTATGTTCTTTTACTTTTCAAATCCAAATAGTAGGTTTCCTTCAATATCTTCCTGAAAATTCTTTCCTTCCTTTTCTTCTGTAAATCTGTGTTTATTCCTTTTTTGTTTCCTTATTTATCACTTTCCTCCAATCTTGTCCACTCTGGTACTCACATTCTTCACACTTTCGTCAAAACATTCCTTTTCCTCTTCCCTTTAATAATGTCCCTGATTTTATTATTTTTCATATTCATGGTTATGAATATTTTGATGATGTCCAAACAGACCTATCTTTGCATCTGTTTAACATAAATCTTAGAACTATCAGAGAGTTTTTTCCTTTAAATCCATCTTTATCACCAAGATAAATCCATCTAAATCCATCCTTATCACCAAGAATGTAACTAACACAGTTAGGAGACAGAGATGTGGAAAAACTTTAGATTTCCTCTTACCCTACCTCCATCCATTAGATAAGATGAATGATCAAGATTTTCTCAGTTTCTGTCACTAATGTAATTTCTATGTACTTCTTTTTATGACCCTGACACACCAGCCTATTGCAAATACCCATCACCAGTCACTCAGTCCTAAACCAACTGTTTACTAAGTATGCATTTCTCCCCAGTCTTTTCATATTGGTCCTCTCCATCACCCAATGAGTCTCCTTGTAAGCACACAGAGTGAAGAACTCAGACAAAAATTCTAGTATCATTAATTACTCACAACATTGAATGTTGGTCTTACATTTAATGGATGTAATCTGCCAGAAATATTGAAGAATATATTTGTTGACTTCTAGCTTTTCATATTGGTCCTCTCTATCACCCAATGAGTCTCCTTGTAAGCACACCGAGTGAATAACTCAGACAAAAACTCTAGTACCATTAATTACTCACAACATTGAATGTTGGTCTTACATTTAATGGATGTAATCTGCCAGAAATATTGAAGAATATATTTGTTGACGTCTAGAGCAAGGAAAAAGAAAGTAAACAGTCAATACATTTTCTACCTTAGCTTACAAATAAGGAAAGTGTCAAATTCAGTTTGTTGGTATAAAGTCAGAAATAGTTTTATGCAGAAATAAAAATAAATTTTAACTCCTGGCTCTGCAGCTTGTGTCCTTTTATGGTAACTGCAGAAATGTAAGTAGTATTATGTAAATTGTGTCATGTATTTACAGCTGTAATGAAGAACATACTCTTAATATATCATTTGAAAACATTGGTTATTGAATGGTATCTATATGAGAATGTTATTTGAACTAATCACACTAAGTTGAAACCTACATCTTAGTCCATCAAAATGTGGAAATAAACGATTTTATTTATAAGAAAATAATACCACCAAGAACAGTGAGTGTATATACATTAGAAAGACTGCTGGAATAACATTAGGGTTTTTACTGTCTGTACCTGTTTATGTGATTGTAATTCTTGATATTCAAACTCTCCTTTTGTTATTCTGTTTTGTTTTGTTTTGTTTTGTTTGGTTCGTCATGGGGCCTGGACTCTTGGCCTGGCACTGTCCCTCAGCTCTTCGCTCAATGCACTCTACCACTTGAGCAACAGTGCCACTTCCCGCTTTTTCTGCTTATGTGGTGCTGAGGAATCAAACCCAGAGCCTCATGTAGACAAGGGCAGCACTCTGCCACTGAGCCACCTTCCCAGCCCTCCTCCTCTTATTCTTATTGTATGTAATCCAACGCTGTTTATAACTATGCATTCAATGTGGGAAATCCAGCTTCAAAGATATCTACGTATTTTTTTTTTCCTTTTCAATCACAACATCGTCATTATCAGGCTACACTGTGGTCATCATCCTCCCCATCAAAATTATTATTAGCAACATAAGTGCTAATTATTGAACATCAGATATGTGTCTATGATTTTATTATTTGTCTTTTGATTAATAATTTTAATGTTACCACTGTGCATTAATTCATATTGAAATTTTGAACAAATAAACAAAAAACCTAAACCATATCAGGTAGTTTGACTATGTGCTTATAACAAATTATGGAATAGATTTTTTGAAGCATTGCAATTTCCTAATCAGTATGAATTAACTTCCTTTCTTCCCCTAACTACAATCAAATATTTAAGAGTTTGGGCAGAACCTTTTCAAGTAATATACTGTAAATGTTACTATAATATCATGTGTATATCTAAAATTCCCTTAAAAGTAATAAACTCTACTTTCTATTGAAATATTAGTTATTTTATTCTAGAAAACTTTTAGAAAAATAGACTGTATATCTTTGAAATGAAAAAGGTCAAAAATAGTTGCATATAATTTTTAGAGTGAGTCTGTCTTCTCTCTCTATATATATATGTATATCTGTCTTCTCTCTCTATATATAAATGTTATGTGTAGAATAGTATATTTTCAGAGAATATTTGTCCTCAGAAATATATACATATATCTAAATTTATGTGTAGAATGATATACATTTTAGTGAAACAAGTATCTTCAAATAGAATTAAAATTTAAAAAAACTTCATGAAATCAAGTGCCGGTAACTCACCCTTATAATAAGAGCTAGTCTGGGTGCTGAGATCTTAGAATTGTTTCCGAAACTAGCCCAGACAGAAAAGTACTTGTTAGATTCTTATCTCCAATTAACCACTAAAAACAACACCCACAACAAAAAATGTAGCAAGCACATTAATTTCACAAAAGCATCTTTTAACTGCTGTGAACATTTCTTAGAAACATGAATACATACCCCTGGAAAATGTTAAGTAAAAAAGTATAGAACATTTACGTCCATGTTAAAGACATGATTATTTAGATTGTTTAAAATATTTAGGTAATGATTAGAAGTTAAGAATAATGATAGGTACGTCATATATTGGGACTGATTTTTTTATTCTAATTTACAATAGTAATAAAATGATATTTATAATGATTATATAAAATTACTCTTGCTTGGTATTTGAATTATCATAAGTGATAAATATTTTTAAATGATTTCCAAAGCAAAGGAGTATCAATTCTTTTGTAATTTCAAAACAATTAAGAAAATGATTTCAAGGCTGGTTCACTCTAAGTCTGTATTTGTTTTTTTTGTTCTAGTTTTCCTATGTTAGTAGAAATTAAAATTCCAAAAATGTAATGGATATTGGCATTTAGGAAGATCTTCACATACACTAATATTGGATTCCCTTCAGTGGAATTATTTTATTTCATTTGTTACTTTCACAAATAAATCAAGATGATTGTGTATTTTGTTATTTTCACTGCTTTTGTTTCTTATCTTGAGAATACGTTTTTCCTAGAAAACTAGAGATAAGCAATTGGATTGAGCATGTAACATATGACTTTCATAAAATGCAGATGCATAGATTTGTGTCTTTTGTCATTTGCTAAAAGTTTCTTCCAGAAAAGTTTCTCAATTACTTAGACGTTTTACCCCTTCCCCTCCACAATTATACCGACATCAACTACAGTGAAAGCAGGGGTTATACTGTGGGGGAGGGACATACAAAGCAACAAAGAAATAATCATAAATGTGTTAGAAACAATCGTACGAAAGAAAAGAAAACATTTGAATACCTACCTTAGGGTTCATTTCCCTAACATCACCTTATCTGGCCTTTTCTGCTTGACTCAGACATATACTAGATATTGCAAATAAGGGAAACCATGGGAAAACAATAGGGATACAGGTGGACTCATTTTAACAATGAGATGTAAAAGTCGTTATGTTGAAAAATGAACTTTACAACTTTGGGGGGGAACAGGGAGGATTGGGTGGGGGGACAGGGGGAGGATGGGAAGGGAGAGGAAGGAGAAACAAAGGGGGAGGCTACAATGCTTGATAAGAAATGTACTCATTATCTTGCCCAGGTAATTGTAACCCATCTGTACAGTATTTTCACAATAAAAAATAATAAAAAAATTACTTAGAATTGATGCATAATTCCTAGGTATTCCAGTTATCACATATACTTTTGGATTGAGTTATCTCTGTATAAATCCAAACCGCCAAAATACCCTCAAAATAAACAGAAATCACATCTTTGTTTTAAATGCAGTAGTTTACAAAGAGTTTTTAGCCAACACCAAAACATCTTTTTAGCTATTCTGCATTTTGTGTGAAGAAGTTTTAACAATAGTTTTTTTTTCCTGACATGCAATTCACTTACAATATATTATCTCCTTTTATTGTATACATTTTAGTGCTTTGGAAGTGAATTGTGCCTTCATAGGTTTTCAAAGCCCGATTTTCACAAACTTGCATTCCTTCAAATAGAAATGCTGTAAATTTTAGAACAGACATTAAAAATAGATATAAAATTCAGTTACAGGAATTTGCCCAGCATACATCCTCTATAGTGTGTCTTTTCCAAATTTGTTTTTTGCGGATCATTTCCAGGGTCTCACACATACTTTTCAAGTTCACTGTCAATTAACTACATTCTCTATCCAAAAAAGTTTTTTACTTCTGTTTAATACATTCATAGAAGTGTAATGCCTGGATCCTATAAAAATTCTCTTTCACCTTTTGAAGACTTGAAATCTTATTTGCTAAAATGATTGTAGTTTTATACAAATCGATCACTATCAGAAGTATATCAATTTCTCCACAAATGCATTACTATATTTTGTGTCCTCTTTTTATATTATGGACTTATTAGTGAGTTTTTATTACTTCTTAGACACTAAAAAGGAGCTTATTTCATATGCTCCTCCTATTGACTATTAATTTGCATATGTTATTTAACGAAATATACTATTCAGGAAAAAATTTATATAGAATTAGAAGATATAAAAATACTTAAGTTTCAGGGGCTGGGAAGGTGGCTCAGTGGTAGAGCGATGCCTTGCATGCCTGAGGCCCTGGGTTCGATTCCTTTGCATCACATAAGCAAACAAAAAGCTGGAAGTTGCTCTGTGGCTCAAGTGGTAGAGCGATCTGTGGCTCAAGTGGTAGAGCGCTAGCCTTGAGCTGAAGAGCTGAAGGACAGGGCCCAGGCCCAGAGTTCAGGGCCCACAACCGGACCCCTCCCAAAAAACACTTAAGTTTCAGAATCATTGTAGCATTAACATTGTAGCATTAACAAATATATGCCCTCTATCTGTTGGATATGGTTTCGTTTCTGTTATAGTGTCCTTTGAATTATGAAAGGTTATCACTTGATATAATCCAGTTCTTGCTTCTCTTTAGCTACTAATGTTTTCCATGTCAAATTTTTAGAAACCTTTACTAATCCGATGTCATGAATATTTACATTTATGTTTTACAGGTTTTTACATCTCACATTTAGTTTGATAATCATTCTTTATAAGGTTTCAGGTAGGCCAGGTGCCGGTGGCTCACGCCTGTAATCCTAGCTACTGAGGAGGCTGAGATCTGAGGATGGTGGTTTAAAGCTATCCTGGGCAGGAAAGTCCATGAGAATCTTATCTCCAATAAACCACTAGAAAACTGGCAGTTTTGCTGTTGCTCAAGCGGTAGAGTGCTCACTTTGAGCTGAAGAGCACATGGACAACTCCCAAGCCCAGAGTTCAAACCCCATGACCGACATACATACACACAAACAAAGGATTGAGGTAATATTCTAAGATCATTCTTTAAATCTAGAGAGGCAATAGTGCCAATACAACCATTTAAGATTCTGTTTTTATTTCATAAAGTCTCATAGCATCCTTTTCATTATCTGTGGAACATAAAACTAAGAATTTATTTTTGAAAAATCTGTTACCTTCTTCTATGCGTCTGTTCTTATAATAGAACTAGGTTATCTTCACTAAACATGGTAATACGATTCAAAGCTTGTATGAAGGTTCAAGCTACACCATTTTACAAGATTGTTATGAATTCCTTGAATTTACATACGGTATTATTGAGCAGGTGGACCAATATTCTCCAGAGATATCTGGATGTTTGATAGTCACTCATATTTCGCACATTGTGGAAACACAAACCCCTGATATTATATATAGATAAATGTCTTTAGAGATTGCTCAAAGCAACTAAAATTAATTTAGGAATGAGTTAAGCTTTAGATAACATTATAGCATAATAAAGCTGAATGATAACGACTTGAGCTGTACTGCAGAAGAGAGAGAGATGGGGAAGAATGGTGGATCACATAGGAGCTGTATGTCATTGGTATTGTTTCAAAAAACAGAAAGACTTCAGAGAAGAGAAGGAGAAAAATAAAGTGTTCTGAATCAAGTTTCTTTTTAATCCACCTGATAGTTTGGACTGAAAGTCAGATAACATGGAAAAAATAAAATAGAAAACAAAGCATTGTATAGAGCTGTTACAATGTAAAAAAGTTGTAATAGGAATATAATTCATTTCCAAAGAAATAAGAGAAAGAATAAAACTAACAGTTGGTAATGTGGATAGAAGATGGATCACATTTTATCATATATAATTTTGAAAAGCATACTAGGAATGAAAATTTTAAAAAGTCATAACTTAAAACACAAATTGTATTATAACTAGACAGTATAGTTCAGTGATAAAACTTTGGCCTAACATATGTGAAACAATTGTGTGATCTCCCAAGCATTACAAAGTACACACAAAGCACACACACACAAAACCCACATAAACACACACACACATAGCACATACACACATTTGGAATACTGTTATTATCATATTAAACAGAGGAAATTATCACAAACAGTAAAAGTATTTTAATATATGAAATCATAATATTGCTCATACTATTTAAAAGTTTAGTAGAAATAAAAGTCACAAGATACTTGGATTCTTATAGATTAAGTAAATTGAAAATTAAGAAATAAAAGACATGAGAAATTTGCAAACAAGTTTTAAATAATAAACATTTTGAAACATGTATACTTTTATTTTGATAAAAGATTGATGTTACTGGTGTTTTAACTCAAGATTTAGTATATGATAACCAGGTGCTTTATATCTTGCTAGGCATGGCTATATCTCTAATCATTTCACTCTGGAAATTTTATGATAAGGTCTCATATTTTCCCAGTCTCTCCCGAATTGCAAACCCTATTTACACTTCCCACCATAGTTAGAAAATGGAAACTACAAATCACTATGCCCAGCTCAGTTTTTTTTTTAATTCAAGTATAAATATTTCCAAAAAGTGACCATGTAATGCAGCCTTTTTTATTAAGTATGTGCTTCTTGAAAATACAGTATTCATTACCTGAACAAATATGTTTAGAACTTTAAGAAATTAAATTTATTTAAATTCATCAACCATATAAAATTTAAGAAAATAATTTTTAAATATTCACATGTTAACTATTTTGAAAGCAAAAAATATATCTCTGAATAATTTACATGTGTTAAAATTATGCAAAACTAAATTAACTAATCTTACAACTCTGAAAAAAGAATTACCCTAAAGAAACAAAAGAAAATAATTAAGTTCAAAATTTAGAAAATAAAATGAAGTGTACTCTTTAGTTGACTTAAATAACTGTAAGCCCTCTGTATATCAATTTTATAATAAAAAATGCATGAAGAAATAAAAGTACCCATTGGTCAATATCGACAGGAAAAGCATCAGTAGTTTTATTTTTTGAGTGTGCAAAAAAATCAATGGAAGCGATAAATATGTTCCTTCCATAATAAATGTACTCATTACTTTATTTAGGTAGCTGTATCCCCTCTGTAAATTACCTTTACAATAAAATTAAATTGAAATTAAAAATAAACTAAATAATATACCAATTAAGAATTCATAGAGAGCTAGGAAGGTGGCTCAGTGGTAGAACTCTTGCTTTGCATGTTTGAGTCCCTGGGTTCAATTCCTCAGCATCACATAAACAGAAAAAAAAACTGGAAGTGGCGCTGTGGATCAAGTGGTCGAGTGCTAGCCTTGAACTAGCCTTGAGGAACAGCACCCAGGCCCAGAATTCAGGTCCCATGATCCGACACCCTCCCCCCCCCAAAAAAAAAAAAACAGAATTACTAGAAACCATTGGTTTAAAACTTTTTAAAAAACTGCCCTAAGTACCCAAGTAATAAAATTTGATGATACTATTTAAATACTTCAACTTCAGCAGAGAAGCCAAAAGTTTAAAAACTGTTACAAAGTAAATTAATAAATCTGAATATATTACTATTAATAATAGTCATAAGATGAATTTATAGTGGTAGTCAAATAGGTAAGAAATGAGGCAATTTGCCATTCGTTTGATTTAATATGTGAGAAAGAATTTTCTAGGTTTCTTAAAATATATAATCAGTTTAATGAAGAAACTATTCTGTCACATGATATGATAATTAGATGAAGCTGATATTAGAGCAAAGAGCAGATTGTACTAAGTTTTTGCATGTTAAAGTATATGCTTATTTTGGTTGTGGGAAATTGTGTTCAACTTGGGTATTGTTTTTGTAGAGTGGTGTCATATCAGTGGTTAATTTTAGGATAGGGGTTCCCTTTCAAAAGAACATGCATCTGATCTGACTTTTTAACCTTCTCATTATCAAGGGCATAAGAGTTGCACACCAAATTGTCTTGCTTCCTAACCTGGCTGGCCTGGATTCGGCAGCCCTTCCAATCTTAACCTGTAGATAGTGCAGGATGGTAGAAATGATCCAATGCACCCAACTATAGATTGAGAAAGAAGTCCACTAAACTTTTGGCCTGGGTTCTGTTCTCAAGCCTCCTCAGTAGTTAAGAGTTCAGACATATATATGACTTAGGCATATGAACACCTCAGGACAAGAATAAAAAAGCAGTGAAGTATAGAGGACAGGCCGAATTTTAACTAGCTACTTGGGGGCTGAGTAAGATTAGCTAGCTACTCTGGAGGCTGAGATATGAAGACCACTATTCAAAGCCAGTCCAATCATGAAAATACATGCAATTATCTCCAAAAAACCAGAAGTGGAACAATGGCTCAAGTGGTAAGCCACTATCCTTGGACAAAGAAGCTTCACAGACATCCTGCCAGGGCTGCGTTTTAAACCCATCAATGTCAGATCTCAGCCCCCGAATATCTTGGATGACAGGGGTGAGCGAGCCAGCAGCATGTGGTTCTGTGGAGCTGGGTTGCAGTGGCATACCTCTGGCTAAGTCAGGTTAGATGGCAGCTGTCAGCACCAGACTCATGGCTTGCTCTGTGATGAGGTATTTGAAGTCCTATACTTATAGAGTTGCAGTCACAACATTCAATCTTTGGTGCCAGTCCTGGGTCTTGAGTAAGAGTCTAGACACAATCCTTATGTTTTTATGCTCAAAGCTAGTGCTCGACTGCTTGAGTGACAGCACAACTTCCAGATTTTTATGTGCATGTGGTAGTGAAGAATCGAATCCAGGGCTTTGTATGTACAAGCCATCACTATACAACTGAGCCCCAGGAATGACAAGTGTATAAACAGATAAATATGTAGATTGATATATATATGTATATATATATATATATACATATGTATAAAACAAGAGGAAGTTGTCTGTATATTATGAAATTACATATATTACTAGTAATTATTAACAAATAAATTATTCCTTCAAGTTTTAAGAACCATGGTTGAATATATAACAAGGTATTAATTGAAAATTAGTCAAAGTAGTATAATTATTGTGTATAATTTTATAGTATACTCATACACTAACTACTAATTTAATTGTTACTTTTATAACATTCCATTTGAATGGATGTATATTGGCATGCATTTCTTAGAATCTCCCAACAATCATTAGTGGCAGTCTCAGGATTCGACCTCCAGGCCTAAGTTGAAGTTTTGGTTATGGCTTCCCTAATAGCCAGGCAAACATCAGCATGCAAAGTCATGTACACTTTCTGGGCCTTTTCATTTAGGTCCAGGATTGTCAGAATGCAAAGGGGAAAAAATGTAAAACCACGTTATAGATCTTCTCTGTTTTATCCTTCTTCTTTCTATTTTTTGCCAACCCAGAGATTTGAACTTGGGTCCTAGGATCCAAGGGTCAAGTGTGGCAGAGATGCCAAAACCTGAGTTCAAGCCATGTGCATGGCCAAAGGAAAATTGCCCTGGCTTGGAATTTGCACCATTTTCTGGCAGGCCTGGGATTTGAACTCAGGGTCTGGGTAACTCTGTGGCACTGTGGTTGAAGGGGAAGCTCACCATCCTTGAAGACAAGAAATTTTAGACCAGTTCCCAGGGCCTGAATAGAAGCCCCAGAACTGAAAAAAAATAATATTCATATATGAGATTTATTTACATGCATGGGTTTAGTGAGTATGACGTTTATTACACTTATTTATGTAGTATTATTACACACATAACATTTCATTTATTACATCCTATCACACAGGATATATTTGCATATAGATTATATATCATACTGAGACCCAGGATATTTTTCAGGAAAAAAAATGTGTCAAAAGTGGCTTCTTATTCCATGAATAAATTTTTGGCCATGCTGGGATTTCAACTTATGGCCTAGAATGCCCAATCCATAAATGAGGTCACAGTCCTAGCTCACCATCCTCTGGCAAACTGAGCTGCCAGGAAATGCTGAGGACCTGTGATCAAGCCACAATAGTGCCCAATATATATACTGATAGCTGTGTATATATACATATACACACACACTTAGAGAGAGAATGTGAGTATATCATTAAATTATATATATATATATATAGTTACCAATTATTAGTTTAAGTTATGTCTCCATTTAATGAAATATAATGGCTGAATACTTATAAAAGCATTAATTAAAAATTAGTCAATATCCTTCCATTTGAGGAATCATACCATGGTGCTAGAATGGAAGATTTAAGTTCAATAATTTTTCTGTGGCATTCTAAAATAGAATCATGAATTAACTGCAAATTTAATTATTACTTTGATTACTTTGATAACATTCCATTAGCATTCACATAAATAGGAATGAGTTTGTCAGGATCTCCCTCCATTTGTGAGTGGCAGTCCTGGCATTCTAACTCCAGGCCTAGATGATTTATTTCAAATGTAAACAATTGGAATAACACTGTGAAGATTTCAGATTGTCATGATTTTAAAAAAGAACAACAAGAAGAAAAGAAAGCCAGGTGTCAGTGGCTCCTGTATTTAATGCTAGCTCCTCAGGAGGCTGAGGTGTAGAGAATGCCAATTTGAATTCAGCCAGGGCAGGAAAGTCCTAGACACTCTTATTTCTAAGAGATCACAGGAAAATATGCCCATGGGTTGGGCCTGTGCCTCAAGGGCAGAGGTCTACCCTTGAGCAAAAGGAGATCAGGAATAGGGCCTAGTCTCATATTTCAACCTCGGACCTGCCAATGAAATAAAAGAATTCAGTAACTCCATGTCTCTATGTATAGTTTTGGATGATGTATGAACAATGGGCTTTCAGCAGGTTGCCCTTACCCAGACCCCCAACCTGGGCAAGCTGGGAAAAGCACTCAGAGAGTACTAAGTATGAGTCAGTAGCGTGAACAAAGCATCCTTCTCTGCCATTTAATAAGTGAAACCCCGAAGGCTTGCCTGGGCTGGTGTATGCAATAGGTGCATTACATTCTGGCTGAGGTATCTTATTGGGACATCTAACAGCCAGCCACTACCTCCAGGGAGGCCACAGTTCCTAGGCTGTAGGAGTTGTGGAAGGTTCTGGCTCCATATTTCCTATCCCTCTGTAGGATGTGAGCTTAGATCTCTGGGGCCTGGTGGCTATCACACATTCATCATTCCTCATTGCCGAGTCTCAGGCTGGTCCCAAATCCTGGCAAAGATATAAAATGGCCATCGATTTCTGTGCTGAAATCCCACCCTCCTAGATCCTGTTAGAAGTGAGCCTTGGGCTGCGAATGTGGCTTTGTGATAGAGTGCTTACCTAGAGAGCATGAAGCCGGAGGTTCGATTCCTCAGTACTACATAAACAGAAAAAACCAAAAGTGGCACTGTGGCTTAAGTGATAGAATGTACCCTTGAGGAAAAGCAACTCAGGAACATGCCCAGACCCTTAGTTCAAGTCCATGATTAGCAAAATATGTGAGCTTGGTGAGACATACTCTTCTGGGACTCAGAGGAGGGCCGAGGTTATAGGGAAGAGGGAGATGGCAGGTGCTGGTGGCTCACCCCTATACTCTTTGCTACTCTGGAGGCTGAAATCTGAGGATCATAATTGCAAGACAGTGCATGCAGGAAAGTCTATATGAGAATCTTTTCTCCAATGAAACACCCAAAAAGTCAGAAGTAGAGCTGTGTTCCAAGTAGTAGAGTTCTAGCCTTGAACATAAAAACTCAGGAATAACATCCAGGCCATGAATTTCAACCCAAGGACTGGCACACAAACACACACACACACACACACACACACACACACACACACACACAAACACACACACACACACACACACCAATATAGAGCATTTGCCAGTCAGCCTACCAAGTTCCATCTCTAGGAACTCAATATTATTTTAGAAAGAGGGAGAATGGAAGGAAGGACTTGCTCCAGGAGGTGATATAACTAGTGCCAAAATTCCACTGGAATTCTAAGATGTGGAACAGGACAAAGTGCCTCAGGCAGAAGGTACACAGCATGGGCAAAGGTCCTGAGGTGTGGTGTAGAGCAGGTGGTATGGGGGGGAATGAAGGTTCTGTGTCTTCAGAAAAGTCTGGCTGAACACTCAAGGCTGGGTCAAGATTTGTACTTGAGTCACAGGTAGGGCAGAGGGTAGGGTCCAGAATGGGGCCCAGGGGAAGATTAGCTTGACTTTTCGCAATGGACCCCAGCCATTTCCTGTGGCTGAATGCCTATTTTTCACAGCTCCTGACCCTAAGGCCTCCTTTGCATGGAGGAGTCAGGGCAAACGCAGGGAAGAACACTTGCTTAAGAAAAGCTTCTACCCAATGACACCAGTGGCTCATCCTCTGTAAATCCTAGCTACTCAAGAGACTGAAATCAGAGCTCATGGTTCAAAGCCAGCTCAGGGGAAGAAAGTTAGTGAGACTCTTCTTGCCAATGAACCACCAAAAGCCAGAAATGGAGCTGTGGCTCAAGTGGTAGAGTACCAGCCTTGAGGGAAAATTTTAAGAGACCAGAGCCCAGACCCTGAGTTCAAGCCCCAGTACAGGCACAGAAAAAATAAAGAAGATTTCAGAAGCTCTAAGTCCACTGTGGAGAAAGGCCATTATCAGCTGGGTGAAAGTGGCTCAAGCCTGTCATCCTAGCTACTCAAGGCTGAGACCTGAGGATCAATCAAGATTCAAAGCTAGGCTGGGCAGAATCTTATCTCCAATGACTCACCAAAAAGCTGGGAAGTTGAGCTACTGTAGTTCAAGTGGTACAGCACAAACCTAGTGTAAACAAGCTAAAAGATAACATCTAGGCTCTGAGTTCTTGTCCTGGTAAACACACACACACACACACACACACACACACACATACACACACACACACACACACACACATACACACTAACATCATTAGCAGGTGCCAGCAATCCTAGCTACTCAAGAGGCTGAGCTCTTAGGATGGCAGCTTGATGCCAGCCCAGGCAGGAAAGTCCATGAGACCCTTATGTCCACTAAACAACTAAAAAGATGAAAGTTCAGCTGTGTTTCAAGTGGTAGAATGTTAGCTTTGAGCAAAGGAAGTTCAGGGACAGTGCCTAGGTCCTGAGTTACAGCTCAAAGATTTTTTAATACACCCTTTGCCAGCCCCGCAGGCCATAAATCCAGATTTTGGTCATCCTAGATCTCACCTCCACTTCCGTCACTTCCACAGTACTAACACATGTGGCCAGTGTGTGGCCAACACTGGGTTAAGAAGTGAACGTACACAAGGAGGGAGGGGCATAGCCAGGTCAAGACTAATATCCCAGAACATTGAGTTTTTGGTCATACCAGTCTCTCATCCCCCAGTTCCCTGGCCCTGGAATCTAAAGTCTGTGCCTCTGTATTCTGGGCATCCGGAATTGTCTAGAAGGCCCAGGTAGGGCCAGAAGATAGACTTTCCTATGATAAAGTACATTTACATTTCCTAGAAACTGACCAATATTTCCAAGCCACCTTAGTCTCACCTCCCATGTAGCCCTGGATCCTCCTTGCTCGGGTGGCCTTCAGTCAGATGTCAAGCTTGAGTTAGCCAGAGCCACCAGCACCCCCTATTCCCCAGTCCACTGCCAGCCTGTTGAGAGGGATGTCATAGGCCCAGCTGAGGAAAAGGACAGGACATCATATGACTGAGGCCCTCCTTCTGAGGCATGGGAGACCCTATGCCAGCTGGCACTGCTGTACCAGAATCTGCTGGAGGCGGCCAAATATTTGGACAGCCAGACTTGTGCCCCAGAGAAAATATGGAACACAGGCCACTGGCAATTTACGACTCATTGTAGACCCTGATAGGGAGCTAAAGGCAAGGTCGGTGTGGAGGAAGGGCACAATCTGAAGTCAGAAAGAGGAGGATAGGCACCTAAGAAGGGGACAGAGAAAGATGAGGGAAAATTTCACACACACAGACACACAGACACATAAACAGACACACACACACACACACAGACACACACACACACAGACACAGACACACACACACACACACACACGCACGCACACACATGGACATTCCTAGGCCTCAGCGGTTCCTGTGAACAGAACCTCGAACTCCCTCCATTTGGATCATATCTGACCTGTGAGAAGATGGCACTATCGTACTCATTCCAACTGTCGACACAAGATTGAGCCTCTAACATATCTGGAATGTCTCATAACCTAGCATGGAATTTCCTACCATACACACTGCTATGTTGAAAACTCAGCCACCTCTTTGTTTATTGCTGGTCATGGGGTTTGAACTCTGGGTCAGGGCACTGACTTTCAGCTCTTCAGCTGAAGATGATCACTCTACCACTTGAGCCACAGCGCCAGTTCCTGTTTTCTGGTGGTTCATTGGATATGAAGTATCACCAAGCTGGCCTTGAACTTTGGTCTTTACATCTCAGCTTTATGAGTAGCTAGGATGCCAGTTGTGAGCCACCAGCAGCACCCTGCTTTAGCTACATTCATATACCCAGAGGAAACCCAATTTGTCAGGCCACGAACTTCTTGCAGCCCTTGACTTCAAACTTTGACACTCAGCATCCAAATCCATCCTTCAATGGAGAAAATACAGGCACAACAATCCGACCTCTGCACCCATTCACCCACTCACTGCCTGCCAAAGGCCTCATCCTCTTGAGTACTTGGTAAGGGACTGCCCATCCTACTGTGGCTTCAAACTGGGGAAAACTTGGGGAGTTCTTAGAAATGTCTGTACAGTGAGGCCAACACCTGGTCTCTCAACCACAGCACCCCCACACACACCTCCACATTTTTGCAGGCAAAGATGGTTTACTTTCTTTCTTTTTTTTGGTTGTAGGGTTTGAACTCTGGGCCTGGGTGCTTTCCCTGAGCTCTTCAGCTCAAGGCTTGAGCCACAGCACCCCTTCTGGTTTTGTGGTGGTTTGTTGGATATAAGAGTCTCAGGGCCGGGCACTGGTGGCTCATGCCTGTAATCCTAGCTACTCAGGAGGCTGAGATCTGAGGATCACGGTTCAAAGACAGCCCGGGCAGGAGAGACCGTGAGACTCCTATCTCCAATAAACCACCAGAAAACCGGAAGTGGCGCTGTAGCTCAAGTGGTAGAGCGCTCGCCTTGAGCTGAAGAGCTGAGGAACAGTGCCCAGGCCCAGAGTTCAAGCCCCACGAATGACAAAAAAAAAAAAAAAAAAAGAAGAAGAAGAGTCTCAGGGTCTTTCCTACCCAGGCTGGCTTTGAACTGTGATCTTCAGATCTCACCTCCTGAGTACCGAGGATGACAGTCATAAGCTACTGGCACCTGGCTAAAGATACTTTTCCATGATTGTCATCTTATCTCCTTAGGAGACTAAGATCTGAGGACTGCAGTTGGATGCCACCCTTGGCACCAAGTCCATGAGAACTCTTTATCTCCAATTAAACCCAAAAAAGCTAGAAGTAAAGCTCTGGTTCAAATGTTAGAGTCCTATCTTGGAGCATAAAAGACAAGACAACCCCTAATTTTAAGCATTTCCTAGCAAAGATCCACTCAAGAAAGGGAAGCAGGTGGGCACACGGGTGCTCAAAGCTCACACGTAATAATCAAGACTCTCAGAAAAGATCCCACCCTGCTATGATTCTCTAGATAATTTGTCCTACACCATGGCAGTCTTAGATGGGACTGACCATGCAACAAATTAGGACGTTCAAGTATGATCTCATACTGAGGATCCCCGGACATTATCAAAGACTCAGGATCTCTCAGAGTCCTGCCTCAACACTGGACAGTAAAATGAGATCTAGTAATCCAAACACATGATATGGGAACCAAAGGGTTTCTTGGTCAAGGGACTGAGACTGGGGAGCTCTAGCTCCCTCTCTCTTGGGAAGGGGAAAAGGGCTGTTCTATCCCAGGAATGTTCCTCTGTTTGAGTATTATCAAAAAAGCAACCCTGCTCAGATCCTAGTGCCTCTGGTTTTCCCACCAGTCTCTACCCAGCCCTGCCCCACCTTCAGCCTGCCCTCTCTGAATCCCAAATCTGCCATCTAGATTAAAGACTGAGCCACCAAAGAGACCCCCTTCTGCCACTGAGAATGGCAGTCACAGGGCCCTAGCACCTTCTATATGAAGTCTCAGAGCAACATGGGTCCCAACTCCCGCCCTCATTCCCAGGCTGTCCTGTGCCAGTGGCATGCTTACCTCTGACTCTCATGGAGGAATGAACACCAGGGGTGTCATCTTCAGATGAAGCCCGATTGAGCACTCGAAAGCCCCAGCCCCCAAGGTTGTACTGCACAGGCATCCTGCAGTGAACGACAGCCAGGTCGTCAACGGTGAAACCAAGGTGCCAGGAATTTTAACAGCATTGTGGCTGGATCAAAGGCTCGATCACTGGTAGTCTGGTTTGTCAGGTGAGATCATAGCTAAAATATCCTGACACACCTGACCTGGGATCATCCTCCCTCTTCATCTTCCTAATTATCACTTGCCCCCGCCCTTTACACTCCCTCACCCCAATACCTCCCTAGCCCTTGGACACTTTCTTCTTATCTGACCAGAAAATAAACTCGTTGGGGCCAGGGATGATTTAAATCTGGTAACCCACCCTGATCCCTAGGGTCTACTGAGGCTGCTCTGCACTCGGTTGAGCACACAGCTCCTGGATGTCATGAACTTGCTGAGGGGTCAGTCGCTTGATCCAACATACTGGCTTTGATCTCTGAAACTGTCCCTATAGAGCTTGTGAATGGTTGGCTCCCTTGATCCAGGGACACCAAACCAAGTCTTGCATGTTATCCCTTCTTCCTTCTTTCCTCTTTTTCTCCCTCTGTCCTTCCCTCCTCTCTCTCTCTCTGTCTCTGTCTATGTCTCTCTCTCTGTTTCTCTCTCTGTCTTTCATTTCTTTGTGTCAGTCATGTGCCTTGAACTCGGAGCCTAGGTGCTATCCCTGAGCCTTTTTACTCAAGGCTAGCAGTCTATGGCTTGAGGCATACATCCACTTCTGTTGTTTTGTTTTTGGTAGTTAATTGAAGACAAGAGTCTTACAGGCTTTCCTGCTTGGGCCAAAAGTCTCCATCCTTGGATCTCAGCTTCCTAAGTAAGTAGGATGACAGGCCTGAAGCACCAGCATCCAGCTCAAACCAAGGTTTCTTGATGTTCTGTGGAAACAGCCTGGAACCTTTCATTGTCTAAGACCTCCCAGAGCATGGTGCACACTGTATATGTTTGTTGGATAAATAAATGAGCATCTGTCTATGACAATACTACAGAAAAGTCCCATCTGATTCAGGTAACTATCCCCTGTAATTATTCCTCTGATGAAGCCTGATGTAGCTCTCTCACAGTTCTCTCTCCTCCCTCTTCATGCCCTCCTGGTGGCACCACACTTAACTGTTTTGACTCATAGGATGTGAGCTATGATGTACTCACTGTATTCCAGGGCCTCTAGGATGCCTATCTTCTCAAAGATCTCTGTCCAGCGGCTGACCAGCTCTGTGGCACTCAATTCCCCACTCAGGTATGAACAAGTTTGCCATGAGCTGAATGACTGGCTCAAGAGGCCTCCTCTCCTCCCCCTGGGACCAGCCAGGATGGTCTACCACATCCCGCCCCCAAGATTCATGTTGCAGACAAAGGATCTTTGAGGCAGCCTGGGGTCTCTGAATCTCCGATAATCCAGTGCAGTTGCTGGGAATCGTCTCTACTCACAGCTGGCAGGCTGGGGATGGCAAGGTCACAATCTCTGCTCCCCAGGACGTCCCCGACTTAGGTGGTCACCCTAGAGAGAACTGGAGGAGATTCAGCAGCTGCCAGAGAAAAGCTTAATCAAGGCACAAGGTTCAAAGCAAGAAAATAATCTGGCTTGGGACCTCTGCCTGTGACACTTTGAATGACATTTTTGGCATTCATCCAAGGCATTCGTGGAAATTGCCAGCTTAAATAAAAAAAACCTGGAAAATGTAGCATTTAAATTGTCCCAATCAAACATAAAGGGTTCCAAAATCAGTGGTCCCCTTTTGCTTCCAGACAGCCTACAGCAGGTTACAGAAACTGGCATTCATCAATCCCTATCTAACTGCCATATCCTGATACCAAGCGGGCTCCAGCAGGGGGAATGGAATAACCTACCACCAGCATGAAACGTCCCAGACAGGACACAGATTGGAGTCTGCAGGAATCCAGGGAGGATTGACCACTGGTGCACTGCCCCGGGAGAGAATCCATACCACCAGTGGGGCCCCGGAGCCCTGGGCTTGGATGCCCACAGAGACCATAATCGCCCTAGGTAAGGTTCCCCTCTCATCCTCGGTCATGGTGAAACATCTGCCATGTCACACTGTACTCCAGCCCCCAAAACCTCATAGCTTCACAGCCCCTGCCCTACCCTTTCCCCCATCTCCTTTCCTAATTATGTTTGGCAGACACATTCCCAACCCTTAAATTAGCTCCAACTATACACTGAGAGCAAAGTGTCTGTCTGGAAGAATGTGGCTGTGGACACACTTGCCTCACCAAGCTTCTGGCCTGGGATAGAAGGACAGGTGTCCACTCGAGTTCACACAGGTCTCCTAGGGGAGGGCCACGCAGGCCCAGCAGCTATTGTGGGCTACAGGAAAAGGGGAAAAGTGAGGTGGAAAGGGGAGGAAAGGAATGTCTACTGAAATCTTCCATAACGGACCCATGAAACTGTGAAGGAGAAAACAAAAATTGTGGCTGGGTTCATACTTGGTACTGATGAAAAAAGAACAACAACAAGTACATACACACAGAGAAATAAAATGCTTTTGCTGTTTTTAGACATGGTGACACACACACACACACACACACACACACACACACACACACACACACACACACACACACACACAAATCCAGAACAGTGACAGAAGTGTCTTCCATGCAGCACCTACAATTTGCCAAATGATCACTCACCTGAGCACAGTCAGGCTGTACAAGGAGAAAGATGATCTCTCTCTCTCTCTCTCTCTCTCTCTCTCTCTCTCTCTCTCTCTCTCTCTCTCTCTCTCTCTCTCTCTCTCTCTCTCTCTCTCTCTCTCTCTCTCGTCTCTCTCTCTCTCTCTCTCTCTCTCTCTCTCTCTCTCTCTCATGCACACACACACACACACACAGACACACACACACACACAGACACACACTCAGACTCAGAGTAGTGCCTCTCTTAAGTTTGTTGGTTACTCATCTGGGGCAATGTACAGCTAGATCATGCATGTTCCCATTCCCCATTCCCTTTTCAGAACCAAGGGTTCCCACCCAAGGGGAGCACCACTGTAATGACACAGCACCACCCTGCCTCTCGCCTTCTCCAGCGCCAAACTCTTCCCCTTGGGAACAACTAGCCTTATATCCCCATTCACCAAAACCCTAAGCCAGGACACTGGGTGAAGGAATCCCCAGACAGCTGGCTCCTCAGAGCAAGGACTGAAAACAAGCAGGGGGTCATGGGGTCCCCAAGGGAATGTCTAACCTGGGGTGGGCATGGTGTTGAGGAAATGGATGGGGTTTTAAAGGCTACACACATGGACACACTCCCTACTTCCAGCCTAGATGCTTCTGGGAGACTGGGTGGATTCTTGGAGGGACAAGGAGAACAGATGGACCAGGAGCACCAGCAGATGCTGGAAGAGCTGGGAAATGTGACCAAACTGTGAGTACTATTGACAGCTGGGGTGGGGGGTACAGGCCAGGTGTATATGTGTCAGAGAGAGTGTGTTCCTCCCAGATATTCACCTTTCATCTGACCCCCAGCGCTGTAACCTACCTAGTGGGATTTTCTGATACCCTCCTCAGGTGAGAGGGTGACTGAGAACAGAGGACAAGAACTCACACAGCAAATGGCCCCTATCTTTGGCATCCAATACCCCCCACCCCCAGAAAAAAGGAAAAGACCTGAGAAGGCAGGTGTGGAGTTGCTGCTCCCCACCTCTTTATAAAGCCACAAAATTCCAACCTAGGAGAGGAAGTGTGAAGATGTGGGGCTATGTGGTTCCCACTGCTCCAGGCCAGGAGTTTGGTGATGCCCCCTTCTCACCCAACCCTCCATCTCCCCATTTCCTGGGACACTGACACTAGGGATGGGGGTGGGATCCTTGGGATGACACCCACTCCCCCCCCCACTCCTGGGGAGTATTTGTGGCATAACCAGGGCTGGCCCCTGGCACAGGTGAGGCAAGGTTGGGATGTGAGAAGGGAAGTGGGAGTCGCGGGTCTGGGTGGGGTGGGGAAGGGAGAGGTCACAAGGTGCGGGCCTATGGGACAGCCACTCATGTGTGCTGCTGGCAGATGCTATAGCCTGCCATTCTGGGTGTAGCAGGAAGCAATGGCAGCATCATGGCAGATGCTCAGGCCCAGAGCAGAGGATGGGGTCCAGGACATTGTCAGGGCCACAAGCTGGCCTGGGGCACATCACTGGATGACTCAGAGGCCCTGCCGGTCCGAGCCAGCAGCCCATGTTTGAAACGTGATGCCACGGGGACAGCAGGAAAGGGGTCCAGGACAGGGGCTGGCAGGTGGCAGGGCTGAGCCCACCTTAGGCCCAGCTATGCTCATGGCACTGGAATCTCAGACTCAGTGCCTCCTTGGCCTCTGAGCCTCCCAGGGCCTGTGGGAGGGATGTGATTGCTGTGCTGGCTTTGTGTGCTCTGTGCTCCTGGCACAGACCTGTGATCCTACAGCAGCAGAAGCCAGCCATTGATGCCGCCTTCCCTGGTGCTTGTTCCTGCTCTTCTCTCTGCTGTCTCTCTCTGACCCCCACTTTTCTCCTGGGCTGCCACACCCACGCTGCACAAGTGAGCCAGCCCCCATGTGCCCCTGGCTGCAGCAGATATGTGTCCCCTCGGCCACATCCTTTCCTCTCCTCAGTCATGCCCCCTCCCCACTCGACCACACCCCCCATCCCTGACCTTTTGGTGCCCTGACTGCCCTAAGGCTAACAGGCCATGGAAGAAGCAGCCTCACCTCAGCTCAGGACTTCCTCCCAAACCCAGCAGCTGCCCATGGCATCGAACCCCTCCCTCTGCCCAAAGGCTGGGAGAGACTCTTCTCTATCCACCTCACACACTAAGCAGGTGCACAGTTACCCTCTGTTAGTGTGTGTGTGTGTGTGTGTGTGTGTGTGTGTGTGTGTGTGTGATTTTCAGGGATACCTACCTCACAAGGACTCAGAACATAGCACCCTTTTGGATGACAGCACACAGCATACTTTAAAAATATATCACAAAGAAATCTGTGTAATGGACTCAGCACAATGCGCCTTTTGAAGGACTCAGCACATAACACCCTTTGGGATCCTCATGGTAATCTAATGACCAATAAAATTAGACATGCCATTTTGACATCACCAAGCTTAAATATCATAAAATTATGACAGCATACATCATAGTGAAATTATAGACATATTGTGAATGCCTATTTTGTGATTTCATTCTAGTTCAAGCAAGCAATATTGGTGGATATCAGAAATCCATTGTGACCTCAAAGCCATTGTGACTTGAAAATCCTTTTGTGATATCATAGTGCCATTGTGATATCAATAACCTGTTGTGACATCACAAAGCTGTCCTGTCCATTGTGACCTCCTCACCAATGTGACATCACAAAGCCATTGTTATATCACATTGCTGTTGTGACATTACTATCACCCTGAGACCTCCCAAACCAATTATGACTTCTTTAGCACCTTTGAAAAAACACATGGCCTTTGTGACACCACAGTCCCTTTTTGTATCCATATCTTCATTGTGAAATGTCAATTGAGATCAGATATGCCATTGTGATATCACAAACATTTACAATATAATCATACTGTGACATCACATTGTCATTATGACAACATCAGGTCATTATGATATCCCAAATCTATAATGATATCATGCCATTATGACATCACATTTTCATTGTGACATCATATTTACATTATGAATGCCTATTATGTTATTTCATTATATTTCAAATGTGGCATGTGGGTTCATATCACAAACACATTTTGACTTCATAACCATTGTGACATCACAATCCCTTTGAGACAAAATGTTGCCATTGTGATATCTCTAAACAACTGTGACACCTCAAACATGTCCTGTCTTCATAAGTTTTGACATGTTGCCACTGTGTTATGTTAGGACCATTGAGAGCTCATTCTATTTTTGACCTCATATTATTTCAGGTATGACATAAAATATTAATAATGTACTGTGACATCTTAAGTATTGTGACATCACACTGCTAGATGTAATGACCATTGTGTCACATTGTCACATCACATATCTATTCGACTTCATCACATTTATGCCAACAAATGCCTTTGGAATCTTCACAATCCCATTCTAAACTCATATACTCACTGTGAGCTATTGACAATTGAGGAGTCGAATGCCATTGTCACATCACCAATCTATTGCAACATCACAAAACTATTTTGAACTCGTCACTATTATGGCATCACCAACTAATTGTGATTATAACAACACTCATGACATTATAATTTGACATCATATTACAATTGTGATATTACTGTACCATCATGCTTTCACAAACCTATTACGACCTCATCACATCTTAGAAAATGCATGGCCTTTGGAACATCAAGCTCCTTTTCTGAATTTGTATCATTGTGAACTTGTAGCAATTGAAATTTGAAATAAGGTGTGATATTACAAACTCGTTTGACATCACTTACACATTTTTATATCATTAACACTTTGACAAATGAAACCTGTTAGGAACCTTAGCACTTTTGACAAAAATAACATGGCCTTTGTGTCATCACAGTTCATTTGTGTATGTCATCGTGACTTCATTCTCATATCCTCATTATAAACTAATGGCAGTTAAGATCTGACATGCCATTGTGACATCACAAATCCTTTGTGACATCATCAAACTGTCATTATGATATCATCAGCTCATTGTGACATCACCGATCTACAGTGATATCATAACTTTAAGACATCACATTGCCATTTTGCTGTCATAGACATATTGTGAATATATATCCTGTGATTTCATTCTATTTCAAATGTGTCATAATAGTTGATATCAGAAACACATTGTGACCTCATATCCATTGTAACATTATAAACCCTGTGTGATGTCATAACCATTGTTACACCATATTTTTGTTATCACATCTTTAGCTTATGGTGACAACACAAAATGAGAATGACATTATAGCATTTGCCATTATGTAATTGTGACATCATATTCACATTATGAATGCCAAATCTGTGATTTCATTGTATTTGAAATGTGGCATGTGGGTTGATATCAGAAACTCATTGTGATGTCATAACCATTGTCACATCAGAATCCCTTTGTGACATCAATTTGGCAATGTGACATCACAATAGCAATATGATGCTACTAAGGCACCATGATATCACAATGGTCATGAACTCACAATGGGTTTCTGATATCAACCGACATGCCACATTAGAAATAGAATCAAATAACATAATAGGCAAACACAACATGTCTATGATATCAGAATGACAATGAGATGTTACAATGCTATGAAGTCATTGTAGTTTTACATGTCAAAATGAGCTGATGGTGTCATAATGGCAACATGATGTCACAATTATGATAATGTCAGAAAGGATTTTTTAATGTTTAAATGGTATGTCTGATGTCAGTTGTCAGTTCCCCATGAGGATATGGATACAAAAATGTTCTGTGATGTCACAGAGGCCATGTGTGTTTTCAAAGGTGGTAAGAGGTCATAACAGGTTTCAAAGGGAAAAATGTGATCCATAATGTCACAATGAAAATGAGATGTCCCATTGGGTTTTTGATGTCACAATGGTGATGAGGTCAAAATGGTTTAGTAATGTCACAGTTTGTAATATCAGAATGATACATCCAATTTCAATTACTCATAATTCAATATGAGGATACCGGGTGATAGAAGGAGCTTCATAGTATGTGCTCATACTATGTGAAAACCCAATGGAACAGTGATTTCACAATGACAATGTGATGTCTCAACATCATGTTATAATAATGTTTTGATGTCACAATTGGTGATGCCATACTGATGAGGAGGTCACAATAGATTTGAGATGTCCCAAGGGGTTGATGTCACAATGGCATGTGGGATCTTAATTTTCATTAACTCACCATGAGTATATGAGTTTGGGGAGGGATTCTGATGTCACCAAAATAAATGCAGTCAAGAAAGTGAAGAACTAACAGGTCTGAGATGTCACAAAGTGACACAATGGTTATGATGTCCAGGGGTGTGATATCATGATGTTACATTGGATTTTAGATATCTCATGTCATATTTGAAATATGAAGTCGAACACAGATTTTCAACTTACAAAGGGCCTAAGATATCACAATGGCATTTCACAAAAGTTATGAGGACAGGAGAGGTATTTGATGTCACAGTGGATTAATGATATAACAAATGCAAAGTGCTGTGACAAAGACATTTTGATGTCACAAAGGTTATGAGTTCATAATGATTTCCTGATATCAACCCACATGGCACATTTGAAATAGAATGAAATCAAAGTATAGGCATTCACAATGGGTCTATGACATTAAAGTGACAAGGTGATGTCAAGGCAGCAATGTTCGATAGGATATGTACTCATTACCTTACTCATGTAACTGTAATCCCTCTGTACAGTACACTTACAATAAAAAAACGTACAGAAGAAAAAAAGAGAAAAAATGGTATTGTGTCATTGCGGTTTTGTGTTGTCACAATGAGATGATGGTGTCATGATGACAATGTGATTTCACAGTCATAATTATTGTACAAAGTATTTGTGATGCTACAATGCTATGTGTGATCACAATTTTCATTAGTTCACTATGAGGATATGGGTACACAAAGGGTCTGTGATGACACAGAGGTCATGTGTATTTTAAAGGTGCTAAGAATTCACAATTGCTTTGTGATGTCACAATGTGATTGTGAAGGCACAACAGTAATGTGATATCACAATGGGTTTTTGATGTCACAGTGATGATGAGGTCACAATGAGTTTGTGATGTCACTATGAGTTTGTAGTATTACAATGACATGTCCAATTTCAATTTCTACTAGTTCAAAATGAGGATACAATTTCAAAGAAAGTATCTGAAGCTCCAAAGACCATGAACTGTTAGTCATAACGTGTGATATGCTGCCATTAGGATGTTTTAGGCCTTTAGTAAGCTTATATTCTGTTTTCAAATTCATAATTCAGGCATGACATCTGATATCAGAAATTGATTCTGACAATATGAACATTGTGACATCACATTGATAGACATCAAGACCATGGTGTCACATTGTGAACTCACAAATGTGTTAGGACTTCATCATATTTGCCTCAACACATGACTTTGGAGACAACACAGTCCTTTTGTGAACTCATATCTTCATTTTGAATTAAAGACATTTGAGAATCGGCATGTCATTGTGACATTTCAAACCAATTGTGACAGCACAAACCTATTATAGTAGAAACACATTGTGATATAATAACCATTGTGGTAGCACAATCCCTTTTTGACCCCATATTTCCATAGTGATATCACTAACCCACTGTGAAATTCCAATCCTCTCATACCCAATCCAGGTATGAAATGTGATACCTGAATCCAGTGTGACATCTAGATCATGGTGACATCACACTGATAGATGTTATGAGCATTTTGTCATATTCTGACAACACACACCTGTTAGGATTTCATCATTTTTGAGACAATGCATGATTTTGGAGACATTACAGTCCCTTTGTGAGCCCATATACTCATTGTGAGTTGACAATTGAGATCACATGTGTCATTTTGATGTCACCAACCCATTATGACATCACACACCTCTTGTAAACTCATCACCAGTATGGCATCACCAATTGTGGTAACAAAACTTTATTAAGTCATCATATTGCAACATCCCATTGCCATAGCGATATCACTGTTCCAATGTTTTTTCAAAAACCTAGTATGTCTTCATAGCATTTTAGAAAATTCATGGCCTTTTATACTTCAGTCTTCTTCTGTGAACTCATATCCTCATTGTGAAATAGTAGCAACTGAAATTGGACATGTGAGTATGAGATGTGACTTCACAAAACGTTGATTTCATCACCAATATAACATTACAAACCCATTGTAAGCTTTCATTGCCATTTGATATCACTATCACATTGTGACATCCCAAACCTATTTGGACCTCTCAGCACATTTGAAAAAACACATGGCCTTTGTGACATCAGAGTCCCTTTGTGTAACTATACCCTGATTATGAACTGACAATTGATATAAGACATGCCATTGTAACATCATGAACTCTTTGAGACATCACCAGTGTCACATAACATTCTCATTATGACAGGATTAACTACTTTTGACATCACAAAACTATGACAAGATAGCATTATGAGATCATATTGTCATTGTGATGTTATAGAGAGATTGTGAAGGCCTGTTTTTTATTTTTTTTGTCGGTTGTCGAGCTTGATCTCTGGGCTTGGGTTTTGTCTCTGCTCTTCAGCTCAAGGCAAGCAATCTATCGCTTCAGTCACAGCACCACTTCTGGTTTTCTAATGGTTTTTATTGGAGATAGTCTCATGGACTTTCCTGCCTAAAGTGGCTTTGAAGTGCAATCCTTAGATCTCAGCCTCCTGAGTATCTTGGATTAGTCATGAGCCACTGGCGCCCGGCCTTTTCATTTTTTATCAAATTTGACATGTGTGTTCATATCAGAAACATAATGTGACCTCATAACCATTGTAACATCATAAATAAGCAGTGACATCAAATTGTCATTATGACACCTTCGTCTCGTTGTGACATCACCAAACAACAATGACATCATAGCATGATAAATCACAATGACATTGTTACATCATAGTCATAGCAGTGTGAAGGCCTATTCTGTGAATTCATTCTATATCAGGAACCCATTTTGACCATATAACCATTGTGATATCACAATCTTTTGTGACGTCATTAATCTGCTGTGCCATCACAAACCAGTCCTTATAAGTTTTGTGACATGCTGCCATTGTCATATGTTAAGCCCTTTGTTAGCTCATAATCTGTTTTAAATCTCATATTTCTGTTATGACATGTGATATCAGAAATCCCCTGTGACATCATACTGCTATATATCATGAGTATTGTGTCACATTGTGACATCACAAACCTGTTAGAACGGCATCACATTTGTGACAACACATGCCTTTGGAAACATTACAGTCCCTTTTTGAAATCATATATTCATTGCCAATTAATGACAATTGAGATCTGCCATGCCACTCTGACATCATGAACCCTTTCTGACATCACAAACTTATTGTGACCTCATCACGAGAATGGCATCAACAACTAATTGTGGTATCAAAGCATTATTTTGACATGATATTGTGGTATTGCCATTGTGATATCACTGTCCCATTGTGTTTTTACAAACATATGGCCACATCACATCTTAGAAAATTCATGGCCTTTGAGACTTCAAGCTCTTTCTGTGAACTCGTGTACTTATAACTTCTAAGGCAAATAGACAAACCAGCAAGTCACATTTAGTATAATAATCCAGTTTACACTAGAAAGCGGACTGTGATTACCTTATGCTGGACCGGATACACAGGTCCAAGAGCAGCCTTGATCACCAAACCTCAGACCTTCAATGGGCAGCCCCAAACTTTCTTTATTGGTCCGCAAACCACCAGTCAAAAAATTATGATCTCCAAAACTCCAAACCTCAATGGGCAAGGCTTTTTACTTTTCCATTCCTCCCTCCTTCACTACAGACTTGTTCTTCCTTCCTGGTCTTTCCCTATTTCCCTTCCACAACTTCCTTCTGGCCTCTCCAGTCTCCACAGGCCTGCCCTACTCTGCCCCAGTGAACATTTGCCAACCTTCTGCTCTCTCTCAACTTCCTCTCCTCTCAAGTTTTTCCCTTCCTGCTGTCTCACCACTTTCTTCCATCTGGGTAGCTTTCATTTTTATGTCCCCTTCCAATGTTCTGAAAATGCACTTCATATATAGGTTGTACCCCTCCTCACTCCAATGTGTCTTCTGCCTAACAGTTTTCAACCGTCACTTCCCAAACTGCCCAATGTTCAATTACTTCTTGACAGCTCACCATGTGAGGCTTGACACCTCCACCTTTGGCGGTATTCCCCACACTCTCCGGTGGGCCAGGCCAAGAATTTATAATGATTATCAGCTCCCACAGATAATTCTGGCCTCACTGGTTATTACAGTATCCTCATAGTGAATTAGAAGAAATTGAAATTGTATATGTCATTGTTATATTACTTGATGAGATATCACTAACCCATTGTGACCTCATCACCGTGGTGACATCACAAACTCATTGTGATATCACATTGCCATTGTGTCACCATGCTCACATTGTGACATCCCAATCCTATTATGACCTCAGAAGCTTTGAAAGAAAGCATGGCCATTGTGTCATCACAGGACCTTTGTTTACCCAAATCCTCATTTTGAGCTAATGACAATTGAGATCAGACATGCCATTTTAACATCTCAAAACCTTTGTGACATCATCACCACTGTAACATCACATTGTCATTAAGACAACATCATCCCATTGTAACATCATAAAACAACAATGACATCATAGAATTATGACATCACATGGCCATTGTGATGTCACAGATACATTGGAATGTCTATTCTGTGATTTCATTCTATTTCAAATGTGACAGGTGTGTTGATATCAGAAATAGATTGTGAACACATAACCATTATGGCATCACAATACCTCGATGACGCTACATTGCCAGTATGATATCACTAACCCACTGTCTCTCCTATCTTCATAAATGTTTTGACATGCTGCCAGTGTGAACTCTGGCCTCTTTAAGCTCATAAATTGTTTAACTCATAATACTTCAGGTATGACATGTGATATCAGAAATCCACTGTGACATCACGACCACTGTGACATCACACTGACAGATGTCATGACCACTGAGTCACATTGTGACATCACAAACCTGTTAATACTCATTCCACTTGTGCCAACATATGCCTTTGGATACATTATGCCTTGTGAACTTAGGTATTTATTGTTAGAGACCTGGCATGAGATTGTGACATCAACATCCCATTGTGAAATCACAAATCTATGTGACCTCATCAGCTGTATGGCATTACCAACTATTTGTGACTTCAAAACAATACTATCCCATGTAATGGTAACATCACATTGCCAGTGGGATATCTCTGTCCCATTGCATTTTCACCAATCTCTTATGTCCGCATAATATTTTACAAAATCCATGGCTTTTCTGACTTCTTGCTCCTTATGTAAATGCGTATCTTCATTGTGATCTAGTAGAATGAAATTAGATATATAATGGTGATATTACAAATTCATTGTGACATCACTATCCAAGTGTGACTTTATCACCACTGTGACATCACAAACCCATTGTGACATCACATTTCCACAGTGATATCACGATCACCTTGTGATATCCCAAATCTGTTGTGACCTCTTAGCACCTCTTAGCAACTGACATCAGACATGCCATTGTACCATTACAAACGTTTTGTGACATCATCTCCAGAGTGAGATCACATTGTTGATAGCATACCATGAGCCCATTGTGATATCCCTAAATGACAATGACACCATAGCATTATGACATCACATATTCATTGTGATGTCCTAGAGACAATGTGACTGCCTATTCTGTGATTTCATTCTATCTCAAATGTGGCATATAGGTTGATTTCAGAAACCCATTGTGACCACATCACCATTGTGACATTACAATCCCTTTGTGACCTCATATTGACATTGTGATATCATTAATGCAATGTAACATCACAAATCTGTCTTGTCCTTATACATTTTATAACAAGCTACTACCTTGACCTGGGCTGGATGCCCAGCCTCAACCATGCAGCCTCAAACATGAACCCTCAGAACTCCACAGAGCAGCACAGCCATTTGTTAACTGGTCTTCAAACAACCAACCCCAATAATAATGATATCCAAAGCTCCACATTTCAAAGGACAAGGCTTTTTCTTATCTCCTTATCCTCCTTCACTACAGACCTGTCTGACATTTCAGGTCTTATTTTTTTTCCTTCCACCATTCCCTTCTTTTCTTCAGGCTGTTCCACTCTTGACAGGCCTGCCGTGCCCTATCCAGGTGTCCAGGTGCCATCCTTCAGCTCCTGCTCTCCCTCAATTTCCTTTCCTCCAAGCTCTTTATCCTCCTGCAGTCTCATCACTTCTTTCCTTCCAGGTGTTTCCCCTTTTTCTGTCCCCTTCTGTTGCTCTGAACATGCAGCCTATATTTAGGCCGTACCCTTCCCCTACTGCAATATTTTTCCTACATAACAGTTTTCAATCATCACTTCCCAAATGGCCATGCCCAATCACTTCTTGGCAGCTCACCATGTGGGGCTTGACATCCTATCTCCTTCAACAGCATCATACACCTCTCTCTCTGGTGGTCCAAACCAAGAGGCCATGATGACTATCTGTTCCCGTGGATTATACGGGCACTGATGGTTATTACACTGTCCTCACGGTGAACTAGGAGCAAGTGAAATTGGACAAATAATTGTGATATTACAAACTCGTGACATAACTAACCCATTGTGACCTCATCACCACTGTGACATCACAAACCCATTGTGACAGCACATTGATATTTTTAATACCAGTATCGCATTGTTATATCCCAAATCTATTATGACCTCTTATGCATTTTGAAAAAATACATAGCTTTGTGACATCGCATTCCCTTTGTGTACTCATATCCCCACTGTGAAATATTGACAATTAAGAATCAGACATGACATTTTAACATCAAAAACAGTTTGTGAGTTTATCACAATTGTGACATCACATTGTCATTTTGACACCATCTGTTCATTGTGAAATCACAAAATTAAAATGATATGATATATTTATAACTTCACCTTGTCATGTGACATCATAGACACATTATTAATGCCTTTTCTCGTATTTCATTCTATTTAAAATGTGGCCTGTAGGTTGATATCATAAGCAAATCAAGAACTCCTAACCATTGTGACATTAAAATCCCTTTGTACATCACATTTCCATTGGGATATCTCTAACACACTGTGACATCACAAACCCATTCTGTCATCATAACTTTTGTGACATACTGCAACTCTAATACCTTTGGCTTTTTTGTCCTCATAATCTGTTGTCAACCTCATTAGATTTCACATATGACACTTGATATCACAAATTCCCAGTGACATCATGACTATGGCGAGATCACACTGCCAGATTTCATAACCATTGTGTCAAATTTTAACCTCACAAACCTTTTAGGATTTCAATATATTTGTGACAACACATACTTTTGGAGAAACCACAATCCCTTAGTGAAATCCTATACTTATTGTAAGTTAAAGACAATTGGGAACCATCATGTCATTGTGACATGCCAACACATTGTGACATCACCAATCTTTTGTGACCTCATCACCAATTGTGACAACAACACAATATTTTGACATGATGTAGTGAGTTGATATTGCCATGATGCTATCTGACCCATTGTGTATTCACAAACCTAATATGACCCCATAACTTTAAAAAAATTCATGTCCATTAGGACTTCAAGATCCTTCTGTGAACTTGTATGCACATTGTGAAATACTAGCAATTGAAATTGGACCTGTGTTTGAGATATTACAAAATTATTATGTCATCAAAAACCCTTGGTGACCTCATCACAACAGTTTATCATAAAGCTATCATGACCATTAAGTACCTTTGAAAACACACATGGCATTTGTGACACCACAGTCCCTTTGTATGCCCATATCCTCATTGTGAACACATGACAATGGAATTCATACATGCCATTGTAACATCACCATTTGTTACCCCATCACAAATAAGACAACAAATATTCATTATGACACCATTATGTCCTTGCAATGTCACCAATTTATAATAACCTCATAGCATTATGACATTATATTGTCATTGTGAGGTTATAGACACATTGTAAATGCCTATTATCTTAGTTCATTCTATTTCAAATTTGGCATGTGGGTTGATATGAAAAAACCATTATTATCTCATAAATATATGGCATCACAACCACTTTGTGACATCACAGTGCTATGGTGATATCATTAACACCCTGTGACATCACAAACCTGCCCTGTCCTCATAAGTCTTGTGACGTGCTGCAATTGTTTTGACTTAGGCCCTTTATGAGCTTGTAATCTGTTTTCAACCTTATAATATTTGTTATGATATGTGATATCAGAAATCCACTGTGACATCATGACAATTGTGACATCATACTGACAGATATCATGCACATTGTGTCACACTGTGATATCATATTCCTCCTAGGATTTCATCACACTTGTGAAAACACATGCCTTTGAAGATACCACAGTCCATTTGTGAACTCATATTCTCTGTGATTTCATGACAAATGAGATCCTTAATGCCATTTTGGATATCACTAACAAATTGTGACATCAAAGACCTACTGTGACCCCTTACCTGTATGGCATCACCAACTAATTGTGACATCAAAACCTTTTGTGATGTCATGTGACACGATGAACATGATATCTGTCAGTGTGATGACACATGGTCATAATGTTAGTGGATTTCTGGTATCTCATGTCATACATGAAATATGAGGTTGAAAACAAATTTTGAGGGCAAAAAGGTCTAAGATATCACAATGTTAGCATGTCACAAAAGTTATAAGGACAGGAGAGTTTTGTGATGTCACATTGTGTTAGTGATATCACAATGGCCCTGTGCTATCACAAAGTGTTTATGATGTCAAAATGATTGTGTAGGCACAAACATGCGTTTTTGATATCAACTCTCATGCCACATTTGAAATACAATGAAATCACAGAACAGGCATTCACAATGTGTCTTTGATGTCACTATGAGAATTGTTGTCATAATGCGATTATGTCATTGAGTTTGGTGATGCTCTCATAATGAAAATGTGATGTCACACTGTTGAGGATGTCACAAACACTTTTTGATGTTAAAATGGCATGTCTGATCTCAATTGTCATTGGTTAACAACAAGGATATGGGTACACAAAGTGACTATGATGTTGAAAAAGTCATGTGATTTTTCAAAGGAGCTAATTGATCATAATAGATTTGAGATGTCACAAAGGAATCATGATGTCACAATGACAACATTGTCACAATCGGTTTGTGATGTCGTGTTATGATGATGTCAAAATGGGTTTGTGATGTCATAATGAGTTTGTAATATCACAATCAAATTTCCAATTTCAATTGCAACTAATTTACAAGAAGGATACTGTAATAACCATCAGGGCCACAATAATCTATAGGGTCCGATAATCAGCCAGGCACCATCACCTGGACAGCTGGAGAGGACAAAGTATGCCACCAAAGAATGTGGGGCATTCTGTGGGAGGGGCTGGTGCATTAATCCCCGTCTATTGAGCTGTTAAGAAGTGATTGGGCTTTGGGCAGTTTCAGATGTGACAGTTGAAAACTGTTAGGCAGATGGAGTGTAGGATGGGTACAGATATTTTACAGGCTAGTTGTTCAGAGCAATAGAAGGAAAGAGAAAAAGGGGAAAGTCCTGGAAGAAAGGAAGTGGTGTGATAGCAGAAGGGGAAAGACCTGGGAGAAGAGGAAGTTGAGAGGGGGTAGGAGGTGAAGGATGACAACTGACGATCCAGGCAAAGCAGTTCAGGCGTTTGGAGAGTGGAGAGGCCTAAAGAGAAGAAGGAACTGTTAGAAGGGAAAAATGGAAAGACCTCGAAGGAAGTATAGTTCTGTAGCGAAGGAGAGACAAAGGGAAAGGGAAAAAAAGGCTTGCCCATTGATGTTTGGAGCTTTGGATATCATAATTTTGGTGGTTGGTGGTCTGGAGAACATTTATTATATGTGTCTCAATGGATTCTCTTCAACTATAGACTTCCTAATTTTCAGAGACCTCATCGAGATCATCCATTTGGATGGCATCAGGCCCAGGGAAAAATCCCCATAGGTGAGAGTGTCAACCCTCAGGGTTGAGAGTCTACCTCGAGTTTTTGTCTCCGGAGGACCATCATGGATAAAAGTCATTTAGACTCCACTAGGGGTGCGTCTGTGCAAGCTTGCCAGCCGGTTTTGGGGACCCCTTCTGGAGGTCATTTATGGCATCCTTGGGAAGCCATCTGGGAACTCCTTGAGAGGTCATGTAGGGTTTCTTTGGGAAGCCATCTGGAACATTATCAATAGTACATCTGCGACTTCCTTGAGAAGCCATCTGAGACCTAACCTGGAGGTCATTTGGGGCCTTCTCCAGGGGCCATATTGGGCTTTATCCAGAGGTCATCTGGTGCTTCCTCAGGAGGCCTCCTGAGACCTCTTCAAAAATAGTCATTGGTGCTTCCTTAAGAGGCAATCTAGGACCACCTCTTGAGGTCATCTGGAACTTCTTTGGGAGGTCATCTCGGGGTACCTTGATGAGAAATGTATGACCATCTTCGGACATCATGTGGGACTTCCTTGAGAAGACATATAGGGCCTTCTCTGGAGGTCATCTGTGCCTTTCTCAAGAGAGATATCTGGAACCTCCTCTGGAGTTTTTATGTATCCTCCTTGAGTGGCCATCAGGGAGCTACTTGAGAGGTAATCTCAGCTTCCTTGAGAGGACACTATCTTCGGGGGCCATTTTGAACCTCTATGAGAGGTTATCTCGAGCCTCCTACAGAGGACATATGTGACATCCACCAGAGGTCATCTGTGGTCTTCTCAATAGGCAATCTGGGACATTCTCTCTGTCATCTGGGACTTCCTGTAGAGTTCAACATTGAGTGGTGTGGGACATGTAATTTAAGTGTCTGTGACTATTGGTCTGTGTGTGTATGCTGATAGTTCTATCTGTATCCTGTATGCACTTCTGCTTACTCTTTTTCTCAGGATGGGGGAACAAGGCCTTAAAACTTGCCATATCCAAAAAATATTCTCCCCCAGGGTTATAGAGTCCCTCAGAGGAAGATTCATTGATGTACTCTCTCTCCTGTTCTTTGCCATCAGCACCTCTAATATTAAGTCCTCACATACCAAAAGTGGTTACTTGTACCAGTCTGAGGTGGTACAATGTGGTAAGTTACCCTTATTACCCTTGAGATAGGAGCATGGAGGAGATGGTGGGCAGGCCCCCTTTTTAATATATGTTCCCTTTACAACTAGTGACCTGTATAACTGGAAACAGAAAACTGCATCATTTTCAGAAAAAAAGAGGGGCTCATTACTTCATTAGAGACAGTAATTTTCACACACAAGCACATGTTGGATGAGTGTCAGCAAATTTTACAGGTGCTTTTCACCTGGTAGAAAAGGGAGTGTATCCTGCTCGGTGACTTGAAGGTGGTCCTTGGACCAGACATTATCCCGACTAATGAACCAGACCATTTGGAGCAAGTCTTTCCACATACTTACCCAAGCAGAGACTAACAGTGATTGCAGTATGGAAGTGCTTACCTATTATTGACAGGTTCGATTGGCAGGGATACCACAGTGGCTAGAAAGCCAAGTCATCAATCTATGGTGAGTGAGATGGTACAGTTCCTCAGTGAGTACCCAAATGCTCTTCTGAAATTTCTCTGAGAATTCTATAAGACTTATAGGCCTATAGATCTTGAAGCCCTGGAGAATCAATGAGCCTTAAATATGGCCTTTGTTACCCAGTCAGCCCCAGATATTAGAAGAAAGCTTCAAAAGTTAGAAGGTTTTGAAAGAAAGGTGTATTTTAAGTTGGAAGTGGTTGGCCAGGAGGTGTTTGATAACAGAGATACCCTGGAAAAAAAGACTCTAAGAAGGGGGGTTGAGTTTTGATAGAAGTACCAGAATAGGGATCAAGAAACCCTTGGCAAAGACAGTACAATTCATTTGCAAATTGCAGTAGGGAACCTCTAGGACTAGATCAGTGTCCTTATTGCAAGCAAAATGTACATTGGGAAAAGCAATGTCCAAGGAGGAGAAAGATAGAAAATGACAGCTTATGTATTCACATTAACCACTTGGAAAATGTGTTCATATCTCTGGAGGAGATAAGAACAGGAGATATGAAAAGGAGCTTGAGGCTCTGAATGCCAATTGTGTTCAATTTAAAAATCAGCCCTCTGAACTTAAGAAATGAGGCAAAGAAAAATTCACACACTTCTATCTCAAAACACAGGCTTATAAAAGACTGAATCTCCAATATGTGCCAGTCCAAACCCACCAAGAGTTTAAAAGCACTGGACACTGGTGAAAACAGGGAGAATAGTTTGACCTGAAGAAAAGATTTGAAGATATAAACTTGTGAGAGTCAAAATGAGAAGAAAATCCTCAAAAGGAACCTAGAAAACACTTAGAATAAAATGAAATTCAGGTACATTAGCCTGGGTGAGCATGAGGCAAATTAGGAGACCACAGGTCAGAGGTCGACAGAAGCACAAGACAGCAATGCTGCCATCCTTGCTAACATCAAGTGAGGCCAAAAAGAGATCCTGATGCTGCATTAAGAAATTTTGGCCATGCAAATGGATCCAGACCTAATATAAGAATGTATTAGGGTGAAGTAAATATCTATTATAAGCCTTGAAGACTGTCACCAGAAATTCAAAGCAACAGAGAAAGAGGGAAAAAGTAGCTAGCAGAGAAGACGGGGAAGTGTTGTGTCATAGAAGATGAGGCCAAGAAAAGTGGACAGGAAAATATCAGGCTCAAGAAAGAGATTGATACTCTTCAGAAAGAGTTATAGGACCACATGCTCTGATAGACAATGCCGGGCAAAAGGAAAGAGCATTAGGAAGAAAAACAGAAGAGCTAAACAAACAGTTGAAAGATCTGTCGCAAAAATACACTGAAGTCGAAAACTAGAAAGGGAAACTAATAGAGTAAAAGGCCAAAAAGACTGCTGAGATCTTCACCATAAATGTAATGCAGAAACATCTTGTCCCAATGGAACAGGAAGAGATGGAAAAAAATACCTCTCAATAGCATCTTTGTGAACTTAAGTGAGGAGCTGTAGAGCAAGCAAAGGTGTTGTGAGAAGGAGAAGCAGTTGGTGAGTCAAACGAACTCTCCTGTGACCCTGCGAAAACACTTGTAGGTTAAGGAGGTCATTGAGAAGGAGAGTGGGATCATGAAAGCAAGTTTGAGAGAAAAGGAGAATAACATGGAAGAAGTCTCCAAGGTTCAGAGTACTATACAGGAGTAAAAGAACCTAGAGACCTTAAGATACAGGGAAACATCTGAGCTGATCAGGTAGCTTGGGAGACCACTCTAAAACCAGTGGGGTCTCTAGAGTTACTACTCGTTAAGATTAAGGGAAGAAACAAAAACAGTGGTAATATGTGGGCAAATGTTGACACTGGACTTGTGAAAAATGTAAACCCTCTCAAGCTTTCTTTCAGTTTACGTGTAGATATTTGCACCCTGGTAAATTGCTCCAGGCAACTGCCTAAAACTGTTCAAAAATCAGTGGGGCCTCAGGCTGACAATCCTTTGTAATGTGTGTGTGTAATTTCCAAACAGGTAAATGCTGAAAAGCTGGAACATATGGAAAGAATTCTTATGTGAGGAACCTCAGATGGTGAATTTGGGAAAGTCGACTTCACAGAGGTTAAGCCTGGAAAGTATGGGTCTTCGTATCTGTTAGTAATAGTGGACAGTTTTTCAGGCTGAGGTGAGGCATGTAATAATTTCTTGATTTGGCTTACCCTTATTTGGGGTGTACCAAGATGGCCCTGCATTCATTGTCTAAGTTCTCAATTATTAACTAACGTTCTAGGAATAAATTGGAAGTTACAATCCATTTATAGAACTCAGAGTTCAAGGCATTTGAAATAATTTAATTTAGTTAAATTAAATTAAATTAAATACAGAGACTAAATTAAATACAGAGACTGTCCATGGCTAGGTGAGCCTCCTCCACTTTGCTCTCCTTTGAGCAAGATGTAGCCCTTATGTTAAAGGATTTAATCCCTTTGAAATACTTTAGGGTAGACCAACCCCTTTGGTTCCTAAATTTGGGAAGGCTATATTAACAGAAATGTCTAACTACAATCTGCATGCTTTACAACATATTCTTTTATGTACCTATCCTTTGGTAACTAAGGCCCACCATCCACCTAAGAAAAACTCCACCTGAAGGGGAGAGGCCAAGATGGTGATGGAACAGTAGGTAAACACCACAGCTCTCCCCAACCAAATACAGTTTGAATTTCAATGCTCAGTTTCTCCAAGTGACCCACAAAAAAAGGAGATTACTCAGAGAGGTACAGTAAGTGAAAAAAGAAAAGGGAAAAACCTACACAGACAGTCAAGTGGAAATAACCTTCAGCCACCCCTTGTTGGTGATAGGGCTGAATGCTGAGCAGCTTAAGTGGTGGAGCTTCTTGCCAGGCTGCTTAAGTGGCCTGGCTCTGGACCCTCGGAGGACCACGTACCCATAAGCATTCCAAGACTCCCAGAAGACTCTCACGAGCTGGTGCCAACCCAGAGGATACAAACAAATCTCAGAAGGCAGAGCTGGCATGAAGACTCCCCTCAACTTCCCTGGCATGGCGCCTCTTCCTGGCTGGTGCAAGCAGCACCACCCAGTCTGGAGCAGCAGCAGCTGTCTGCAGTGGCAAACGACCCTATGCACACAGCGTGGCACCTCTGTCCTGCTGGTATAAACAACCTAGCCTACCCTGGAGCAGCAGCAGCAGCTGGCAGTAGTGGCAAAGCACTCAGACTCTGGGCACAATGATTCTTGGCTCTAGCTCACAGGAACAGCCCAGACCAGCCCAGGGCTTCAGCGATAGTTGGACAGGGACAGTTGCAGGGAACAAATCTAGACCCATGTCGCTTTGTGCCTCTCCATACTGGCCCACATAAGCAGCCCAGCCAAGCCTGAGGCAACATCACTGGTTAACACCTGACTCCTGGTGGGGTGGAGGGCCTCTCCATACCGGCTTGCATAAGCAGCCCAGCCCAGCCCATGGTGACAAAGTTGGTGAACAAACCCAGACATGAGGCAGAGTTTGGTGCTGAACAACCCCAGAAAAAGCCTCATGAACTTTCCTGCCTGGGCTGGCTTTGAACCTGAATACACAGATCTGAGCCACCTGAGTAGCTAGAATTACAGACATTTACACCAGCAGGTTCTTACTCTTGCCAAACCCCTAACTTTTTCTACAATAGATCACAAGGAATTTAAGCAAATACAAGAGGATCGACATAATACCCTGTATTCAATCTGAACATAGTGGAATCAAACTAGTTCTCAATAACAAGGCATAAAGTAGGAAAAACTTAAACGCATGGAAATTAAACAGCACTCAGTTGAACAATACATGGGTTACAGAAGAAATTAAAGAAGAAATTAAAAAGTTCCTACAATTCAATGAAAATGAAGAAATATCACAGAGAAACCTATGTGACCCAGCAAAAGCAGTCCTAAGGGGCAAATTTATTGTTCTCAGTGCACATATCAAGAAAGCAGAGACCAAGAAAGCAATCTTATGAAGCAACCAAAACTGCTAGAGAAACAAGAAAAAATTGAACCGAAAGTTGCTCGGCAGAAAGAGATAATCGAAATAAAAGCTGAAATTAATGAGATAGAGACTGAGAAAATTATAAATAAAATTAATTTTAAAAAGCTGTTTTTAAGAAAAAAATCAATAAACCTGATGAACCACTGGCATGAGTAACTAACAAAATAAGAGAGGAGACCCATATCAATAATATCAGAGATACCACAGGGAAAATTACAACAAACATCCAGGACACTCAAACAATCATAAAGAAATAACTCCAGACTCTACTCACAAAGGAAGGAAAACCTAGCAGAGATGGATATACAGAAATAGAAATTGCTATCCCCCCTTTCCTTTTCAGCCATGCTTCTCCACCATGTATGGTGGGGGCAGCAGTTCGGTAAATAAACGTCTTTTCCTACCTTAATAGTGTGTGGCATTCTCTTCATAGGCTACCGAATGAAACCTACCTTTTTAATATATCTTACATATGGGGCCATGACTTGTATATGGTTTTTGATTTGGAAATGTTAGAATTTCCTAACCACCCCTTTTCTGTGAACCAAACTGCCTTGAGACACCACGCGAGACTTTTCACCAATACCATTGCTGGCCTTCCCATCCATGTCCACACCACTTCTCTACTCTGGTGAGTGAAACTACTCTCTATGGTTCTATGTTGCTCAATCTCTGTTCAGATATGACACCACACCAGAGAACTCCTATGGCCTTTTAGCCAAAAGGCTGGTCACTTCCGAAGCCGAGGATACTTGGTTTTGGGGCCATCACCATTAATCTCTAGTGGGCTATGGGAGAAGTCAGGACACTGCTTCTGCCTCTTCATCTCTCCTTCACTCACCAGACTGACTATCCTACACATTTAATGGGGTGTTGCGATTCATGCCTGAACTATGAAACCCCTCTGAAATGCCTCTTGTGCTCCTTGGATAGCAGAGCACCTAATATTTTTATGTTGTTGTCTGATTTAGACAATTTTTGCCTCTGCAACGGTACATGGTCAGAAGTCTGCTTACTATCAGGCTCTCTTTGCTCTCTGCTATTCATGTCCAACTTTCTATATCTCTCCCTTTCTTTTCTACAATTATTTTTATTGTGCCCTGAAGAGTGTGACATAGGCTAGGTTCAAGGAATCCCCTCTAGATTCCCTCTAAAAGGCTAGCCAAACTAGGCTTGATTTTTTTGTTCAGGCTTTCTTTGCATTTTTTAAGAAATTTGCCATCTTGAGTTCGCCATCTTGGCCAAATGGTGGGTTAAGCGTTTGGCCCCCTCCAATCCTGACCCTTCCACCAAGCTTATTTCTTCTCCATCCATCTATTCAAATTTGTCCTGTTCACAAGTTGCTCTTTTCACAGACTTTGGTAACTGAGGCCCAACCATCTGATGTACTTTGTTACCAAAGATGTCTAAACATTGTTGTCAAAAATTTTAGGTTTTGAGTTTTGCCCTTTTGGTTTTGTATTGTGTAATCTAGAACTGACTACATGACTCTTTTTTTTGGGGGGGTCTGGTTGTGGGGCCTGAACTCTGGGCCTGGGCGCTGTCCCTCAACTCTTAAGCTCAAGGCTAGTGCTCTACCACTTGAACCACAGGGCCACTTCTGGCTTTTTTCCTTTTGCTTATGTGGTGCTGAGGAATCGAACCCAAGGCCTCATGCATGCAAAGCAAGCATATTAGTATGTGTATGCTAAGATTTTCCCATCTAACAATTTTGTCATTGCAGAATATTTGTTGGTCAGTTCTTCATAAGGACCAGGTAAGCTCTACTTATTCCATTTGATCTCCTTGTTGCTATAATGGGAAATACCAAAGGCCTTTTGTGGTAAAGATTGCAATTCAAAGCCAGCCTGGGCTGAAAAATCCATAAAAATTCATCTCGCAACTAACCTGCAAAGAGCCAGTGTGGAAGAATGGCTCGAGCCTCTTATCTCTAACCAGAAAACACTGCAAGTGTTTCTATAACTCAAAATGGTAGGGTGCTAGCCTTCAGCAGAAGGGCTCAGGGACAGTGCCCAGGCCTTGAGATCAAACCTCCTTGTATACCAACTGGGACAAACCATCCCAGCAATGAGCACCTAGACTCAGCCAGTCTGGGGAACAAGGGAACATGAAGAGGAGTAAGAGGAGATGATATCACATCAGCCATTTTGTGCCTCCCCTTTCAAGACAAACCAGAGCCAGGAGGTCAAGAGAAGAAAGAAGACTGCCCATCTAATGTCCATATCTCTCTAACTTTCGAATGGACAGGAATTTATATTCTTGCCTTTGTCACTTGACTTCTTCTCTACCTAGTCGCCAGGTGTCATAAGTAACTAGGGAAATTTCTACCAACATTTCCAGCCCCAAGTCCTTCCTCTTGCCATTTATTTTCTCTCTAGTATTTTTTTCAGTCCCTCAATGCCTCATGAAACGTAGCCATACTTCGTCCAAGAAACTTGTCTCCTCCAGACTTCATCTAAGGACTCATTGCCCAAGTGACAGCTGTTGATTCTGCCTTCTCCCAGAGGGGATCTCATCTCAGCCTTTTACACCTACTGTTGACACCCCTTGCAAAGAGGAAGTAGCTGGAGAGAATCTTCGACCTTTTTCATAATTATCAAAAGGCTGGAATGTAAGGTTTGAACAGGGACACCTCCCACTTCTTGGCTAAGTTTCCACCCAATATTTGTTACATAGGTAACTGGCAGACCTAGAAGCAGTTACCTTCGCCTCCTGCTAGGTCACATCCTGGGCCACCTCTGGTCACCAGAGTCCCATCTGACATTAGGAGGGTCCCAGAACCATGAAGTCACATTCAGAACCAGTGTGGCCACAACTTTTCCCCACCTGGCCACATCTCTTCCTGTCCCTGGCCCAGAGATGGGTCGCCCCCCTCCCTTTTCAGCCATGTGTCTCCACCATGCATGGTGTGGGCAGCACTTCAGTAAATTAAATCATTTTCCTGCCTGAGAAACAAAGAAATACAAATTGTCTAAACAGAACTAAGAAGAAATAAATCAATTAAACATTTCTATAACATACAATGAGATAGTAGAAATAATCAGAAATCTTCCAATAAGAAAAGCCCAGGATCTGATGGATTCACTACAGAATTGTAAAAGGCCTTTAAAAAGGAACTAATACCCACAACCCTCAAGCTCTTCAGAGAAATAGAAACAGAGGGAGTAATCCCAAACTCATTCTAAGAAGCCAAAATCACATTCATCCCCAAACCAGGCAAAGACCCAACAAAATAAGAACTACACACCAACCTCTTTGATTAAGACAGATGCTCAATAAAATTGTAGCCAACAGAATCCAGAAATATATCAAAAAAATAATACATTATGACCAAGTAGGCTTCATCCCAGAGATGCAGGGATGGTTTAACATATGTAATTCAATAAAAGTAATTCATCACATCAACAGATCCAAGGTCAAGAACCACATGATTATCTCCATTGATGCATAAAAGGCTTTTGATAAAATTCAACACTCATTCACATTAAAAGCTCTAAAAATATGAATAGAAGGAACATTTCATAAGATAATAAAAGCCTTACCTGGCTGATCAAAGACCAATATTATACTTAATTGGAAAACTACAACCAATTCCCCTAAAAACAAGAACAAGGCAAGGATGCCCACTCTCTCCACTCCTCTTCAATATAGTTCTGGAATTCTTAGCCAGAGCAATAAGGCAAGAAAAAGACATTAAAGGGATCCACATAGGACAGGAAGAAGATCAACTATCTCTTTTTGTAGATGGCAACATTTTATAAAATAACTATCCCTAAAGCTCCATCCCCAAACTCTTAGAGCTTATAAACCAATTTGGAAAAGTAGCAGGATACAAAATTAACCCACAAAAATCAGTCGCCTTTCTGTATGTCAACAATGTACCAGTAGAAAGGGAAATCAAGGAAACAACTGCATTCGCAATAACCAAAAAAAAAAAAAAGTATCTAGGAATTAACCTAACCAAAGATGTAAAGGGTCTATTTCATGAAAACTATAAAAGCCTAAAAAAGGGAATCATAGAGATTACCAGGAAATGGGAAGAAATGGGAAAAAATATTTACCAGCAATATATCAGACAAGGGTCTAATATCCATTACATATGGTGAACTCAAGAAACTAACCCTTCACAAACCTAACAAACCAATCTTGAAATGGTCAAGGGAGCTAAAGAGAGACTTCTCAGAAGAAGAGATAAAAAAGGCAAAGAAGCCTTGAGGAAATGTTCATTATCCTTGTTTGTAAAGGAAATGCAAATAAAAACAACTCTGAGATAGCACCTTACCCCAGTTAGAATGGCCCTAAATTCAGCCAATGACAAATGCTGGAAGGGATACAAAGAAAGAAACATTACTGCATCGCTAGTGGGAATGTATACTAATACAACCACTTTGGAAAGCAGTCTGAAGTTACCTACGAAAGCTAAATATCGACTTCTCCTATGAACTGACCGTACTACCCTAAGCATCTACTCTGAACAACAGGAACCAGTATACAAAGACACACACACATCTATGATTATTGCAGCACTGTTCACAATAGCCCATATTTGGAAACAACCCAGATGAGCCGTAAGTGATAAGCAGATCCAAAAATTGTCGGACCTATATACAACGCAATACCATGAAGTCATTAGAAAGGACAAAATGATGGTATTTGCTGGGAAATGGATAGAACTAGACCAAATTATTTGAGTGAGGTAAGCCAAGAACAACGACACAAACAGCACAAGGTCTACCTGATACGTGGATGCCAAAATGCAAGAAGGTATGACAAAGTAAACAGGACTCGAGAAACATAGGACAGCCACTCATTTTTTTGTATCACCATTAATGACTCCATGTTCTTGACCATGTATATGGTAGAAAGATGCACGCAATGGAGGGAAGCCAGGAGGAAGAACACAATAAGTGGTAAATGGAACAACATACAACAAAGGGGCCCATGAGCTGCACTGGACATAGAAGAAAAATAACTAAGCAACCCAAACACAGTGATGGGAAAGGAGGAATGAGAGGGAAACAGGGAAAGAGGGAATAGCCTATATTAAGCAAAAGGAAAAAAGTGTAAACATCACCTGAGGTGAGAAAAATAATTTTGATTGTCAAAGCTCATAGAATTAACAAACTTTAGACCATGAAAACAATAATGTGCCTTGTCAAGGTTAAAATGTGTTTGTGACTTTAACTAAGTATCACAATTCCAAAATACTGCGAAATATATGTAATCACCTATCTCAATTTTTACAAAAACGGTGCGAGAAGGGAAAGATTACAAGGGATGGGTGACAATGTTGTCAGACAACTTATATTCGTGTACTGTTTTGTAGAATGCGAACTTCTTTGTACAACTACTTAGCGATAATAATAATAAAATGTGTTTAAAAAATAAACAGGATGAAAATAAAAATTTCAAATATCAATTAAGAAATTAAATCCAGTTGGAAGGAAAATTTCTTTGGGGAGAGTAATTTAGTTTATTCTATAGCAAGTGTTACTTCAGAAATAAATTAAAAAACTAGACTCCAGGTAAGTGAAATAAACTAAGAAATGGAGTTGAAAAAAGAAAAAAAAAAGAAACTCCACCAACTCTTTCTTGCCTGGACTGCTGGTGTGGGTAAAAATGCATCTTGGTCCTAAATTGGAACCGAAGTGGCAAGGACCTTACTTGGTGGTGCTATCTTCACTGTCAGCTATTAAATTAGCAGATAAACAGCATTGGATCCATCAGTCTCAAGTGGAATAGTTAGTGGACGAATATACAGAGAAGGCTGCAAGATGGACTGTTCAGAGACAGAGGATCCCTTAAGAATAAGACTTACTAAGTGTTAATTAGTGCTAATCTGTGTGTTTCTATAATTTACTTATTTTCTATTAAATTTACATTTTAAGCCTGTTCATTGGGAGGAGAGAAGGGAATTTTTAGGATTTGGTAAAAAGGAATCAAGGAATTGATTGGACATGAAAATTTGTGGTTGATGTATAAAGCAGCATGGTCCTAATAATGAGCAGGGCCCACTAATCAATGTGGCCCCATGACCTAGCCCACTGGAGTGCATGGGGCATGCCACCCAAGTGGGCAGGGCATGCTGTTGGAGGGGGTAGGATGTCATCCTCACATGATGAGCTGTGAAGAAGTGATTGGGGAACAGCAATTTGTGAAGTGATGGTTCAAAACTGTTAGGCAGGTGAATCACTTGAGTGATGGAGGGGTTCAACCTATATATATGCTGCATGGTCAGAGCAATGGAATTGAAGAAAATCCAGGGAAGGAAGGAAGTGGTGAGACATCAGGAGGAAATGAAGTGGGAGAAGAGTTATTTGAGGGAGAGCAGGAGGGGAAGGATGCCAATGGGCCACCAGGCCAGAGAATTGGAGGCCTATGGATAGTGGAGAGGCCTAAAGAGAAGAAGGGAGTGATGGAAGGAAAAAAGTGAAATGAAGGAAAGATCTATAAAGAAGGAGGGGGAAAGGGAAAAGAAAAAAGGCTTACCTATTGAAGTTTGGAGCGTGGAGATGATAATTTGGGGGATTGGTGGTTTGCAAACCAATTAACTATGTGCGGGGCTGCCCATTGGACGTCTGAGATTTGGTGGTTGGGCTGGCCTGTCACAGAGTGTACATCCCAGAACAAGGTAAATGCAAGCCCATTTCCAGTGTAAATAAAGTTATCTTCAATGTGCCTCAATGGATTGTCTTGTGTTTTATGCATCATAAGTATACAAGTTCACAAGTTAATAGTCTCAAAGGCCACGAGTTTTGAAAAATATAGTCATAATAGGTTTGAAAAACCCAAAGGGACAGTGATATTTCAATACCAATATGACATCACAATATCAAGTTATAATAATATTTTGATGGTATAATTAGTTGGTGATGAGGTCACAATAGGTTTATGATGACACAATATGTCACAATAGGTCTATGATGTCAGCCAGAGGCTGTCACTCCCTACAGTGGCCTAGACAAACAATTGAAATTCAGCAAACATAAACCCCAAGAAAGGATCCAAGCTGGGCTCTGTGAGTGTCTCAGGAGCTAGCTCATCAGGGAAATGCTATTGTTTGCTGAAAGGCCTCAACCCTACCCAGAACCTAGCCTCATCACAGCATCTCCATACTAGAGGAAACAGCCATCTCCCACTTTTGTGATAGTCAAAACTGATCTCCCTCCCACTGAACTAGCCTGGGAGGAGGATCACAAAATCATGCCTAACACAGAGCAGTTTCTGCCTGCCCAAACAGAAAAGAAACCAATCAAGCCATAGGAAAACCAAATATCACAAGCAGACCAGAGACTCCACCAAGAAACTGGTTATGGACACAGGGGAGATACAGGTCTTCCCATTCACCCCTCCCCCACACACACACAAAAACAAAAAATCAAGGAACTCTTTTTTGAAACTTTTCTTAAACTTTTATTTTTAAAGTGTTTTCTGTTGATCTTTTTTTCTCATAATTTTTATTTTTCTGTTGATCTTTTTTTCTCATAATTTTTATTTTTGGTGTATGTGTGTGTATGTATTTGTGTGGGTGTTTAATCTCTTTTGACCTTTTGGTCCTTTTTATTGTTTTCATTTTTTCCCTTTCTTTTTTTTTTCATGACTTAATTGCTGTTTTGCTATCCCCAGACATATACCTGTCATCTATTATTAGACCTTATCACCCATTGTGTACATACTTAATCCAGAAATTTATTACTCAATTCACAACTTCTTAGGCTTACCTTCTTTAAGAGCAGTATTTTCACTTTACCTACATAATTATCAAATAACTAATTTAATTTTTTTAATTTTTATGTTTCCTTTCTATCCCTTCTCTCCTCTCATCCTATCCTGTTCTTCTCTCGATATCATTTCTTTAAACTTACATAATTTTTAAGTGTTTCACTTCTTAAATATAAATTTTGTTTTTCCAATTTACTTGTTAATTTTTAATTCTCTCCTATCAGTCTGTCTAATCCATTTCCCTCTCTGAGATTAGGACGTGGTTAAATTTACTCTCCTTTTACCTCTCCATATCCCTCTGGTCCTATTTGTCCCCACATTTCTTCCTAAAGCTAATAATTTCTGGTTTGCCAAATCCTTTTTTGCTGCTTGTAGCCCATTAATACATAGTTGTTTGATGTTGAATAGATTGTATCTGTTGAACTAGATTGTATCTGCAGCCATTTTAATTATGCAACTAGAGAACTCTGGTTGATGCTTGCCTTAAAATAGTGTTCTAGTACAAAATTTGTGTTTCTTTCATACCAAATGGGCAGAAAAAGCCGAAAAGCACAAGAAAAAGGCAAGTCCAGGTATCTGACCTCCCACTAATGATAATCAGGTGACAGAATAGTTAATGAATAATCCAGAGGAGTTCCCAAAAAACTGTGCAAACTCTACTGGTAAACATGGTGAATGGAATGATTGAAAACTTGAAAAGGACTCAGTGTGAGCATGCTAAGGAGCGAGAGGAGTCAAACCAAGGATTAATACAGGAATCTTGTCAACATTAGGAAGCTACTTAAAGATTTTTTTAAGGCTTTTAATATTTTTTGTGAAAATACTGTACAGTGGGGTTACAATTACATGGGCAAGATAGTGAGTACATTTCTTATCAAGCATTTTAGCATCCTCCTTTGTTTACCCTTCCCATCCCTTCCCATCCTCCCCTCCCCCCGAACCCCCACACACAATCCTCCTCACCCAAGTTATAATGTTCGTTTTCGACATGAAAACTTGCACTTCTCATTGTTGCAACAGGTCCGCCTGTATCCTTATTCAAATGATTTTTTTCCCCTTCCCCTCCACAAATTATACCGACATCAAATACAGTGAAATCAGGGGTTATTCTGTGGGGGAGGGACATACAAAGCAACAAAGAAATAATCTTATAATTGTGTTAGAAACAAATGCATGAAAGAAAAAACATTTAAAATACATATCTTAGGGTTCATTTTCGTAACATCACCTTATCTGAACTTTTCTGCTTGACTCATACATATAATAGATATTGCAAATAAGGGAAATCATGGGACCTATGTTACTTTGGGCTTGGATTATTTCACTTAATATAATTTTTTCCAAGTCTTTTCATTTCCTGACAAATGGGGCAATGTCATTCTTTCTGATGGAGGCATAGAATACCATTGTTTATATATACCACATTTTCTTGATCCATTCATCTGGGTTGGTTCCATATCTTGGCTATGGTGAATAATGCTGCAATAAACATAGTTGTGCTGGTAGCTTTAGTGTGGTTTTGTTTGTAAACATTTGGGTAAATGCCCAAACCTGGGACTGCTGGGTCATAGGGGAGCTCTATGTGGAGTCTTTTGAGGAACCTCCATACTACTTTCCAAAGTGGTTGAACAAGTTTACAGTCCCATCAACAATGCAGTCAGGTTCCCTTCTGTCCACATTCCCTCCAGCATCTGTTGTTATTAGAGTTCTTGATTTTTGCCATTCTTACTAGGGTGAGGTGGTATCTCAATGTTGTTTTGATTTGCATTTCTTTCATGGAGAGTGAGGTTGAGCATTTCTTCATGTGTCTATTGGCCATGCTTCTTTCTTTTTCAGAGAAGTTTCTCTTTAAGTTATTAGCCCACTTATTAATTGGGCAGTTGTTTCTTTGAGGATTTGTTGTTGGGAGATTTAATTTAAGAAGCTACTTAAAGATTAATGCAGGAATTGCATAAGTTTGTTGAGAAGGGTAAAAGAGAAATACAGGAAATGCGTGAGTAGGCTGAGCACAATCTAGAGAATTACAGGAATTGCATGAACGTGACGAAGATAATCAAAGAGTAATACAGGGATTGAGAGAGCAGGATGAGAATAGATAAATATCAATAGAGGAATTCATGGAATCCATAAATAGACAGCTGAAACAATTCAGGTAGACCACAAATGGAATGCTGAATGTAGCGCGACAGAAAGAATGGGTGTCCAGGGAAACCATAACCAGTCAACTAAGTGATTTGAGAATAAACACTGGACATCAAATTAAGGAAGTAAAGTTCATACAAAATCTAAAACAAAGCTCCAACAAAGAATTTGAAGCCATCCAAGCTGACCAATTATAAGGAAAATGAATAAAAAAGTAGAAAATCTTGACAGTAGGTTAGGCCATGCAGAAGATTGAATCTCGGGATTGCAGACAGCCTAGATATTATAGAGAAAGAACATACAAATATCCAAGACAAATCAAGAAATATGGTAGATCTATTCAACACTTGGAAGACAACATCAGAAATCATAATCTGAGGATAATGGGTGTAGAGGAGGTCCTAGAGAAAGAAGTTAATCGTCTAGGAAATTTATTTAACAGAATGCTAGCAAATAACTTCCCAAACATGCAAAAAGGTAGGCCTATTCATATATAAGAAGCTTATAGAACCCCACATCGACCAGACCAGAGCAGGATATCCCGCCAGTCACATTATAATCTGCACAGGATCAATTCAGACCAAGGAAAGGATCCTGAAATTTCTCAAGGAGAAAAGAACAATCACCTATAAACACAAACCAATTAGAATCACCCCAGATTTTTAGCAGAGACGATTAAAGCAAGAAGAGCCTGGAATGGGAGATGCCATGCGGTAAAGACAAACAATTATCAATCAAGAATACCGAACCCAGTTAAACTCTCCTTCATAACTGAAGGTCAAATAAAAACTGCCCATAGCAAAGAAAAATTAAAAAAGTATATCTCCACCAATCCAGCCCTATAAGAGACATTACAGTTATCCTACACATTGAAAACCATCAAGAGCACAGTAAGAGCCAAGAAAAAGCATCCAAGGGAATAATATTAGAACTCAACACCGAAAGCCAACTAAGAAAGTCCTGTACAACATGGAGGCAGAACAACTGTTGGGTCATGGAAGAGATCAGAAAGGAAATGCAAATGTTCATGATATTCAAAAATAATGAACACACAAATTACTAGCTTCTCTGGGACACAGCAAAGGCAGTACTCAGAGGCAAGTTTATAGCTCTGAGGTCCTACAACAACAAATTAGAGAGATCTGAAACCAACAATTTAATAAGACATCTGAACCTCCTTGAAAAAGAGCAGCAAGATAAACCCCAATTAAGTAAATGGAAAGAAATAATTAAAGTTACATCAGAATTAAATGAATTAGAACCCAAAATCACCATAAAAAGAATCAACAAAACAAAGAGTTGGTTCTTCGAAAAAAATAACAAAATTGACATTCTCTTAGCAAATCTTTTCAAAAAGAAGAGAACATACCAAATAAACAAACTCAGAGATGAGAATGGGAATGAGAAGCAACCAAGATTCAGAACATTATAAGGGAATACTTCTCAAACATTTATGCTAATCAGTTTAAGAACCTGGCAGAAATGGACCTTTTCCTAGCCGTTTCCATGCCGTTGAGTTTCCATGACAAAACTCAACCAAGATGAGTTAAATCAACTTAATATACCCGTATCAAGCATAGCAATAGAAACAGCAATAAGAGACCTCCCATCTAAGAAAAGCCCAGGATCAGATGGATTTACAGCAGAACTTCAAAGGCCTTCAAAAGGCCTTCAAAGCAGAGCTCACACCAATACTCCTCCAACTCTTCAATGAAATTGAAAGGGAAAGTTCACTACCAAATTCATTCTATGAAGCCATCATCCCAAAAGCAAGCGGGGACTCAACAAAGAAAGAATTATAGACCCATTTCTTTGATGAAGATTGATGAAAAACTTCTCAACAAAATTTTGGCCAATCGCCTTTGACAATTCCTCCAAATAATCATACAGGATTTATTTCCAGGATGCCAATCTGGTTCTATATTTGCAAATCAATTAATATAATTCATCACATCAACAAGAGCAAGAATAAGAACATGGTTATCTCAATAGATGCAGAAAAAGCCTTTGACAAGGTCCAACACCCCTTTATGATGAAGGCTCTGGAAAACCTATGAATCCAGAGAACATTCCTCAATACAATAAAACCTGTATAAGACAAACCTACAGACATCATTATACTTAATGGTGAAAAAATAATGCTATTTCCTCTTAACTCAGGAACAAGACAAGGATGTCCAATCTCTCCACTTCTCTTCAATTTACTCTTAGAATGCCTAGCTACAGAAATAAGACAGGATGCAAACATAAAAGGGATCCAAACAGGGAAAGATGATATAAAACTCTCCCTATTTGCAGATGACATGATGTTGTATTTAAATAATCCCACCGACTCAACTCTCAAATTATTCATGCTGATTCAGAACATTGGCAAATAGTAGGGGAAAAATTAACTCTCAAAAATCAATGGCTTTTCTGTATGCCAACAATGAGAAAAGCATGGCTGAAATCAGGAAAGCAACTCCATTCATTATAGCCCCACAAAAAATAAAATACCTAGGAATTAATCAAAGAAGTGAATGATCTTTATGATGAAAACTTTAAAAGCCTGAAAAAGGAAATCAAAACGGAACTTACAAAGTGGAAAAACTTCCCATGCTCGTGGATTGGAAGAAACAACATCGTGAAAATGACAATACTTCCCTAGGCTATCTAAAAATTCAGTTCAATACTTATCAATCTTACAAACTCATTCCTCAAGAAAATAGAAGAGACAATCTAATAATTCATGTGGAACAATAAAAGACCCCAGATAGCAAAAATGATCCTTAACAGAAAGAACAGTGCTGCAGGAATATTAATACCAAATTTCAAACTGTACTACAAAGCCATAGTAATCAAAAGAGCTAGGTATTGGCACAAGAACAGACCTCAGGAATAATGGAATAGAATTGAAAAGCCAGAAATGAACCAACAGACCTATAGCCACCTAATCTTCGATAATGGAGCTAAAAAAATAGAATGGAAGAAAGACAGCCTCTTCAGTACATGGTGCTGACAAAATTGGTTAATCACTTGTAGAAAACTAAAGCTAGATCCATATATATCACACTGCACAAGAATCAACCCCAAATGGATGAAAGACCTCGGAGTCAAAGCAGACACCCTGAAAACATTGCATGACAAACTAGGATATAACCTATGTCTCCTTGGCACAGGCCAAAATTTTCTTAATATATACCAGAAACACAACAAATCAAAGAAAGGTTGGACAAATGTAATTGTATGAAATTGAAGATTTTCTGCATGGCAAAGGACAAAACTAGCAAAATCAATAGAAAGCACATGGATTGGGAGAAGATCTTCACTAGCCATAAAACAGACAAGGGTCTCATATCTAAAATATACCTAGAACTCAAAAAAATTAAATCCTCCAACAAATCCTCAAAGAAACAACTGCCCAATAAATAAGTGGGCTAAAGACTAAAAAGAAACCTCTCTGAAGAGCAAAGAAGGATGGCCAATAGACACATGAAGAAGTGCTCAAACTCCCTAGCAATAAAAGAAATGCAAATCTAAACTACACTGAAATACTACCTTACCCCAGTTAGAATGGCTATAATGTAATATAACAGAAGCTGGACGGGATGTTGGTGGTACTATAATCTTGTATAACCACGTTGGAAAGTAGTTTGGAGCTCAAAAGATTCCACATAGAGTTCCCCTATGACACAGCAATCCCACTTTTGAGCTTTTATCCAAATAATCACAAAAAGGACCATACTAAATCTACCAGCATAACTATTTTTTTTGCAGCATTATTTAACAGCTCAGATATAGAACCAAGCCAGATGCCCCTAAGTAGATGAATGGATCAAAAAAATATGGTATATATACACAAAGGAATTCTATGCCTTCATCAGAGAAAAATGGCAGGCATTGTACCGTTTGTTAGGAAATGGAAAGCCATGGAAAAAATTATATTAAGTGAAGTAATCCATGCCCAAAGAAACATAGGTTCCATGGTTTCCTTTATTGCAATAACTAGTATATGTCGGAGATAAACACAAACTGTCAGACAAGTTCATGTTAGGTGAAATGAACACCAAGATAAGGACTCAAATGGTTTTTGTTTCTTACTATTGTTTCTAGAATATTTACAAGATGATTTCATTGTTGCTTTGTCTGTCCCTCCCCTATGCTTTAACCTCTATTTTCACTGTATTGATGTTGGTATAATTTGGTGAGGGGAACAGAAAAACAACTTGGGATACAGGTGGACTCATTGCAACAATGACATGTACATGGCAGGGGGGGCGTGGTTTGTGGGGGGCATAAAGGGAGATGGGATGGGATGGAAAGGGGAAACAAGGGAGGAGGTAATAATGCTTGATCAAACAATAGCACACTAAAGCTACCATCACAACTATGTTTATTGCCGCATTATTTACCATAGCTAAGATATGGCACCAATCCAGATGCCCTTCAGTAGATGAATGGATCAAAAAAATGTGGTATATATATACACACAATGGAATTCTATGCCTCCATCAGAAAGAATGACATTGCCCCATTTGTTAGGAAATGGAAAGACTTGGAAAAAAATTATATTAAGCGAAGTAAGCCAGGCCCAAAGAAACATAGGCCCCATGGTTTCCCTTATTTGCAATATGTAGTGTATGTATGAGTCTAGTGGAAAAGGTCAGATAATGGTGATGTTAGGAAAATGAACCCCTAGATATTTATTTTAATGTTTTTTTTTCTTTCATGCATGTGTCTCTAACGCATTTATAAGATTATTTCTTTGTTGCTTTGTATGTCCCTCCCCCACAGTATAACCCCTGCTTTCACTATATTTGATGTCAGTATAACTTGTGGAGGAGATGGCGAAAAACAAGTCGTTTAAGGATACAGGTGGACCTGTTGCAACAATGTGAGAAGTACAAGTTGTCATGTCCATAACGAGCTTTACAATGTCTGTGCGTTGGCGAGGGGTGGGGGGTACAGAAGGATTGGGACTGGGGGGGTGGGGGGAGGCTGGGAAGAGATGTGAAGGATAAACAAAGGAGGAGGCTGCAATGCTTGGTAAGAAATGTACGCATTATCCTGCCCATGTAATTTTAACCCCTCTGTACAGTATGTTCACAAATAAAATAAAATAAATTTTTTAAAAAAGCAAACTTATGGAAACTTCTGGCTTTTTCTAATAAACAATATTATATTTTCAGCATTAGTTTATAACTATGTTATTTTTAGATGTAACTTGGAATTTTTAATAGAATCAAATATAAGTTTTATTATTACTCAGTATCTCACAAAAATCCACTGTAATTTACTTTCCCCAAAGTCAATTGTTACATACTGTATTACTCATTATTATTATTACACTCTATATTACATATAATGTGAAGTGAAAATAATTTGGACCATTTCGTGTAAATTAGTAGTTGCTACTTTAGCATTATAAATTCACATCTGTGATTTTAAATGAAGGAAAGAAGATTTTCGAGTTAAAATGAAATATGAATGTGTAATGTCCCAACTAAACCAAAAATTCTTAGTTTACGCAGACAAAAATACGTTCTTTCCACTAAAGACTTTGAAGTAATACCATTGAAAATAGTGAGGCAATAGGAGGAAGAATTAAAATCACATCAAAAATCTGTTATTCTGCTACCACCTCCTTTATGAAGACCTGCCCATTCCCAGATGTCACAAAATTTCAAGTGTCTCTCTTAAAATTCTATTTGGAAAAGTTCTAAATCACTGATTCTTTTCGCAGTTTCTGTTATATGAAACAAATCATTGACACAAAACAATTGAAATAAAATGCGCACATATGTTGAAGTCACTACAATTGGAAAAACAACCAACATAGTAGAACCCCAGGAACAAAAACATGTTTTGCCCAATTTTTTAAGCACAAAAACCTCAAATACATATTAACTTGGAGTAGAGCCGTAAAGATAACTGTGTCTCATAAATACAGTTGTGTTAATTTGTAATTAAATTCTAGATTAACCTAATATAGGAAATCCCTTGAAGAGATCAAATTGTTTAAAACAAATGTAATTGTATGCGATGTGAGATATGCACATATTTAAAAGAATAAAATAACAGAATCATAACGTACGTTAAAAAAATCAGAAATTTAATGAATAAGTCCAATAGCATCTATACTGAGAACTAATGCCTACTGGTATAACAAGAAAAAATATGCAAATATTAGAATCTGAGCAGTGTACATGTGTCCATAATTTTAAACTACTCCAAATTACACTTTGTAGAAGACTGAATGTGGCTTATCTAAGGGAAAACATCAACACATGACATAAATGAAATTAAAAATCTCATGAAAAGAGAGAAGGAGTTTCTGGAAAATAATAGTTTAACAAATGGAGGTTAAAATATTTCTAGTACTGACAAAATTGCCTACCTATTCATTTAGATCCAAAAAAGGAACCAAGTTTTTAAGCGGATTTGAAACTTTGGCAAAGTAGCAGGATAAATCTGTAACATTATTATGGATGTTGACTCTGGCATGGAATTCATTTCCTCTTTGATCTGACAAATGAATATATGAAAGAACATAAATTCTCTAACTAAATATCAAGACCTAACTAAACATATCACCAGAAAAGTCATCATGTAAGCCATATTGCAACTGGGGTAAAAGAAAAATCTGTCATAGTGATTCTGTATTTATTGTACATGTTGATGTTTTTCATAAATTATTTCCTTTAGTTTGCATTTTCAAACCATTGTGTTACATGATGTATATCTTGGTAACTCATTTTGGATGCCTCCTTAAATTTTGTTCTGAGTAAAATGTCTCACTTCAGTTCCTAACCCATGAAATTATGTTGATTCCAAAAACATTCAAATAACCACTGTATATAATACACAAAATCTCATAAGTATGATACCACTAAGAATTGGTTATCATTTTGATATCAGGGTCCCATGACTTATAAGGCCTATCTGCATGAGTATCGTTGTACCGAGACTCCTAAGCCTAAATTTAGCCACTGTTAAAAAATGTTTATATCTTCATTTGTCACCCATCAGAGATTAAATCTGAGTATAAAGCCTAAGGTAAACGATAAAGTAAGAGTTTAGCTTTTCTGGATATAAAGTAAACAAATGCAGCATAGAGTAACTCACTGGTTTAAAGTCAACCTGTTTCACCCAAACATTCTAAGCATTACCTTACAATGTGTATTATTCTCATGAAGGGAATGGGGAATTTGAGAAGAGGACTAACCAAGCATTTTCTTGAAATATATATAATTTCGATTTATCTCTAAATTTCTCTATAAACATTTCTGATAAAAACTGAATAATTGATTTTCTGGTCAGCTTTAATATATCTTACTTTCATATACCAATCTACATTCAGAAAATGCAATACAACAATTAACTAAAAAAATGTCCTGGCAGAAAAAATGGCATCTCTTTATTATGTGATGCCCAATTCTTAGGTATTATGTCTCCAGTTAATGAATGTGATTGTTTAAATGCTTCATAAAGTTTTAATTAAAATCCATCATTGTACTATAATATAATTGTGGAAAATTTTGTCCTAGAATCATTCATGAACTGCCCATTCAATCAAGATATACATCAAATTCATTTGGTATTCATATGCATAGGAATGAGTTTCTTAGGACCTCCTGCCATTTGGAGGTGGCAGGACCAGGATTTGAACTGTGGGCTTCAGCTCCCACCACTTCAAACCGAGGATTGGGAACTCACTTGTCTGTCCAAGAACATCAGCAAGACCAATGATTAGGCAGGCACCAGTGGCTCTCAGCAGTCCTCCTTGATACTTAAAAGACTGTGATAGGAGGATCATGGTTGAAGTCACCCTAGGGAGGAGAGTCCTTGAGATCCCTGTCCAACTTCAAGGCCAACAATGCCAGAAGTATAGCCGTAAGGCTCCAGAGTTAGAGGGCTATCCTTAAGTAAAAGCAGCTCACAGACTGTGCCCAGATCCTGAGTTCAAGGTCCAGGATTGGCAACAAACAGACATACACAACAATCTGTGCAGCCATCCACTTAAAGCAGGTCACCCTCAACAGCCTTTATTTACATTTTATTTTGAGGCCAACGCAGGATGAATCACAAACCAGGCAGGGGAAGAGAAGATCAGGTTTCTTAGAAGGAACCGGTATTCTGAAAATTAAACTTGGGGAATTAAAATGGTAGCATACTTATGTAAAAACTAACATTAAGAAAAAGATGAAGGTGCTGGGAATGTGGATTAGTGGGAGAATGCTTGCCTAGCATGCAAGAAGCCCTGCGTTCAATTCCTCAGTAGCACATTCAAGAAAAAACCAGAATTGGTGTTGTGGCTCTAGTGGTAGCTTGCTAGAGACAGTGCCAGGCCTTGCGTTCAACCCAAGAACTGGCAAAGAAATAGCTACTTAGGTAGGTAGGTAGGTAAGTAGATAGATAGATAGATAGATAGATAGATAGATAGATAGATAGATAGATAGATAGATAGATAGATAGATAGATAGATAGATAGATAGATAGATAGATAGATAGATAGATAGATAGATAGATAGATAGATTAGATAGATAGATCGATAGATAGATCGATCGATAGATCGATCGATAGATCGATCGATCGATAGATAGATAGATAGATAGATAGAAAGATAGATAGATAGATAGATAGATAGATAGATAGATAGATAGATAGATAGATAGATAGATAGATAGATAGATAGATAGATAGATAGATAGATAGATAGATAGAAAGAAATATGATAGATGAATATGGAGTTGGATGTCAGGAGGAAAGTAAGGAAGACTTCCCAGTGATTAGGCCTTCTGCAGTGTGCCAGGACACCAACATGGCCTTCACACAACCAGAGAACAGGAAGACTGTCTCTTTCCACTTCTCAGGTAGGCAAGGGCCCCAGAGTCAAGAGGGCAGAGCCAAGTTCTAACTGAGGTGCTTGGAGACAGAAGAGAAAAGGCCTTGCCTCTCCTTGGATGGGGAATTTGCATTAATGTAGTGGAGAATGAAGGAAGGAGAATGGACTGGCAGAGGTAGAAAAAGGGCCTTCATATCTGACAGATGGAGAGTCAAAGACCCACTCCCTAAGACCAAAGAGCAAGGTTTTCTACTCTGTTCCTGCCCTCTCTCCCAATAAAATGGCTCTCTATTGTCAACTTAAAGATAGCCTGAGGCTCCCTTCACCTGAGGGAGGAAGGTTAGTCATTGTTTGAAGAGGCTGAGAAAAGCCTGATCCTTGTGTAACTCTGACAAATGTTTCATGTTTCCCCTCATTGCTGGCCATGCCTGGAATGTTGAGTGTGTACATTCTGCCTCCTAACCCTGCATGCCTTTTTCTCTTCACCTAGCCTGGCTTTTGTAACTGATTTCTGCATTAAAATATTGTTACATTGGAGTACTTCCTGCAAACAGGACTAATGCTTGGATGCTGAGAACTTCATTTGAACCCAGGATGGGTCAATAATGTTTCTTTCCTGCTTCTATAGCTCAAGAACTCTAAGAACCTTTAGCGTATGAGTAACGTCTCATCACCAATGGAAACACAGGAAGCTCTTGAACATCTGACCTTTCAGAAGTGTAATTCAGAGTTTCAGACTTTCCTACCCTGGCTGGCTTCACCCTGTGATCCTCAGACTTCAGCCTCCTGAGCTAGGGTGACAGGTGTTAGCTACTGGTGCTCTGCTAGGTTCAGAACTGTAATTACATTGGCATTACAAGTCAACTGCTTATCACAAAGGGCTTGGGCAGCATATTAAGCCTTTCAACAATGGACCTTTCAGAACCCTGTAGGACACAAGGTTATAATGCTAGAGTCTGAAAGGCTGTGTATATGGATGGGCTACACTTGAACCTTGAGCTCTGACTCCAATTCTGGTGTACATGAGCATTCATTTTCCATAGAATGTTATCCTAATTAGCAAACAAAAAAAGTACTTCGCTTAACCCTCACTTTTTCCACTTTTGTGTCTCAAACTCAAGGCTGGGCACTGTCCCTGAGGCCTTCAGCTCAAGGCAAACTCTCTACCACTTGCCCCAAAGCACCAAATGTGGTCTTTTTGTGGTTCATTGGAGATAAGAGCCTAACAGGTTTTCTTTGCCTAGGCTGTCTTTGAACTGTGGTCTTTAGATCTCAGTCTCCTGAGAAGTTATGGTTCCATTGTGAGCCACAGGCATCTGGCCTATTGTTTTTGACAGTCCAGGCGCTTGATCTTAGGCCCTGGGTACGGTTTCTGAGCTTCTTTTTCTCAAGCCTAAGGCTGTGCTACTTGAGCCACTCTGATTACATTGCACTGAGCACTCAAACCCTAGCATTCATGCATCCTGAGCCAGCTCTCTACCACTAAGCCACATTTCTAGCCCCACTCTTACAATTTTATCCCTCAACTTGCCTATCCCCAAGAAAAGGCTTCTGAGTAAAAGTCATCTAAAAAAATTCCTATAGCAAGGTTCCAAAGATAAAGAACACAAAGCTCATACTTGGGAGAGACTCTAAACATATGAAGACTGTGACAAATGCTTCCATTATTTATGTATCATGTTTCAACACTTAAAATATTAATGAAAAACGAGTCAATGACCTAAATTGTTGTGTATAAATTTATAATAGATGCACAACATGTACTAAATATTATGTGTATAATAATACTAAATACAATGTATACAATAAATAAATGAATCAAGTGAAAAATAAAATAAATACAAAAATCAATAATAAAAATCATAATATGTAATACACACATATGTAAATATATATCATATATTACCCATATATAGAAATATTTTTTCCATTGCAGGGCCTTCATTCAGACCCTTGTAACTCTAGCCTGAATTTCTTTTCCTCAAGGACAGTAAGCTATGTCTTCACTCATGGTGCAAAAGAGTTACCTGGCTGGTGAGATCAAATCCCAGCAATGATGGAAATACTGGCTCAACTTCCAAGATAGTGACAATTTTTTTAATGGAAGCAGTTATGTTTATTCAGTGACATACTGAACATTTTTTAAAAAGCAGTGTAACATTTTGTACATCTATTCAGACATCTTTCTCTTACCCCCAAAATGCTTCTTTTGATCACTACTTTTCTTCATTTTTTTGTTGTAAAAATGTTGTACAGACAGATTACAGTTAAATGAGCATGGTAATGAGTACATTTCCTTTTGAGCATTGTTGTCTCCTCCTTTGTTTTCCCCCTCACATTGCTACATATTTACCAAGACCCTGAGTTCAAATCCCAGGCTAGGAAAGAAAACTGGTAGAAATTCCAAACCAGGGAGCTTTGTTTCTTTTTTAATTTAAATGATTATTTTTTATTTATTCTTTATTTTGCCTACATGGGGCTTGAGCTCAGGTAGTGGCAACTCTGCCTCAGCTTCAATTGCCCTAGGGTGGGGTACACCCTCGGACCCATAGACAATCCAGGGATCCTAGGTCCAGAGGGCTTGCATAAAGAAAAATAAGTAACATAGCATAAAAAGTGGCGAGCTGCAGAAGGCTGGGTGTTTTACCTTTTTTTATTTGCAGGGTGACCATCCTGGGTCTGAATGACATGGCTACAAAGTGAACCTGACCTGCCATATCTGAATGCTGGCGTGCTATCAGGGAATCCATAGGCCAACTTGTCAACATAGGCCCTGGGTTCAAATCCCGGTCCTGACACCTACCAATGGCAGGAGACCACAAAAGACTCATTCCTATGCATAGGAATACCAGTTGAGAGTAGTTCATGCTTTTGTCTAGTCTAAAATTGGAAGCAATAATCCTAGGATGCTGATTGATCTTAATTAATAGATTATTATTCATGGAAAGAATAATATTCCTTCAATGGTAGTATAATAAATGCCTAAGAGTTGGTAGGAACATAGTAAGTGTCCTTCAACCATAGATAGATGGCTGTGGTGCTGTTTACCAATACATATTTATTTGTATACCACCCTCTGCCTATCCATGTATCACTGTTTTGGCCAAACCTGAGACTGGTTCTAAGCACCTGACAGCTTCATTGATTAGAGGCTGCCGTGCTTACACTCATCCATTCATGAATTGGGCTTGCTAATCCCTGAGATCATATCCCAGCATTGCCAAAAATTTAATCTTGGAGTAAAAATCCAAGTATGACACATGTTTTCCTTTTCTGGGAAAGTCCTCGGTGTCAGGCATGATGGAGAACGTATAGACAAATCTGGATGCTGTGATATAAGATGTAAACAATGTAATAAATGTTAGAGGGGTCATCAGAGTCAATAAAATAAATGGAAAATAAATGAATAAAACAAGAAATAAAATGAATAACCACACCCAACAAAATATGGAATATCTGTATGGAAGTATAAATCCTCTCTTTAAAATGGATATAAGGAGTATGTTTTCCATGCCTGAGGCTTGAATTCAGGCCTAGGGAACAGGCCTGCCTTTCTTGTCTTCAAGCATGGTCAGATTCCCTTCCCTCACGATGTTCCATATTTATGCAGACCTTGAGTTCAAATCCCAGGCCTGGCAGAAAAAAAAATGGCATGAATTGCAAACTAGGAAGCTAAATATGTTTTTTTAATTGCAGGCCATTGGAGAAGCCATAGTCCCTCCCAGCAACATGGGCCTACATTTCGAATACTAGTCATGCCACTTCTGGATGGTGGGAGATATTAATAGGCTCATTCCTATCCACAGGAATAACAATGGAATATTATCAATGTCACAGTTGAATGAGATGCTCATGAATGATATTTGTATACAATTAGACATCATGATTTCAGTCGGTTGATTGATTTTATTTAATATCTTATGAAGCATTAAAAGAAAATTATTTCTCACAAGGATACAATAATTTCAGGACACTGATTTACTTAATAGTTTATTAAAGATGAAAATAATAACATAAATTACCTGGAGGCATAATAAATACCCAAGAATTTGTAGGAATGTAGTCTATATAAATGAACAATGGATAGACATCTCTGGCACTCCATAAATATATGTATATATATATATATATATGTATATATATATACATATATATATATATACATATATATATATACATATATATATATATGTATTAGCATACTACAATCTGCAAGTCAATCTGTACTTGTTTTGTCAACCCCTTGTTCTCGATCTCAGATCTTGGGAACTGCCTATCAGCTCAATTTGCCCCAGGATGGCATGCTGACACACACCCTTTCATGAATTTGTCCCTGTAGGCCATGAGTTCAGATGCCAGCATGCCCAAACAATGAATCATGGAGTAAGAAACTGATGGTGACACGTTTTCCTTTTCTGTGAAAGTCCGGGGTGTCAGGTATAAGTGGAATACATATGCAGACCTATATCCTATTTAATCAATGTAATCAATGTTATATGTGCCATATTAGTCAATTAAATAGTCAATACATGTTGGATCTTTGTCCACCCTAATAAAGATGGATGGGGTCCAAGGAAACATAAGTGCACTTGCTCACTGGTTACCCTCCCCCCTTAGCCCAGGAGACATTCAGACAAAGCTGGGAGTCAAGTCATGCAAGAACTCATATATTACCACTCAGAAAGCATCTTTTAAAGGGAAAAACTGCATGGCATGGAAGGGGAGGGAAAGGAACCAACCAACCACTGAAAAGGTCACACCCTATCATGCGACTAAGCTTTATCCAATCAGATTTTAAGGTAAACAACTCGGGCTGTGACCACTCAACTTCCTCTCACCGACATCTTTTCTGCCCATGTGCCCCACAAATACATGAATCAAACAAAAAATAAAATGAATAACTACACTGAACACAATATGGAGTCAACCTATGAATGTAAATATAAATTATATATTTAAAATGTACACAAATATGATGTATTCTAGTGCTGGGGATCTATTTCAGACCTAAGGAACAGACATGAATTTCTTGACTACAAGAAGGCTAGCTTCCCCTTTCCACACAGTGCAACAAAGTTACCCAGACCATGAGTTCCGATCCCAGTCTTGGCAGAAAAAATGGCACCTTTATACTATGTGACACCCAATTCTTAGGTGTTTCATTATGCCTCCAGTTAATGAATGTGATTGTTTAAATGCTTCATAAAATATTGATTAAAATCTATCAGTGTTCTCTAATATAATTGTGTATAAATTTATCCTAGAATTATTTAAGAACTGTCCATTCAGTTATAACGTACATCACATTCCACTGGTATTCATATAGATAGGAATGAGTTTCTAAGGATGTCTTTCCATTTGCAGGTGGCAGGACCAGGATTACAACTGTGGGCTTCTGCTCCCACCATTTAATCCCAAGGATAGGGAACTCACTGGTCTGTCCAAGAACAGAATGACCAATGATTAGGCAGGCACCAGTGGCTCTCAGCAGTCCTCATTGATGCTTACAAGGTTGTGATAGGAGGATCATGGTCAAAGTCACTTTAGGCAGGAAAGTCCTTGAGACCCCTGTCCAACTTCAGTGCCAACAAAGCCAGAAGTAGAGCCATGTGGCTCCAGTGGTAGAGGGCTAGCCTTGATCAAAAGCAGTTCACAGACTGCACAGATCCTGAGTTCAAGATCTGGGACTGGCAACAAACAGACATACACAACAATCTGTGCAGCCACCCTCTTGTCCCCAAATCACCCTCTTGTCCTCAACTGAATTGGACCGAGTTCACTGGGAAAAGGGCTGGGGGAGCCTCTGTCATTTTGACTCCACCCATTTGCCTGCATCACAGATTCCCACCACACCCCCATGCTTTCATTGTTCTTTCTGAGCAAGGGGATACAACAATTGTGGCCATGCCCACATTCCATGATGTCTAGCACCAGGATTCCTTCTGTTGGTTGACACCACCACCAGCAGTTGAGGAAGGTAGAGGTGACTGTGTGGTGAACAAGAGCTTTAGTCCACTTTGGAGTAGAGTCGAAATTGACGTCCTAGTCAGTGAGTGGGAGAATAGAGGATTTCCCAGGCCCTGGGAACCTGGGCAGCCCATCTTTCCCATCCCAGAACTCAGATGTCTGAAACAACAAGACTTCGTGAGAGCTGTGGGCAAAAAACTACTGCCAGAACACCGGCAGAAGAATTCTCCCATCAGACCTGCAACATTCAAGAAAACAAAGAACAAAAAAAGGAGGGGTCTTCAAGACAAACACCAGTGGGGAAGGTGATTCACCAGAAGGTCCAGCCAAAGATGATGCTGACCTTGGGCCTCCCTTACCTTTGGACACAGTCACAGTCACCAGGGTTCAGAGTGTCAAGGGTCCCTATAGCACCAAGGATCTTTAGAGGTGGTACCGACACATGGTGCCTGCCCTGGACCACAGCAAAAGAAGAAACCAGGTACGCTGTGCCAAGATCCAACCACTGAAGCTGGAAAAGACAGACCTGCAGGATCGATGGGAGAAAGAGAGGGAGAAGATAGCCCAGGTGCACGAAGCACCAAAAACAGAGCTAGACATCCACAAGCCACCCATACAGAGGTTGGTTTCGGCAGAAAGCAATTTACAATTTGCACTGGGCTAGTGAACCAGGAGGCCAATGACAGAGAAATGGAGCAAGAAGCTCTCACCTGCCACCTCCAGGTCACAGGGTGTAACGTGTTGGAGCTGGAGATGGCAGTCGCTGCTGCACAGAAGGAGACCGAAATGTTCTTCGAACAGCTGAATGATGTGACACTTCAGCTCGAGGAAAAGACCAGAAGCTTCAATGACCTGGAGCAAGTGAACACAGAGTTGCAGGAGAAGCTGGAAGCGATCTGGTCAAAGAAGAGCAACAGGAAAAACAGAATCTGCAAGTTTCAACAAGTGCTGGTGGGGCATGAGGTAAAGAGACTACTGGAAAACCTGAGCTGGATGGTGACCTCAGCAATTCTGGAAAGAGACACCTTGATGGAAAGCCTGAGCATTGAGAGGTCCACATGGAAGGAGGAGGCTCAGTGGCTGACCAAGCAGGTGAACCAACTGACATAGGAGAAGGAGCAAAGGGCGAGGCAGGTGCTGGCCCTAGAGAATGAACTGGAGGAACTGAGAAGGACGCTGGCAGAGCCTTGGCCCACCGCAGGACCATCTCAGGCCAAGTGGCAGTTGCAGGCCCAGGCCTACTGCATGCAGATGGAGTTGGAAAACCTGGAGGAACAACTTCACATCCAGGTCCAGGAAAACTAGAGGCTTGGTCTCCAGAATGTGGAGCAGTGGGAGCAACTATGGAGACTGGATGAGAAGGCCAAGGATTGGCAGTAGATCCCTGAGACCCCACAATGCGCATGTGTGTGTGACCCATAGATAGAACTGGCCCTGCTGTGGGATGCTCTCCACAAGGTGAGCTATGAGAAGGAATTGCTCACCAGCATTCTGGAGCTCAGAGCCACCTGTGAGCAACACATTGCCTCCAATGAGCAGCTGAACTCTAAGAAGGAGGCCTTGCAGCAGCACTTGAAGAGGCAGACCCAGCTGCTAGAGCAGCTGAAGCAAGTGCAGGACTGACCAACTGGGGGGAGCAGGTGGTGCCCCCAAACTGGAAGGATACTTTCAAGTCCCTAGAAGTGACCAGACCAAATGAGGAGCACCTGAAGGCCTAGCTGAGCCTGGCTTTCACCTGGGAGGGGAAGTTGTGAGCCTTGGAGAAGCAAAATTTGAGGAGGTGACTCCTTCACAAAGTGAGCATTGCAGAGGATGGATACATGCCCCAGACCTACAAGGATGTGGCTCTGCAAGTGCTCTCAGAGGCTGAGATCCACAGGGGGAAACTCCTGCTGCAGTAGCAGTGACCCCAGTGCAGTTGCATGGCCAAGCCGGCAGCTCAGTGTCAGACAGAGCTGGAGGCACAGGCACCCCCGCCCCGTGAGCTGCCACCACAGCAGGCTTGGGCCTCGTCCACGACTTGTATGATGAAGTGGACATCCATAGTCCAACGGATGAGCTCCACAATCGATGCAGCCAGTTGTTGTAACACATCCACAAATGTCAAGGAGTCCCTTGTGGCATATAAGGAGCAAATGTTTGTCCTGGATGAGCTGTGTCAAGAGAAAGCCAAGCATGTGTGAAGATGGAGAAGAAGAGAGAGCTTCAGGAGCTGCTGTTACTCCTCGCAGGGGAAGGAGTGGACAGCGGGCTCCAGATGCCAGCTGAGCCCTCCCCCCCACTGCTCCAAATGCCTCAGGCTCCAGGGTGGGCAAAATGAGTGAGGAGCACAAAGGTTTTGAAGAATTGCAACTTTAAGACAACTTGGACACTGCCAGAGTAGTGGTTCGGGGTTCACAACCTCGTAGATGACTCCCCCACAGAGCACGTTCTACAACAGATAACCCACACCCAGAGCAGCCTAGAGCTTGTGGACTTGGTCTAGGAGAACTCCCTCCCGTTCTTTTGTAGACTGATGTGGATGATGACTCTCTAAGTGAAATACTGACTCTCAAAAGCCAAGGCAGCCACCAGAAGTGGGTGGCCTGGTGGCCTTCTCTCAGGCCTCCATCTGCTGTGAGATGGGAAGGGTAAACTTCAGGTCAGGTAGGGCAGAGGCTACCGGGAAGCAGCCCAAATTCAAGGGACATCTAATGGCCCATTGGTGGCCAGGGAAGAGACCCATGTTATGCTTATCCCAAACAATAAATTGTTTTCAAGGGGAAGAAAAGCCTACAACAAAGATTTGTTCTTCCAGGCCTGGGGCTTGAACTCACGGCCTGGCTACTCTCCCTGAGCTCTTATTGATCAAAGCTGGCACTCTACCCATTGAGCCCCACCTCCCCTTCCAGCTTTTTCTGTGTGGAATTGAACCCAGGGTGTCAGGCATGCTAGGCGACCACTCTACCACTGAGCCACATTCTCAGCTAGGATGATTCTCTCCCCTCCCAAACCCATATGGCCATTCCTCAGATAAATAGGAAGTAGAGGCTAGGATGAATATGAAGCACAAGTATAGTTCACAAAGAAATACTCCCCTGCCCCCTCTTTGACCCCCTTAGTTGCTTCTACCATTTAGGGATGAGAGAGGGAGAGGGAGTCCCGAGAGAGGAGTACCAAGAAGAATAGTCCCCTGAGCCACACAGCCTACCCCACACAAGTGGTCCTCTAGACTTCAATATTACCTGATTTAATGTGGAGTCTACACTGTCTCTCTATCACTTCAATGCTCAGGATGAAATAAAGGTCAGCTTTGTCCTTAGCCCACACACAGGGAAGAAGCTCCTAGTCCCAGACCAACTTCCACCTCTGACTGCCCGGCCACAATGGTGGCGGTGATGACCTCATGCATAGATTCCAGGAAGAAGGTCTATGGCAAAGGGCAAAAGCAGCAGGGTGAGCAGGGGGAAGGAGCTGGGGCAATTGTTCTGGGATCTTCCTCCTTGGAGCCCTCCCATCAAGCCAAAGCCATGCTGACCCAAAGCAAAGCCAAGGCCAGAGTGTGAGAAAAGATGGAGGAGCATGGTACTAAAGGAGGTACTGCTTTGTCTTGGAGCACTTGAAAATTCCAATTATATTTGGCCCATGCCAATTGGGATTGGCAACATGCAATGCCTCTCCTTGTTGTTGTTGTCCCTGAGTGTTGTCCCTGAGCTCTTTTTCTCAAGGTTGGCACTTTATCACTTGAGCCACAGGGACTCTTCTTGTTTTCTGATGATTCATCGAGGATAAGAGTCTCACACACTTTCCTTCCCAGGCTCTCTTGGCACCATGATCCTCCAGATCTCAGCTTCCTGAGTATCTCAGATGACAGGTATGAGCCACCAATGCCCAGCATGTGATGCCTTTTGAAGGCATCTTGGCAAGTCTGTTAAAGCAGCCAAAAAGGGCCTGGATAGACCATGACCCAATCAAGGAGCTGGGATGGGGGAAGACTTCTAGCCATCCTGTTCCCCAAAATTAAAGATGCCAGATGGTGTTGGATGCATCAAACACCTAGGCCAACAGCCATCAGGCTTAGTGGGGAAAAGGTAGAGAATATCCAAAGATAGCAGTGTCGAAATCTCTGATTTTGCATGCATGTGGTGAGTGTGTGTGTGTGTGTGTGTGTGTGTGTGTGTGTGTGTGTGTGTGTGTGTGTGTGTGTGTGTGTGTGTGAGAACTCAGGACCTAGGCTCTATCCCTGAGTTTTCTTGCTCAAGGCAAGTGCTCTGCCACTTGAGCCACAGCCCCACTTGCTTTTTGAGAGTTAATTGTAGGTAAGTGTCAAGGACTTTCCTGTCCAGTGTGGCTTTGAAGTATGATGGTGGCCCCAGGGAAGCAAGAGTAAACAAAACTCGCAGGGAAAATCCCTATGGAGGAAGACTCCTGCTCCCTGGTGGCCAGATGGGGGACATGTGGGCCCTTACCATAATCCTCTAGAGTTCAATTGGGGGAAGTGACCATGGCTAAGCTGACTCTTGCTCACCCTGAGTGCTGATGCCAGAGCAGATCTGTTCCAATCTAGGCCAAGAGCAGGCATTACTTCGTGTGACATGTTGCAGCTCTTGCCCCTCCTGGCCCAGAACCATGGTCTGAGACGTCGATTTACTACTGCTCAGATTCATATTGCACCCATGACATGCCATTCTGATGTTCTCCATGCCCCAGACTCTACCCTTCTCTGGTAGTGTGGCCGGCTCTGTAGGCAATGGCCTCCAAACAGACTACAAGACTTGTACGACACCTAGACATTGGGAGACCCTCAGGGGACCACTGGAAAGTACTCTGCCTAGAGCCACAGAGCGAGGTCCAAGCAGGCCAAGGGTTGGTCATGGGGCTTGAACTCTGGGCCTGGACGCTGTCCCCCAGCTCTTCAGCTTACCACTTGAACTACAGAGCCCTTCTGGTTTTCTGGAGGTTGCTTGGAGGTCAGAGGCTCCAAGACTTCCTCCCCGGGCTGGCTTGGAACCGCAATTCTCACATCTCAGCCTCCTGAGGAGCTAGGAAGACAGGAATAAGCCACCAGTGCCCAGCTGATCTGGCCTTTCACTACAGTGTACTAGGAGCTCCTGAAAGCTTTTCTTTATTTTTTTCTTGCCAGTACTGGGGCTTGAACTCAGAGTCCGGGCTCTGGTCTGAACTTTTTCCCTCAAAGTTAGCACTCTGCCACTGACCCACAGCTCCACTTCTGGCTTTTGGTAGTTAATCAGCAAGAAGAGTTTCACTAACTTTCCTCCCCTGAGCTGGCTTGACCCATGATCTCTGATTTCAGTTTCCTGAGTAGCTAGGATTTACAGGGGTTGAGCCACTGCTGGCATTGGGCTAGAAGGTTTGCTTAAGCAATGGTCCTTCCCTGTGTTTGCCCTGACTCCTCCATGCAAAGGAGGTCTAAGGGACAGGAGCTGTAAAAAATAGGCTTCCAGCCACAAGAAATGGCTAGGGTCCATGGTGAAAAGTCAAGTTGATCTTTCCCCTGGGCCTAATTCTGGGACCCTACCCTCTGCCCTGTGACTCAAGTACAAACGTTGACCCAGCATTGAACGTCCTGCCAGACTTTTCAGTAGTCACAGAACCTTCATTCCACGCATACCACCTGCTCTACAGCATACCTCAGGACCTTTGCCCATGCTGTAACTTCTGCCTGAGGCTTTCTGTCCTGTATCCACATCTTAAAAGTCCTGTGGAATTTTGGCCCTGGTTATATCACCTCCTGGAGCAAGACTTTCCTTCCCTTCTCCCTCTTTTTAAATATTGAGTTGCTAGAAATGGAACTTGTGCAGGCTGACTGGCAAATGCTCTATCAGGGTGTGTGTGTGTGTGTGTGTGTGTGTGTGTGTGTGTGTGAGTACCAGTACTGGGGTTTGAATTCATAGGATGCTATCCTATCCCTGAGGTTTTATAATCAAGTCTAGCCTTCTACTACTTGAACCACAGCTCTATTTCTGGCTTCTTGGGTTTTTAATTGGAGAATACTGTCTTATATAGACTCTCCTGCTTGCAATGGGGATCCTCAGATCTCAGCCTCCTGAGTAGCTTACAGGGGTGAGCCACCAGCACCAGCCCTCTATCCTACTGCTTACCTATATCCTCGGCCCTCCTTTGAGTCCCAGAAAAATATGTCTCACCAGGCTCATTTTTTTGACAGTCTTGGGGCTTGAACTCAGGTTCTGTGCATGTCCCTGAGCTTATTTACTCAAGGCTAGCACTCTATCAATTAAGCCACAGTGCCACTTTTGGCTTTTTCTCTTTCGGTGGTACTGAGGAATTGAACCCAGGACTTAGTGCATACTAGGTAAGCACTCTACCACTAAGCCACATTCGCAGCCCAAATCCCACTTCTATGAGAGTGGGATTTATTGGCATACCTCTTTTGGCATAGAAATAGCTTATTATTTCCTATCTTTGCCAAGATTTGGGACCAGCCTATGACTTAGCAATGAGGAATGATTAATTAGTGATAGCCACCAGGCCCCAGAGGTCTAGGCTCACATCCTACAGAAGGATAGAGAATATGGAGCCAGAACCTTCGACAACTATAATCTAGGAACTGTGGTCTCCTTGGAGGCAGTGACTGTCTGCTATGTGACCCGATGGGCCACCTCAGCCAGAACATAAGACTTCAGTTATTAAATGGCAGAGAAGGATGCTTTGTTCAAGCTGCTGGCTCAGACTTAGTTCTCTCTGAGGGCTTTTCCCTGCTTGCCCAGTTTGGGGGGCTGGGCATGGGCAACCTGCTGAATATCCATCATCCATCCATCATCATCCATACACAGAAACATGGAGTGATTGCCTCCTTTTTTGGGGGGAGGGGGCAGTTCTGGGTTTGTACTATGAGCTTAGGCCCTGTCCCTGAGCTCCTTTTCCTCAAGTGTAGTGCTCTGCCCTTGAGCCACAGCCCCATTCATGTTTTCCTTTCCTGTGATCTCTTAGAAATTAGAGTGTCACAGACTTTCCTGCCCTGGCTCAATTCAAATTGGCATTCTCTACATCTCAGCCTCCTGAGGAGCTAGGATTACAGGCAAGAGTCCCTGGATCCTGGGTTTCATTTCTTCTTGTTGTTCTTTTTTGTAATTGTAACAATCTGAAATCTTCATGGTGTCGATCCAATGGTTTGCATCCGAAGTAAACTACCCAGGCCTGGAGTTCGAATGCCAGGACTGCCACCCACAAATGGAAGGAGATTCTGACAAACTCATTCCTATTCCTGTGAATGCTAATGGAATGTTATACAAGTAATAAATAAATTTTCAGTTAATTCATGATTCTATTTTAGAATGTCAAACAAAAATTATTGGATTTATATCTTCCATTCTAGCTCCATGGTATGATTCCCCTAATGGAAATATATTGACTAATTTTTAATTAATGCTTTCCTAAGTATTATATGGAGGCATAATTTAATAACTAATAATTGGTATATATATACAATTTAATATCTGCACATTCCCTGTTTCTCTATGCATGTATATACTATTGGGAACACCTGTGGATTGATCACAGGTACTCAGACCTTCCTGGCAGCTCAGTTTGCCGGAGGCTGGTGTGCTAAGATTGTGACCCCATTTTTGGATTGGCAATTGTAGGCCGTGATTTGAAATCCCAGCATGGCCAAAAATTTATTCCTGGAGTCAGAAGCCAATCTTGGCACATTTTTTTACTTCTCTGTGAAAGTCCTGGGTCTCAATATGATGTATAATCCATATGCAAATATATCCTATGTGATATGTTGTAATAAAAGAAACATATATATGTAATAATATTAAATATATAAGAGTAATAAACAACATATGCATTATACCTATGTATGTAAATAGATCTTATATATTAATATTACTTTTTCCAGAGCTGGGGCTTCAATTCAAGCCCTGGGAACCGATCTGAATTTCTTGTAGTCAAGGATGGTGATCCTTTCCCCTTCACCCGCAGTGTCACAGAGTTATCCAGGCCCTGATTTCAAATACAAGGCTTCCAGAAAAATGGTGCACATTCCAAACCAGGGCCTTATTATTATTATTATTATTATTATTATTATTATTATTATTATTATTATTATTATTATTATTGTTAGCTGAGCACAGAGCTTGCACTCAGGTCTTGGCATCTTTGCCACAGCCGACCCTTATATCCCAGGACCCGAGTTCAATTCTTGGGCCTGGGAAAAAAATAAAAAGTAGAAGCATAAAACTGAGAAGTTCAAGAAGGTGGTTTTACTTTTATTTTCCTTTGAATTGTGGCCTTCCTGAGTGCAAATGACAAGGCCCAGAAAGTAAATATAACCTAACATTGCTGATGTTTGTTGGGCTATTAAGGAAGCCATAGCCAAAACTGGCAACTTAGGTATGGAGGTCGAATCCCGGGATTGCCTCTAATGAATGGCGAGATTCTAAGAAACTCATTCCCATATAAATCCATACAAATGGAATGGTATAATTGTAACAATTACATTAGTAGTGCATGATTATATTATAAAATTATACACAACAATTATACTACATTGACTAGTTTTCAATTAGTACTTTATTATGTATTCAATCATGATACTCTGAAAAGGAAGGAATAATTTCATTGCCAATAATGGTGAGTAATATGGTATATGTAATTTCATAGTATACAGACATCTTTCTCTTGTTTTATGCAACTACATCTATCTATCTATCTATCTATCTATCTATCTATCTATCTATCTATCTATCTATCTATCTATCTATCTATCTATCTATCTATCTATCTATCTATCTATCTATCTATCTTGTCTGTCTGTCTGTCTGTCTGTCTGATTATCTACAAATCTACACATTTATCTGTTTATACACTTGTCACTCCTGGGGCTCAGTTGTAGAGTGCTCGCCTAGTATGTACAAAGCCCTGGGTTCCTCACTACCATGTGCACACAGAAATCCAGAAGTTGTGCTGTTGCTCAAGCAGCTGAGCACTAGCTTTGAGTATGAAAGCTTAGGGACTGTGTCTAGTCTCTTACTCAAGACCCAGGAATGGTACCAAAAAAAGATGGAATGTTCTGACTGCAACTATATAAGGATAGCACTCCAAATACCTCATCACAGAGCAAGCCTTGAGTCTGGTGCTGACAGCTGCCATCTAACCTGACTTAGCCAGAGGTAAACTGCTGCAAACCAGCTCCACAGAACCAGATGCTGCTGGCTTGCTCATCCCTGGCATCCAATATACTTGGAGGCTAAGATCTGACACTGGTGGGTTTAAAACCCGCTCTGGCAGGAAGTCTCTGAAACTCTGAGCTGTGGCTCAAAGTGGTAGAGGTCTAACCTTGAGCAAACTATCTTAGGACAGTTCCCCCAACCTTTCAGTGCAATCCCCGTGTCTCACTCCACCTCCCCCCAAAAAAGCCATCCCTCTAAAGCACTAGATGTGAACTTTGTGTGGCTTGGGATGTGTTTCTGCAAGAATGATAATACTGATGAAAACACCCTAATTCTAATGACAGTGTGTGGGATACAGCTATGTGATGAGTCCTTCACGAGGTGTTGTGTGCTGAGTCCTTCACAGGGTGCATTTTTTCATCTGTTTCTTATAAGAGCTCCACAAGTAAGATGATTGTGTAGATGAGAAACTTGAGGCTCAGATATGTCCCCATGTCAGGGTCAAAATTATGTATGTACCTAACTCTAGTGAGTTGTCTCCTGCAGATAATTGTTTTGGTTTATTTTTCTCAGTCATTAACCTAGAACTTAAGGCTTAGCCACTGACCATTCTCTGTTGGGTTCATGGCTAGCACCTTACCACGTGGAGCCAACAACCGCCTTGCAACAGAGTGTTGCAGTCTAGGTATCTGTAGCTCAGGTTTGTCATCCTTCCTACTCAGGAAGCTTAGATATGATGATCTCCGTTCCAAACTCTCCCAGACACAAAAGGTCCCATAAGTCTATTGTCTCCTATTCACCACTTAGAAATTTGAAGTAGAAGCTGGGCGCTGGTGACTTGCACCTGTCATCCTAGCCACTCAAGAGCCTGAGAGCTGAGGATCACAGTCCAAAGCCAGACTGGGAGGAAATTCCTTGAGATGCTTCTCTCCAGTGAACTACCAAAATCCTGCAGGGGTGCTGTAGCTCAAGTGGTAGGGTGCTTGGCTTTAACTGAAGAGCTCAAGGATAGCTCCCAGGCCTAGACTTCAATTCCTCCAACTTTCAAGAAAAGAAAGAAAGAAACCTGAAGTGCAGTGCTGGGACTGTGACTTAGGGGTAGAGTGTTTTGCAGGTATGAATCCCTGGGTTTGATTCCTTAGTAAAACATCACTAGAAAAAAGCCTGAAGTAGCTGTGTGGCTCAAGTGGTAGAGTGCTATCCTTGCACAGGAGAAACTCAGGTACAATGTTCAGGTCCTGAGTTCAAACTCCAGGACAAGTGTATGCACACACACACATGCACACACACACGCGCACACACACACACACAGATACCAGAATTGAAGCTGTGATACCAAATGGTAAAATTCTGAGCTCATGGTCAGCATCCAGGCCCCGTGTTTAACCCCAAAACCTAGCCACCCAGGGCCCATTTAGAAGAGGTAAAATGTTTCAAAACCTGATGAGCTTCAACAGCCCTAAATAACAGGAAGCATTGTGATATTAGACATATGCTTGGATTTAGCAAGCTTCCAGAAATCTAGGAAGGCACTGTTGCCAATAATGAATCATTGTATTAGGTTCAGCTCCCTTATTGTCTGCCAGAAGGACCGTTGAATTAATTGTAGTAGGTTATTTCAACACTGGATCATCGTATAACAAAGACAGGATAAGTACAGGGAAGTTGGCCTGCCAAGGGAGGTAGCACAAATGAAGGCTTTCTGGCAAAACAAAGCACTGGGGAGAGTGATAGCTTGGGGTACAAAGAGGAATTTTTCTCCTAGCCTTCAGAGCCTGCCCACACTCCTCCTCACTAATTGTCCTAGATGGAGTTTTTTGTTACACAGCTGTACAGGAGTGAGGCTTTTTGTCTGCCTGTTCCAACAATGAAGCAGATTTTCTCCAGCAGCCTGGGGTGTGGAGAAAACCTCAGGCTCCTCTGAGAACAGTGAGGAGAGCCCCAGAACATGCACTGTCTTGTAAACACTCTCTGTGCTATGAAATCATTCTATTTAAAGCACATTTCCTAGCTGGGTGCCTTTCATCATAGGGACTCTGGACATTCACAGATAGAAATGCATGCATACATACAAGGGGAGACATGGAGTTACTTGTGTTTTGGTTTTTTTTTTGGCAGGTCCTGGGGTTGTATTTTGAGCCTAAGCACTGTCTCTGAGCTCATTTTGCTCATGGGTAGTCCTCTGCCCTTTAGTCACAACCCCATTCATGGTGATCTTTTATTCCTGTGATCCCTCAGAAGTAAGAGTGCTGTAGACTTTCCTGTCCTGGCTGAATTCAAACTGGCATTCTCTACCACTCAGACTCCTGAAGAACTAGGATTATAGGCAGGAACCTCTGACCCCTGGCTTTCTTTTCTTCTTGTTCTTTTTTGTTCATTGTGACAAAATGAAATCTTCACAGTGTCATTCTAATGGTTTGCATTTCGAAGTAAACTACCCAGGCCTTGAGTTCAAATGCCAGGACTCCCACCTACACATGGAGGGAGATCTTGAGAAAAGCTTTCTTATTCATGTGAATGCTTAATGGAATGTTATAAAAATAACAATTAAATTTGCAGTTAGTTCATGTATATTATTTAATTATATATACACTACTACCAATTATTGATAAATTATCCCTTACTTTATTTAAGTATTATGGTTGAATACATAACAAATATTAATTGCAAATTAGTCATTGTACTATAATTATTGTGTAAAATTTTATAATGTAGTCATACACTACTAATGTAATTGTTACTTTACAACATTCCATTCATATTGATATATAAAAAAGTAGTGGATTATGTCTTCCATTCTAGCACCATGGTATGATTATCCCAATTAAAGAATACTGACTACTTTTACATTAATGCTTTAATAAATATTCAACCATTATACTTCATTAAATGGAGGCATAATTTAATAATAATTCACAATATATATAATTTAATATCCTCACATTGTCTCTCTCTTATATGTATTGCAAACTACACATCTATCTATTTATCTAACCATCTATATCTATACCTACATCTACATCCATATCTATATATATCAGTCACAATTATAGCTTGTTCCCAGGTTCTCAGAACTGGCTGGTAGCTCAGTTTGCCAAAGGCTTTTGTTCTACAACTGACCCGTTCATAAGTTCGGCATTGTGGGCTGTGAGTTCAAATCCCAGCATGGCCACAATTTTATATGTGGAGTCAGAAGCCAATTTTGACACATACTTTTTCCTTCTCTGTGAAAGTCCTGGGTCTTAGTATGATGTATAATCCACATGCAAATATATCCATGTGATAATATGTAATAAATATAATAAATGGTATATATGTAATGAACTAAAATAAAACATAAGGTTAATAAATGTCATATGTATATAGATCTCATATATGAATATTATTTTTATCAGTGCTGGGGCTGAATTTGGTCCCTGGAAACTGGGCTGAAATTCTTGTCTTCAATGACGGTGAGCTTCCTCTGCCCCACAGTGCCACAGAGTTACCTAGACCCTGAATTCAAATCCCAGACCTGCCAGAAAAATGATCAAAATTCCAAGCAAGGCCCTTAATTTCTTTTGGCCAGGATTAGGGCTTGAACTCAGTTCATGGCAACTCTGCCTCAGCTTCGATCATCCTAGGCTGGGGTGCAGCATCTGGACCCCCAGTCCATCCTGAGATCCTAGGACCCGAGTTCAAATCTTGGGACTGGCAAAAAAAAAAAACAAAAACGGAGAAGCGCTGGGAAGGTGGCTTAGTTATAGATTGCTTGCCTTGCATGCATAAGACCCTGGGTTCCATTCCTCAGCACAACATAAGCAGAAAAAAGCAGGAAGTAGTGTTATGGCTCAAGTGATAGAGAGATAGCCTTGAGCTGAAGAGTTGGGGGACAGCACCCAGACCCAGAGTTCTGGCCCCAAACCGAAAAAAAAGAAAGAAAAAAATAGTGCCAGGAAAAAAAGGGAGAAGGATAAAACTGGGAAGTTCCAGAAGGCGGTTTTACATTTTTTCCTTTACAACCATCCTGGGTCTAAATATCAGGGACCGTAAAGTGTACATGACCTTGCACTGTTGAACTTTGGTGGGCTATCAGGGAAGCCATACCCAAAACCAGCAACCTAGGCCCGGCGTGTGAATCCCAGGACTGCCAACTATCAAGGGCGGGAGATCCAAAGAAAAGCATTCCAATATAAATCCATATGAATGGAATGTTGTAAAGTAACAATTACATTAGTAGTGCACAGTGCAGTGCAACAGAGCTACCCACACCTGAGTTAAAATCCTAGCACTGACAAAAGAGTTATCCTGATGTCAGAAGCCAGTTGTTGCACATGTTTTCTTCTCCTGTGAAAGTCCTGAGTATCAACTAAGAAGGGGAATTCATATACAACCCTATAACCATGGGAACCTTTTGTCATTCATGTCAGCACAGTTATCCCTGTCACCATACTTAGTAAAATACACAATACCTCCATGATGTAGATACAAAATAAGGAGAAGTTCACTAAACACAATATGCTCTTGACTGATGTATGTCAATATAGATTGTATGTTTAAATTATGAATTTATGACTATAGTCTACCACCTTGGGGATCAATGTCAGATCCTGGGACTGGCTTAGCTCCTAAGATGCTCACAGGTTGGTGTGTTAACCTTGACTTATTGGCCAATTGGTCCTACTAGGCCCTGAGTTCAGATCCCACCACTACCAACAAGTGGATCGTGGAGTAAGAAGACAAGTGTGAAACTTGTTTTCCTTTTTTCTGAATATCCTGTGTGATCCTGAGAATCCTGTCATGGTGGAGAACATTTCTACAAATCTAGATGCTCTGTGACAGGATGTCATCAATGAAATAAACAGAATGGGTTTCATCACAGGACAATCAATGGTAAATAAATGAATAAAACAAAAAATACAAAGAACAACCACACCAAACATCTATGGACTGAACATCTACAGGTAATTATAAATCCTATCTTTACAATGTATATAATTAGTATGTTTTCCAGAGCTTGGGTTTGAATTCAGGACTAGTGAACAGGCCTGACTTTCTCATCTTGAAGTACGGTGATCTTCCCCTTCATCCACATTGCTCCAGATTTACCCACATCCTGAGTTCAAATACAAAGCCTAGAAGAGTAAACGGCATGAATTGCAAGCCAAGGAGCTTTTTTTTTAAATTTTTACTTTTCTCAATATGGGGCTTGAACTCAGGTTGTAGCAACTCTGCTCAGCTTTGATCAACCTAGGCTGGGGTGCAGCCACTAGACCTATAGCTGCTCCTGGGATCCTAGACCCCCAGGCCTTGCAGGGAAAGCAATGCACAGAAAAAATGTGGGTCTGAATGGCACTGTTGCAAATGGTACTTCATCTTGCATTGGTGAAAGCTGCCAGGCTATTGGGGAGGCCATAGGCCTATGTGGCAACATCGTCCCTGATTTCGAGTACCCGTCCTTACTCCAACCAATATGCAGGAGATACTAAGAAAATGGTCCCCCATCCATAGGAATAACAATGGAATGTTTTCAATGTCACGGTTGAATGAGTTGATCGTGAATGATGCTCCTATAAAATTAGACAGCACCATTTCAAGAGGCTGATAGACTTTATTTAATATTTATGAAGCATTAAAAGAATTTTATTACTTACAGGAACACAATAATTTCAGGACACTCATTTCATTAAGGATGAAAACAATAATATTAATTACATGGATGCATAATTAAAACCCAAGAATTGGTAGGAATGTAATCTATATAACTGAATAATATATAGATATCTCTTACACTCGATAAAGATATATATTTATTAATGTACTGTCATCTTCATATCAATATTATTATTTTGTTAACTCCTGGGGCTTGATATCAGGTCCTGGGAAAAGCCTGTCAGCTCAATTTGCCCCAGGATGGAGTGCTGACACTCACCCATTCGTGAATTGGGCCTTGTCGGCTTGTAGGCCATGAGTTCAGATGCCAACACTGCGAAAAAAATGAATTGTGGAGTAAGAAGCTGAGGGTGACACATATTTTCCCTTTCTGTGAAAGTCCTGGGTGTCAGGTATGAAGTGGAATACATATGCAGACATATATCCTATGTAATTAATGTAATAAATGCTTTTTGTGTGGGGGGGGGTTTGGTCCTGGAGCTTGAATTCTGGGCCTGGGCGCTGTCCTTCAGCTCTTCAGCTCAAGGCTAGCACTCTACCACTTGAGCCAGAGTGCCACTTCTGCCTTTTTTCTTTTTGCTTATGAGGAATCGAACCCAGGGCCTCATACATGCAAGACAAAAGTTCTACCACTGAGCTACCTTCCCAGGCCCATGTAATCAATGTTTTATGTGACATAATAGTCAATAAAATAAATGTTCAATGCAATGCATGAATAAAATAAAAAATTAAATAACTGCACTGAATGAAATATAGTCAACATATCTTTATAAATATAAATCATATATGTAAATTGTACATGAATAGGATGTTTTTTAGTGGTGGGGATCTATTTCAGGCCTAAGGAACAGACTTGAATTTCTTGACTTCAAGGAAACCAGCTTTCCTTTCCCACAAAGTACATCAGAGTTACCAAGACCATGAGTTCCAAAACCAGTACTGGCAAAAAAATGGCTCCTTTATAGTATGTGAGACCCAATTCTTAGTTATTTCATTATGCCTCCATTTTATTAATGTGATTGTTTAAATGCTCAATAAAATATTAACTAACATAGATCAGTGTCCTATAATATAATTGTGTATAATTTTATATTGGAATCATTCAAGAACTGCTCATTCAATGATGACACACATCACATTCTGTTGTTAATCATATGGATAGGAGTAAGTTTTTTGGATCTTCTGCCATTTGGAGGTGGCAGGACCAGGATTCGAACTGTGGGCTACAGCTCCCAACACTTAAACCCAAGGATAGGGAACTAACCTGTTTGTCCAAGAACATCAGCAAGACCAGTGATTAAGCAAGCACCAGTGGCTCTCAGCAGTCCTCGTTGATACTTACAAGGCTGTGATTGGAGAATCATGGTTGAAGTCATCCTAGGCAGGAAAGTCCTTGAGACCCCTTTCCAACTTCAGTGACAACAAAGCCAGAAGTGCTGTGGCTCTAGTTTGGAGGGCCAGCCTTGAGCAAAAGTAGCTCACAGACTGTGCCCAGATCCTGAGTTCAAGGTCCAGGACTGGCAACAAACAGACATACACAATAATCTGTGCAGCCATCCGGTTAAAGCTGGTCACCCTCTTGTCTCCAACTGAATTGACATTGTTCCCTGGGAAAAGGGCTGGGGAGATGCTAACTTCTTGACTCTGCCCATGCTGCTTGCATCACAGGATTCCGGCCATACCCCCATTTTTTCATGGTTCTTTCTCACCAATGGGATACAAGAATGATAGCCACGCCCACATTCAATGTTGCCTAGTAGCACCGGGATTCCCACTGTTAGTTTACACCACTAACAGCAGTTGAGGAAAGTGAGGTGTTTGAGTAGTGAGGAAGAGACTCAAGGCGACAAGTGGGAAATGGAGAAGCCTGCCTTCGCCCCAGCAGCTTTCCCCCTTTCCTAAGTTTCGAGATTTCAAATATCAGGCAATGTCATGCTGCCAGCCCAATTAAAGCCCCAACCTGATCCCTGGACCTGGTTCTCTACTTTGGGCCTATTTGTCCACAATCCCACTGCCATCACTTGTCGCCCCACCTGGAGCAGCCTACAGCAGCTTCTCCCAGCAGCACAGGTGAGTGGCCACCCCCAAATCATCCCTACCGAGGGACCCCCCCTGGGGGCACCATGACCCCTGCTTGTTTCTTCAATCTGGCTCTGATGAGCCAACTTTCTGTCTTGGGCATTTATGAAACAGAGACTCAATATATGCTCTGACTGGGCTGGATCGAGGTCCGCATAGATGTGACAGGTATGCTCCTCCAGGCCTGGTCCTCTGTAGTTGGGATGGTAGACATGTAGCAACATGGCCAGTCATCAATTTAGATGGCTTATTCCCAACTTTTAGTCCAATCCCAATCCTTCTCCTTCCCCACCCCCCACCCCCCGCACCGACGTTGTAAAGCTAGTTTTGGACATGACAACTTGTACTTCTCATTGTTGCAACAGATCCACCTGTATCCTTAAACAACTGGTTTTAAGCCATCTCCTCCACAAGTTATACTGACATCAAATATATTGAAAGCAGGGGTTATACTGTGGGGGATGGACATACAAAGCAACAAAGAGATAATCTTATAAATGCTTTAGAAACATATGCATGATAGAAAAAAACATTAAAATACACATCTAAGGTTTCATTTTCCTTACATCACATTATCTGACCTTTTCCGCTTGACTCATACATATGCTAGATACTACAAATAAGGGAAACCATTGGACCTATGTTTCTTTGGGCCTGGCTTAATTCACTTAATATAATTTTTTCCAAGTTTTTCCATTTCCTAACAAATGGGGCAATGTCATTCTTTCTGATGGAGGCATAGAATTCCATTGTGTATATAAACCACATTGTCTTGATTCATTCATCTACTGAGGGGCATCTGGGTTGGTTCCATATCTTAGCTATGGTAAACAATGCTGCAATAAACATAGTTGTGCTGGTAGCTTTAGTGTGGTCTTGTTTGTAAACATTTCGGTAAATGCCCAAAAGTGGGATTGCTGGGTCATAGGGGAATTCTATGTGAAGTCTTTTGAGGAACCTCCATACTGCTTTCCAAAGTGGTTGAACAAGTTTACATTACCACTAACAATGAAGTAAGGTTCCTTTCTGTCCACATCCCCTCCAGCATCTGTTGTTGTTAGAGTCCTTGATTTTTGCCGTTCTAACTGGAGTGAGGTGATATCTCAATGTTGTTTTGATTTGCATTTCTTTTATGGCTAGGGATTTTGAACATTTCTTCATGTGTCTATTGGTCATCCTACTTTCTTCTTCAGAGAAGTTTCTCTTTAAGTTTTTCACCCACTTATTTATTGGGCAGTTGTTTCTTTGAGGATTTGTTGTTGGGTGGTTAAATTTTTTGAGTTCCAAGTATATTTTAGATATGAGACCCTTGTCCGTTGTATGGCTAGTAAAGATCTTCTCCCAATCTGTGGGCTTTCCATTGATCTTGCTAGCTATGTCATTTGCCCTGCAGAAGCTCTGCAACTTTATGCAATCCCATTTGTCCAACCTTTCTTTGATTTGTTGTGTTTCTGGGTCTCTATTCAGAAAATTTCGGCCTGAGCCAAGGAGACCTAGGGTTTCTCCTATTCCATCCTGTAATGTTTTCAGAGTGTCTGTTTTGACTCTGAGGTCTTTGATCCATTTGGAGTTGATTCTGGTGCAGGGTGATATATAAGGATCTAGCTGGAGTTTTCTACATGTAGTTAACCAATTTTGCCAGCACCATTTAATGAAGAGGTTGTTTTTCTTCCATTCTATTGTTTTAGCTCACTTATCAAAGATTAGATGGCTATAAGTCTGTAGGTTCATTTCTGGGTTTTCAATTCTATTCCATTGATCCTGAGGTCTGTTCTTATGCCAATACCAAGCTGTTTTGATTACTATGGCTTTATAGTAGAGTTTGAAATTTGATATTGATATTCCTCCAGCAGTGTTCTTTCCATTGAGGAGTGTTTTTGGTATTCGGGGTCTTTTATTGTTCCATATGAATTTTTGGATTGCCTCTTCTATTTCCTTGAAGAATGAGGGTGGAATTTTGATAGGTATTGCGTTGAATTTGTAGATAGCCTTGGGAATTATTGCCATTTTCCCGATGTTAATCTTTCCAATCAAGGAGCATGGCAGGTTTTGCCATTTTTAAAGTTCTGGGGTGATTTCCTTTTTTAAGATTTTAAAGTTTTCATCAGAGAGGTCCTTCACTTCTTTAGATAAATTAATTCCTAGGTATTTTATTTTTTGTGGGGCTATTACAAATGGAGTTGCTTTCCTAATTTCAGCCACACTTTTCTCATTGTTGGCATATAGAAAAGCCATTGATTTTTTGGGGTTAATTTTATAACCTGCTATTTTGCCAAAGTTTTGAATCAGCTTGAGTAATTTGGGAGTGCAGTCTATGGGATTCTTTAAATATAAGATCATGTCATCTGCAAAGAGGGAGAGTTTTATTAATTCTTTCCCTATTTGGATCTCCTTTATGTTTGCATCTTGTCTTATTGCTGTATCTAGGCATTCTAATACTAGATTGAAGAGAAGTGGAGAGAGTGGGCATCCTTGTCTTGTTCCTGAGTTAAGAGGAAATGGCTTTAGTTTTTCACCATTGAGTATAATTCTGGCTGTATGTTTGTCATATACAGCCTTCATTGTATTGAGGAATGTTCCATGGATTCCTAATTTTTCCAATACCTTCATCATAAAGGGGTGTTGGATCTTGTCGAATGCTTTTTCTGCATCTATTGAGATAACCATGTGGTTCTTATTCTTGCTCCTGTTGATGTGGTGAATAATATTAATGGATTTGCGTATATTGAACCAGTTTGCATCCCTGAAATGAATCCTCTTTGACCATGGTGTATGATTTTTGGCATGAATGGTTGAAGTCGATTGGCCAAAATTTTGTTGAGAAGTATTGCATCAATGTTCATCAAAGAAATGGGTCTATAGTTCTCTTTCTTTGATGAGTCCCTGCCTGATTTTGGGATGAGGGTTATGACGGCTTCATAGAATGTGTTCGGTAGTGAGCTTTCTCTTTCAATTTCATTGAAGAGTTGGAGGAGTATTGTTGTGAGCTCTGCTTTGAAGGCCTTGTAAAATTCCGCTGTAAAACCATCCAGACCTGGACTTTTCTTAGGTGGGAGGTCTCTTATTGCTGTTTCTATTTCAATGCTTGATATGGGCCTGTTAAGGTGGCTTAACTCATCTTGGTTTAGTTTTGGCATGTCAATATTTGCTAGGAAAAGGTCCATTTCTGTCAAGTTCTCAAACTTATTAGCATAAAGTTTTGAGAAGTATTCTCTTATAATGTTCTAAATCTGGTTGTTTCTGTGGTGATGTTTTCATTCTCATCTCTGAGTTTGTTAATTTGGGTGTGTTCTCTTCTTTTTCTCATAAGATTTGCTAAGGGTCTGTCAATTTTGTTAAGTTTTTTGAAGAACCAACTCTTTCTTTTGTTGATTCTTTCTATAGTTTTTTTGGATTCTAATTCATTTAATTCTGATTTAATTTTGATTATTTCTTTCTGTCTACAGGATTGGGGTTTATCTTGCTGCTCTTTTTCAAGGAGGTTTAGATGTGTCATTAAATTGCTAGTTTCAGATCTCTCCAATTTGTTGATGTAGGAGCTCAGAGCTATAAACTTGCCTCTGAGTACTGCCTTTGCTGTGTCCCAGAGGAGCTGGTAATTTGTGTGTTCATTTTTGTTGAATAGCATGGACATTTGAATTTCCTTTCTAATCTCTTCCATGACCCACTCTTGATTCAGCAGTGTGTTGTTTAGCCTCCATGTGATACCGGACTTTCTTTGGTGGCTTTTGGTGTTGAGTTCTAATTTTATTCCCTTGTGGTCAGAGAGAATGCAAGGTATAACTTCACTGTTTCTGAATTTAGACAAGTTTGCTTTGAAGCCTCAAATGTGGTCTATTTTAGGAAATGTTCCATGTGCTGCTGAGAAAAACGTGTATTCTGATGCTGCTGGGTGAAATGTTCAGTAGATGTCTGTTAAGTCTACTTGATCTATGCAGCTGTTTAGATCTGCCGTTTCTATGTTGAGTTTTTGCCGAGTTGATCTATCTAGTGGGGAGAGTGGTGTGTTAAAATCCCCAACAATTAATGTCTTTTGATCTATATGCGATTGAAGGAACGTAGTGTTTCTTTGATAAATTTGGGTGCTCTATTTTTTGGCGAATAGATATTTAGAATTGTAATATCCTCCTGAAGGAGAGATCCTTTAATTAGTATGTAGCGACCTTCTTTATCTCTTCTCACGAATTTTAATTTGAAGTCTATTTTATCTGATATTAGGATTGCAACTCCTGCCTGTTTGTGGGGTCTGTTTACTTGGGAGATTTTGTTCCAGCCTTTAACATTGAAAATGTGCTTGTTTTTACGGGCAGGATGTGACTCCTGAAGGCAGTAGATAGAAGGGTCCTGTTTTTTTATCCAACTAGAGAATCTATGTCCCTTAATTGGAGAGTTCAGTCCATTAACGTTAAGAGATAGGACTGAGAGGTATTTGGGAGTTCCTGCCATGTTATCCACCTTCTTGGGGGCTGCGAAAACTGGGTTCTTCCTATGGTTCTTGGATTCTCCGTTTGTGTGCATTTTCTTGGCCTTTGTTGCAGTCTTGTTGGTTTTCTATGTGTAGGACATCTTTAAGAATCTTTTGTAGGGCTGGTTTGGTGGAGATGTATTGTTTCAATTTTTATTTGCTATGGAAGATTTTTATTTGGCCTTCAGTTATGAAGGAGAGTTTAGCTGGGTACAGTATTCTTGGTTGACAGTTGTTTGTTTTTAGGGCATGGCATACATCATTCTAGGCTCTTCTTGCTTTGATTGTCTCTGCTGAGAAATCTGAGGTGATTCTAATTGGTTTCCCATTATAGGTGATTATCCTTTTCTCTTTGACAGCTTTAAGGATCTTTTCCTTGGTCTGAGTTGATCCTGTGTGGATTATAATGTGACGGTGGGATGTCCTATTCTGGTCTGGTCTATTTGGGGTTCTAAAAGCTTCTTGTATGTGAATAGGCCTATCTTTTTGTATGTTTGGGAAGTTCTCTGCTAGGATCTTGTTAAACAAATTTCCTAGACCATTAACTTCTGTTTCTAGGTGCTCCTCTTCACCCATTATCCTTAGATTAGCCATTCTGATGGTGTCTTCCAGGTGTTGGATAGATCTATCATATTTCTTGGACTTGTCTTATATGGTTGTATGTTCCTTCTCTATAATATCTAGGCTGTCTTCAATCCCTGAGATTCGATCTTCTGCATGGTCTAATCTGCTGTCAAGACTCTCTACTTTGTTTTTTGTCTCTTTTCCTTCTAATTGGTCAGCTTTGATGGCTTCAAGTTCTTTGTTGAAGCTCTGTTTTAGATCTTGTATGAATTTCTTTACTTCCTTAATTTGGTGTTCAGTGTTTGTTCTCAAATCACTTAGTTGATTGGTTATGGTTTCTTTGGACTCCCATTCCTTCTGTAGGGTTCCATTCAGCATTCCCTTCGTGGTCTCCCTGACTTCCTTCAGCTCTTTGTTGATGGATTCCATGAATGCCTTTAGTGATCTTTGTGTATTTTCTACCTGGTCTCTCAATTCCTGAATTACTCTTTGATTAGCTTCCTCAAGTTCGTGGGATTCCTGCAGTTCTCTTTGAGTGTTCTCAGCCTGCTTGCGCCATTCTTCCCTTTCTCTTTGAGTATTCTCAAGTTGTTCACGCAAATCCTGTATCAGTTTTTGAGTAGCTTCCTCACGCTTATGATATTCCTGTATAAATTTTTGGGATGCCTCCTCTCTCTCCCTATCACGCTCATACAGAGTCCTTTGTAAGTTGTCAAACTTCTCATTTATCATGTTTGCCACCAATGTTTGTAGAGCTATTTGGGAACTCTCCTCTGGATTGTTCATTATCTGTTCTGACCCCTGATTATCAAAATTGGGAATTGAGATACCCGGATTTGTCATTTTTCTTGTGTTTTTCTGGCTTACTCTGCCCATTTGAGATGAAAATAGTACCAGTTTTGTGCTAGAACACTATCTTAAGGCAACCATCGACCAACGTTTGCATTTATACAGTCAATAGACTACAGATACAATCTCGTTCAACAGATACATCTATTCAACATCAAACAACTATATGTTAATGGGCTTCGAACAGCAGAGAAGAATTTGGAAAACCAGAAATTTTTAGGGTTAGGGAGAGATGTGGGTAAAAAATAGGAATAGATTGGTATGGGGAGGCACAGGGAGAGTTAAGTATGTCCTAATCTCAATAGAGGAAATAGGTTGGGTAGGATGCAAGTAGAGAGAGAGAGAAAAAGAAGAAAGGGAAATGAAATGAAAAGAGACCAGAAAAAAATAGAATCGTACAAATTAATATAGATATGGAGATTGAAAGACCACCTATTTAGATAGGAATGTGAATATATTGAGAAAACAGGAGGGAGATAGAGGAGATGTGAAAAACTTAAAAAAATGCTTAAAATATTTTATAGGTATAAAGAGGTAGTACTGCTATTAAGAAATTTAAGTCTCAGAGGTTTTGGATTGAGTAATAAATTTGTGGATTAAGTGTGTACACAATGGGTGATAGGGTCTACTAGTTATCTATGGGTTTATCTGAGGATGTGCAGGACAAAAGTTAAGTCACATACAGAAGAACAAAAGAGAGGAAAAGGTGAAAAAGATAAGAAAGGGAGAAAAAAGATCAGAGGTTCAGTAGAGCTAGACAAAAAACAAAAAGTTAATTAAGAAAGAAAGAAAAAGAGAAAGAAGACAAGAAAAGAAAGGAAAACGCACATTCATGTATTCCTAAAATAAAAATTATAAGAGGGAAAAAAATAGCTGGAAAACAATTATTTTTTCAAAAAAGGAAAAAATTAAAGATTAACAAAAGTTTTAGAAAAGGAAAAAAAAATTTATATATATATATAAGGTACCAAAAAAAAAGAAAAAGAAAAAAGAGAAGAAGAAGAAGAAAAAAAAAGTTCTTTGATTTTTTTAAATATTTTTTTGGAGGGGTGGGAAGAATCCTGTATCTCCCTTTTGTCTGTAACCAGCCTCTTGTTGGAGTCTCTGGTCAGCTTGAGGTCGTGTAGCTTGATTGGTTTCTTAAGTCATTTTTTTCGAACAGGCAGAAAAATGCTCTGCTTTACCCAATGTTTTGAGATCCCCCTCCCAGGTTAGTTTAATGGGAGGGTGATCTGCTTTGAGAATCACAAAAGAGGGGTGATGAGGCTAAGTTCTGGTAGAGTTGAGGCCTTTCAACAAACAGTAGCTTTTCCCTGGGGCTATTTTGTGAAAAACTCACAGAGCCCAGCCTGGAGCCATTCTCAGGTTTTCTGTTTTTCAATTGATTGTGGAGGCTGCTAGAGGGAGGGGCAGCCTCTGGCTTTAGTTACACAGTGAGGAAAGCAACTCCAATGGCTGGTGCCTGAGCTGGGTGACTTTTCCTTGGATGGAGCTGACTCTGGCAGGTCACTTCACGTTAAGTTCTTGTGACCTGCTAAATGACTCGTTTTATTCCAAGGCCTGAGTTGGAGCTAGCAGCTCCTCCCAGCTTTGTCCGTATCCAAGATGGAGATCACCGGTGCTGCGGGGGGGGGGGGGGAGCGGTGGCCTTCCCTCCTCTGCTCGCTGAGAAGGAGTGAGGACGTCGGGCTTGTACTCACCCCGAGTCTTGGGTCCTGGGTCGTCTCTGGTCTGCAAACTGCAGGATGAAGATGTCCGCTCCTTGTTGGTTCTTGCTGGTGTTGAGTAGAATCTGCTCGCCCGCTGCATCTGGCTCCTTCATCTCGGACTCTCTGTGTGAGCACTCAGGTATGGCCGTGGCTACAGTCTCCGCGGCGATCCTGGCGCTGCCGCGACCCTGCCGCCAGGGCGGCGGCTGCTGGCAGGTGCTCAGATGTGTCTCCTTGTCTTGGCTTCCCCTCTCTTGTCTAACTCTCTGTCCTGTGATGGCACACTTGGTGTGTTTCTCTGGCTTAGGATTGTTCACTGGAACTCTAAAACTGCTTTCTATGCGAGAGCTTGTTCAGATTCCAGCTTCTCCTCCACCATCTTCTGTATCTTTATTTAAACAACTATTTTTTCCCTTTCCCCCTCCACAATTTATACTGACATCAAATACAGTGAAAGTGGGATTCATAATGTGGGGGAGGAACATAAAAAGCAACAGAAAAATAATCTTATAAATGCATTAGAAACAAATGCATGAAAGAAAAAAAAAACTTTTAAATACATATCTTAGGGTTCATTTTCCTAACATCACCTTATCTGACCTGTTCTGCTTGACTCATACATATACTAGATTTTGGAAATAAGGGAAACCATGGGACCTCTGTTCATTTGAGTTTGGCTTTCTTCACTTAATATAATTGTTTCCAAATCTTTCCATTTCCTAACAAATGGGGCAATGTCATTCTTTTTGATGGAGGCATAGAATTCCATTGTGTATATATACCACATTTTCTTGATCCATTCATCTACTGAGGGGCATTTGGGTTGGTTCCATATCTTAGCTATGGTAAATAATGCTGCAATAAACATAGTTGTGCTGGTAGCTTTAGTGTGGTCTTGTTTGTAAATATTTGGGTACATGTTCAAAAGTGGGATTGCTAGGTCATAGGGGAACTTTATGTGGAGTCTTCTGAGGAACCTCCATACTACTTTCCAAAGTGGTTGAACAAGTTTACACTCCAACCAACAATGAAGTAAGTTTCCCATCTCTCCACATCTCCTCCAGCATCTGTTGTTATTAGAGTTCTTGATTTTTGCCATTCTAACTGGGGTGAAGTAGTATCTTACTGTTGTTTTGATTTGCATTTCTTTTATGTCTAGGGAGGTTGAGCATTTCTTCATGTGTCTATTGGCCATCCTTCTTTCTTCTTCAGAGAAGTTTCTCTTTAAGTCATTAGCCCACTTATTTATAGGGCAGTTGTTTCATTGAGGATTTGTTGTTGGCAGATTTAATTTTTTGAGTTCTAAGTATATTTTAGATATGAGACCCTTGTCCGTTTTATGGTAGGTGAAGATCTTCTCCCAATCCGTGGACTTTATATTGATCTACCTAGCTATGTCCTTTGCCATGCAGAAGCTCTGCAAGTTCATGCAATCCTATTTGTCCAACCTTTCTTTGATTTGTTGTGTTTCCATGACTCTATTAAGAAAATTCGGGCCTGGGCCAAGGAGACCTAGGTTTTCTCCTATTCCATCCTGTAATGTTTTCAGAGTGTCTGCTTTGACTCTGAGGACTTTGATCCATTTGGAGTTGATTCTGGTGCAGGGTGATATATAAGATCTATCTTTAGATTTCTACAAGTAGTTAACCAATTTTTCCCGCAGCATTTACTGAAGAGGCTGTCTTTCTTCCGTTCAATTTTTTTACATCCCTTATCAAAGATTAGATGGCTATAGGTCTGTAGGTTCATTTCTGGCTTTTCAATTCTATTCTATTGGTCCTCAGGTCTGTTCTTGTGCCAGTACCAAGCTGTTTTGTTTACTATGGCTTCATAGTAGAGTCTCAAATTTGGTATTGATATTCCTCCAGCAGCGTTCTTTCTGTTGATGAGCGTTTTTGGTATTCAGGGTCTTTTATTGTTCCATATGAATTTTTGGATTGCCTCTTCTATTTCCTTGAAGAACGATGTTGGAATTTTGATAGGTATCTCATTGAATTTGTAGATAGCCTTGGGAAGTATTGTCATTTTCACAATCTTAATCTTTTCAATACTGGAGCAGGGGAGGTTTTGCCATTTTCTATGTTCTGTTTTGATTTCCTTTTTCAAGTTTTTAAAGTTTAGATCATAGAGTTCCTTCACTTCTTTGGTTATGTTAATTCCTAGGTATTTTATTTTTTGTGGGGCTATTACAAATGGAGTTGCTTTCCTAATTTCAGCCACACCTTTCTCATTGTTTGCATAAAGAAAAACCATTGATTTTGGAGGGTTAATTTTATACCCTGCTACTTTGCCAAAGTTTTGAATCAACTTGAATAATTTGGGAGTGGAGTCTATGGGATTCTTTAAATACAAGATCATGTCATCTGCAAAGAGGGAGAGTTTTATTTCTTCTTTCCCTATTTGGATCCCCTTTATGTTTGGATCTTGTCTTATTGCTGTAGCTATGCATTCTCATACTAGATTGAAGAGAAGTGTAAAGAATGGACATCCTTGTCTTGTTCCTGAGTTAACAGGAAATGGCTTCAGTTTTTCATCATTAAATATAATGTTGGCTGTAGGTTTGTCATATACAGCCTTTATTGTATTGAGGAATGTTCCATGGATTCCTAATTTTTCCAAAACCTTCATCATAAAGGGGTGTTGGATCTTGTTGAATGCTTTTTCTGCATCTATTGAGATAACCAGGTGGTTCTTATCCTTGCTCCTGTTGATGTGATGAATAATATTAATTGATTTGTGTATATTGAACCAGCTTTGCATCCCTGAAATGAATCCTGTTTGATCGTTGGGTTGATTGGCCAAAATTTTGTTGAGAAATTTTGCATCAATGTTCATCAAAAATGGGTTCATAGTTTTCTTTCTTTGATGAGTCCCTGCCTGGTTTTGGGATGAGGGTTATGATGGCTTCATAAAATGTGTTAGCTTGTGATCTTTCTCTTTCAATTTCATTGAAGAGTTGGACGATTATTGGTGTGTGCTCTGCTATGAAGGAGTAAAAAAAAAATTATAGAAGGTGCAAAAAAAATGAAAAAAAGTTTTTTGATTTTTTGGGGGAGGGGTGGGAAAAATCCTGTATCTCCCTCGTGTCCATAACCAGCCTCTTGTTGGATTCTCTGGTCTACTTGTGGTGTTTGAATTTCCTGTGGCTTGGTTGGTTTCTCAAGTCAATATGTTTGCACAGGCAGATAAATGCTCTGCTTTACCCTGGATTTTGTGATCCTCTTCCCAAGCTAGTTCAATGAGAGGGAGATCTGCTTTGAGTGTCACAAAAGAGGGAGATGGCATTTCCTGAAGTTTGGAGATGCTGTGATGAGGCTAGGTTCTGGGTAGAGTTGAGCCCAGCCAGGAGCCACTCTCTGGGTTTATGTTTACTAAATTTCAATAGATTGTCAAGGCTGCTAAAGAGAAGGGCACCCTCTGTCTCTGATAAACCAGTGAAGAAAGCCATTCCTGGGGCTGATGCTTGAGCTGAGTGACTTTTCCCTGGCTGGAGCTGAGTCTGCAGGTCACTTTAGGTTCTTGTGACCTGCTAAATGACTCTAGTTTTCTTCCAATGCCTGAATTGTAGCTAGCAGCTCCAGCGAGCTTTGTCAGTATCCAAGATGGAGATCTCCGGTACTGGGGGTGGGGGGGATGGCCTTCCCTCCTCTGCTCCCTGAGAGGAAGTGAGGACGTTAGGCCTCTACTCAAGCCGCGTCTTGGTTCCTGGGTCATCTCTGGTCTGTGAACTACAGGATGAAGATGTCTGCTCCTTGTCAGTTCTTGCTGGTTCCTTCTCCCGGACTCTCTCTGTTTCAGGTATGGTTGGTATGGCCACCCCTGACACAGCTGCTGCAGCAGCGGCATCTCCTGGCAAGTGCTCCAATCTGTCTCCTTCCCTGGATTTTCCCTCTATGGCCTAACTCTTTGTCCTGTGATGGCACACTTGGTGTGATTCTCTGGCTTAGGACTGTTCACTGAAACTTCAAATCTGCTTTCTATGTGAGAGCTTGTTTAACCTCCAGCTTCTCCTCCGCAATCTTACTGGAACTTCCCGGCAAATTATTTGTTTCTGTAATACTCTCAACTAGAAGTTTACAGAAAAGTTATGTATGAGTAAAAACACACTCAAAAAAGTGAGGGACTGAATTTCCTTCAAGCCTTCGGATTCTTTTCTTTTTTTATTTTTTATTGTAAAGATACTATACAGAGGGTTTCAGTTACATGAGCAAGGTAATGAGTACACTTCCTATTGAGTTTTGTTAGCCCCTCCATTGTTTTCCCCCTACCATCCCTTCACTCCCTAACTTCCCTGAGGTTCTTTGTTTTAATGGTGGTTGTGATTGCATAATGACAATTGTTCCCTTCTGCTCCCTAAAAATAAGGGATTCAATTATCACTATGTATACAAACAATACCTAAGTTAATAGTTGTAATCACAAGCTAGATTGATGCCTTAGTTTGTGGACCTACCTGTAGCCACTCACTCCCCCTCCCCTGCAGTAGAATGAATATAAAGCATGTTAAGTGGGATTTGGGGTTCTGGAACCTGGCAATGAGGCTTTAGGTCCTCTGGTGTCTTCTTTCCCATCACTTCCTGTGATTTCTCAGTTCTTTGGCCAGGTATCCCGTCATCTTGTCTATTCCATGGTTGTGGTTAGTGACAGTACTGATATTTTGAACACCTCAAAACAAACTATGGAAAAACACTTCCTCAAAGAAAATTCACAAATGTATAGGAGCACATGAAAAGATACCAAATATCAGCAGTCACCCTGTGATCCTCTAGCAAGAAAGTATAATTCAGGAGTATCTTATCTTCTGATAATATAAGCGATGGACAATTGTCCCTTTTGTACATTTGGTATTTGGTATTGCATAAATTTTCAGAAACACATATACATTGTGAAATAATGTTATTTATTTCATAGGTCACAAACCACGTCACTGGAGTGATGATCCTAATGTGTTATCTCAGTTGCCTGATTCAGATTTAGATGAGTGTGAATTGCATAATTATGAACATTTCTCCATGAAACTTCACAACACAGAATGAAGTGTGAAGGTCAGGGCACTCCATACCTATAAAGATTTTACATATATTACAGTAATACACACCTAAGCTGCTCAGCAATCACAGCACGTAGGTTTGTTATAATTGTCTTCAGATCAGAAATACTCTAGAGTTTAAAGTAGAATGATGGGCTGTACATTTTCAACACAAAAGTGACGATCACCCCCTGCAATTATTCTCAGTGGAAAATCCTTCCTATACATTTTACTGGCTTAGCTTCTACTCTGTGCTTTACCATTATCAGGCAGGATCACACTGTATTGAGCTACAATACAGCAGCAACCTTAGCTGCCTTTGAAATTTACCTCCAATCTTGATACCAAGGTCAACTCCGCATCTCTAATCACATAGTTAGTAGACACCTGAACTTTCCAAGCTTGGTTAAAAATTCAGCTATCATTGCTCATTGTGAGTGTAAATATCTCACTCCATTAGATATATTGTGTATAATCTTGTATTTCCACCATTGCCTTAGATGTTGGGTTTTGATATAGAGCTTTTAGTTTGCACTTGATTTATAGATGTGTTAGTGATGCCAGTTGAACTGCATATATTATAATGTAAGTAATTTGATGTTTTGACATATGAATTTAATTTTGGCAATTGAGGAAGTCAATACACACCACTCACAAAAGTTTCTTTAGATGTATTGGTATTGCTTTATTGTGAACTTCCTAAGAGCTAGTCATAGGAGTACATGTCCTAATCCCATCACTTCTGTCAGTGAGACAAGGTTTGAAAGGTCCCGAACACTTGGCACTTCATAGTGAGAAGGTTTCTACAATGAAGGGTGAGAGAATAGCAAAAAGAACAAATCAATCTTCCAACTGATTTGTTACATGTTCTTGACACTTAGCCATTAAGACACCATAATAATATTTTTATGACTTCTTACCTACTCTTTTCCTGTTTTGAGATGTTTTATTTATGGATCTCTAAGAAATCATATAATAAATTATATAAGAAACATAAAAATAATTTGTTTGGGATATATAACCTAAAAGGAATAATTTCAGGAAAGTATTAAGCACATAAATATAATGCACACCTAAAATTGTCTCTTTATTTAAAACTTCAGCAGTTGTAGTTTATTTATTCTGATAACAAAGATTATAAACTAAGTTACAATAATATTCCAAATGGAACACAGAACTAGAAACATGAAGGGTAGCACTAAAGAATGCTACTGCTACCACTAATAGAGTAAGAATAAAATTTAGGCAAAACTCATTCAGAGTAAAAGCCACAGGACAGCCCAACATTACTTTAATTGTTTCATATGAAGAAAAGACCTTTTTTTGTAAAGACAAATTTTCACCCATATTAACATCAGTTGGGTATATCTTTCTTAAGGCTGTGCCTATGTTGATGGAAGCTGACTTCTTTGGGACCTACTACACAATGTCCAGACCCCATTCCAAGCACTGCACCTGCATTAGGGTAATTTTAGTCCTCATGATAGTTCTTCCAGTTAGGAAATGAATTAAGTGTTTTATTAAAAACAGAAGTAGACAACAAGGCCAAACAAATTTCCCAAGTACTTAATACTGATCAACTGTAGACCCATAATACAAATCCAGGTTTCCACCAGGCATATCTGAGGATATGCCATAAGTTTCACATTCATTACCTTTCACAATGTATGGAACAGATAAACCTACATTATCTTCCTAATTATGGTTATAATGGTAATAACATTGCTACAGAATATACATATTTTTTAAATGAAAAAGGTGTGGGTAATGACATTGTAGGTGATCTTTATACCAAATAAAGCCTGAGCAAAAAAGTAAAGTAAGGAGCTGGGAAGGTGGCTCAGTGGTAGAGTGATTGCCTTGAATGCATGAAGTCCTGGATTCAATTCCTCAGCATCACATAAGCAAAAAGAAAAAAAGTTGAAAGTGGTGATGTGGCTCAAGTGGTAGAGTACTAGTCTTGTGCTGAAGAGCTGAAGAACAGCACCCATGCCCAGAGGTCAGGCCCCACGACCGGACCCCCCCCCCCATAAAAAGAAAAATAAAAGAACCTAGTTCCCAAATTTAAGTCATCGTACTAGCACTCATATACCATATATAAGGTTCCTAAAATATAGAGTGAGTTAATTTGTCCAAACCTGGTCATAGATTAAATATGAGGTGTCAAAAAGTATGTAAGTCTGAAATGTCTCCAAGTTATTTTGACAAGAGAGCTGGAAGAGTTATCACTTAATAAAATAGTAATGAGGGATTGGTTTGTAGACAGAGATCAAAGCTCACTTTGGGATCTTTTGAGTTTACTAAAATCAGTAGCTAGGAGTTGTCAGTAGACAGGATGCTATTAAGGACTTGAATTAAAGAAAACAGAGCTGGAGAAAAATACAGAAATAATTACTGGACTCAGTAGTAACAACCATGAGAAGGAATATTACAGATCTAAGCCCTGGGATACACAAATATGTAAAACATGACAAATGAAGAAAAACAGTAATAAGTATGAAATGCAGACTTATATGGGTAGGTATTTTTCATGTTTAAGGGCAATTAAGTGATTGTGTGATGACCTAAAATTTACAAAGTTGGTAAGGTCAACTGTCCCTTGGGCCAACCATAGCTAAAAGTTTAAGTAAAATGGGGCCACAATAGTGTTTATAGTGTGTCTTGATTTACCAAAGAGAAAATAGGCCAATATTTGGAAAGCCACTTTTTGGACATGTGGTTGGAGTGGCAATTACTGCAGTTTGTTCAAGTGTTAGTAGGAAGCTACAGATTTAGCACAATGATAGCAATCTTTCAGGGATCTGGTAGATTTTCCCTCTGTCTTCAATTTCCCTGTTTTTCTGAGACCTAAAATATCATTACTGGAAGCCTGTTCAAATTGTGCCTTTGGCAAGTTAACAGATAGTCAGTCTATCACAAGCCCAAATAAAAGAGAATGGGAACAGGTCTACATTGAGCACTCACAGTAGACGGGTCTCTGGACTTTCTCAGGAAGAGCCTTCTGCCATTGTTGGATGGATAGGGCTGGATAATATGTAAAATAGACACCATATATAGAAAGTATTCTGCTAAGTTGACACTTGAGATATCGGATGTTTTATCTGCATTGTGTTGATTTCTATGAATCAGTTAAACTGATTCTTCATACCATATGATGTTACTAGATTAAAAATGCATGCTTATTGCATTTCCTTTGGATAACAGATAGTATGTTTTGAAATTTGGTATAAAACATTCGTCTTTTCATTTGTTTATTTTTAATATGATTACTCTAGTTCTCAAGAGTAGGGAAATGCCCTGGAACTTTGTAATTTGATGTCATATGTAATTTTTTTATTTTTATTTATTGTCTATTGCAGCACCCGGCTTTCTAATAAATAGGTAATCTATTCAATTTTGAAAAGTACTGTTGTACCTCCCACTTATTTGTGGCATTTCTGTAATCCAAGTTCCTCTGTGTGTCAGGGTGGATACTTTTGCCTGCAACAGTTTTGTTATTGAATACATATCATCTGGCTACATAGGGAACAAAGGATGTGAAACTACAGTATCCCAAAAAAGATCTTCCAAGACAATTCAAGGGCAACTCATGTACTCTCTGTGTAGGTGATTAGGAGCATAGAAAAGAAATTCTTTTTTTGGGGGGGAGGTCTGGTCGTAGGGCCTGAACTCTGGGCTCTTCAGCTCAAGGCTAGCACTCTACCACTTGAGCCATAAGCGCCACTTCTGGCTTTTTCCTTTTTGCTTATGTGGTGCTGAGGAATCGAACCCAGGGCCTCATGCATGCAAGGCAAGCACTCTACTACTGAGCCACCTTCCCAGTCCCAGAAAAGAAATTCTTATACATGAAAGTGACTGAGATTGTCTGCACATAGGTGTTCACTTATTTATCTGTTGCTATAGTTTTACATATTCACTATTATTAAATGATATTTCATATATATATGATATATACATATGATATATGATATATACATATATCATATATATATGACCACAGTTTCCAAATCCAGAGAACCACATCCATGGGCATCGCTGTCCTATGTTGCTCTTTGGGTAATAAGAATGAAACCTGGTATTGTCCTGTGGTAGAGAAATAACTCAGAGATTCAAACATTTTTCTTTCAATATGTTGCTTGCTCCTAACTCTAAAATTAGAAAGTCTGTTAATATATAATACATGTTATAATATATTTGATCTATTATATAATGTCTAATATATTCTATATTATAACATATATATAATAACTGACAGTATTATATATTTATAAGGAAAAATACAACAAACGTATCGATGTCCATACTTTCCTAGCCATGATTAGGTTCAGTAGAGTTAGGTGCATTACATCTCAACAAAATAAGTCTGCTGAATATCTGATGACCTTGAGCTAGTTAAGGAGAATTTCTGTAAAAGGAGCCTCTCTTCAATTATGAGAAAAGATAAGTTTTTCTTTTGTTTTATTTTTTTGTTTTTATTTAGGCCAGACAAGGGGCCTGATCTCTGGGCCTGGGCACTGTCCCTCACCTCTTCAATTCAAGGCTAGTGCTTTACCACTTGAGCCATAGCAGCACTTCTGGCTTTTTCTGCTTATGTGGTGCTGAAGAATCGAACCCAAGGCCTCATGCATGCAAGGCAAGCACTCTACCACTGAATCACATTCCCAGCCCAAGTTTGGAAGTTTTTGAGAAGAGGTACTTGACATTTACTTTCCATCCTTGATTAGTAGAGAATAGATATATTTTGCTCCAAATTTTGGCTCCTTTTATGTTCCCTAAAGAGTTACACATGATCATCATTACATCGCATATATTTAAGTCCTTCTTTTATTTTTTATATCATTATTGTTTTCTTGTTGTTGTTTTGCTGATCCTAAAGCTTGCACTCAGGGCCTAGGCATTGTTCCTGAACTCAAGGCTCTTGCTCTACCACTTGAGCCACAGCACCACTTCTGGCTTTTGCTGCCTGGGCTTGCTTTGAATCATAAGACTCAGATCTCAGCCTCCTGGTTAGCTAGGATTACAGGTGTGAGACACCATTGGCCAGCAAGTCCCTGTCTTTTAGTTATTATTCTAAAAGCCTCCTATGCAAGGTCACTCTTAAGATAGTAAATGAACCTATGCCAATAGTTTCTTCATACTCACATCTCCTGTTATGGCTATGGTGTCTTTTCCATCGTATCCTGAATCTACTTCACTGTTCTCTTCCTAATCCATGATTCTGGATGTATTTCTAATAATTACCTAAATCTTGTGGCTATAAACCCTAAATTACTCAACTATTAATTTCATTTAATTTTTTTTCAATATGATTGTTGTTCTGTATAAATCTGAGCTTATATTCACCTCTTGCATCTACCTCTTGGCATGAGCAAAGCCTGGGCCAATTCTACCTTAAATGCAAGAGGTTAGCCAAAGAATAGCCTGCAGTATTCCTCCCGAGGAGTCAGGACAAGTAGTTGAGTGCCTGAAAGAAGCAATGCATTCCTGACATGAGTAGGGGTGAGAGAGACAACAGCCTAGAGAGTAAACTGGCAGTCACAACATTTAACAACTTCTCCTTTGGGGAAACTGAGCTCCTGCAAAGTGGCAGTGAGATAACTTACCTAGTCAATATTCTTATGTGAAGGAAGTTGTCATGTCTCACTACACTACTCCCTTGTAGTCAAAGAGAGGGTCATTCTTTTGTGTCCTCGTTAGGCCCAGGCTCAGTTTATCTCCATCTTAGATTTTGCTCAGACTCTATTCCTACCAGAAAGTCCCTGAAGAGGAGGAAAGTGTGATCTCTTGGCTTCTGACTGGTCCTTTGGGACCTGAGGCCACTTTTAGTTTTCAACCTGTTCCTTCTGACAATGGGAAAGCTCATTCTCTGAATTGCGCCCTAGTATCAAATCTCTTCAGAGAAAGTCAAGGAATGACAGATTCTACCTGAGGGAGTTAGTTTCTCCATTTCCAAAGAGGCCAAATAATATCTGATTCTGAGACCCAGGTGGAAGTCCTTCACCAGATCCTCCAAGTTGGGGTGGATGTTAGCTCAGACTCCAAGCCATCCTCATATTTCTCCAGCTCTTTCTCATGAACCAAAAGGTTACAAGAGTTTAGTTCAGAACCAAGGAGAAATGAGAGTAGCAGAAGGACCATTGGCAGGGTGAGGAATTAGAAACTTTGTGTGAAAAAAAGGGCTCAGAAAATCTAGGATCACTCACATTATTTCGGAATCACATCATAAGATTTGGGAATAAAAGTAATAAATTACTACCTAAATTAGTAACTCCACTACTCTACATTACAAGTGTTCTGTCAAAAGTTACCTGTCCTAGCTCTATTTTAATCAGAAAAATGGAGCAAATTCTTTCCTCACTAAGTTCTACTGAGTATCTTTATCCATACCCCAGGTTGTTCTTACTCTCTAGTTCTCTGTTACTTTTCTTTGTTGGATTCAATCAATGACACTTGAAAGTGTTAGCATATTCAGACATGTAATTATACTTCCTTCTAACCCATTTGTTATAAAGTAAAACAAATTATGGGGAAATGTATAACTATGGTACATTTTCTTCCAAGGCATATTTATTTGATTTTTTACGTATTATTTTAATAGTTTCATTGATAAAACTTGAGGAAAATGTTTTACTATTAGCAGTAATTAGTTGCACATTTTTTGTATTTTTCCATGTCTGTGTATTTGTTAAGCATCTAACATCGAATTTTCCCCCAACTGTTGCCTTCTTAAAATTGCTTCAAATTATATACTATAAATGATGGTATTCTATGTGTTCATTGATATATTTAAATTTTGATCTAATATCCACATATTATAGGATATCTTCAACCTATTGTAACTGGTCTGAAAATCAATATGGACGTTCCACATTAAAGCAAAAACACAATGCCACAAAATCCAGTGAAATTAGGATTAGTTATATATTCAAAATATTTAACAATGATACAGTAGAAACATTCACTTCTCATATACCAGAGCATGTTTATAGCTATGAATAGCACATTTTCTTCATTCGCTCTTTCTGGTGCATCTAGGTTGATTACACAGCTTGGTTGCTATAGAATATTGCTGCCATGAACATGGACGTTCATGTTGATTAATATTCCTTCAATATGTATCCAATTGGGGTAAAGGTCATCAACATATCTGACTTTTTGGTATTGTGTAAACTTCCATTAAGATATTCCTATGGGTTGCACTAGTTTACAATGCCACAAAACCAAATATAGTTCCTGATTTATTTCAACCTATCCAGCAGTTTATTTATTTGAGTGGTAATAGCTATTCTGGTGTGTAAGATAGGATCTCATCGACTTTCCTCTTTATTTTACTTCGTCTTCGCTATGTGGATATGAATTTCAAACATTTCTTTTATTTATAAACCACTTATGTTTGTACTTCATTCTTGATCAGTGTCTTTCTTTTTCTTTTGGTATTTCATCAATTTTTAAGATTTATAATTTTTTATTTTTTCCCATTACAAATACTCACTTTAGTTAGGAAAAAGATTTTCTTTCATTACAGTGGTGCACAATTAACTAAAAACAAGAGATTGTACATTTATATCACTGTATGTTTTTGTTTGTATTTACAACCAGGAAATTGTTTCAATAAAGATGCTGAACTTCTTGCACTGATATTCTGAAAGTATAGTATCTCATATTGGCCTAAACTAATCTCTGAATTAACAGTCACAGCATGGACCACCACAGTCTGGGCTAAGTAAAAACACTAACACAGCAAAAACTGGATTTAAAGAGAGCAAAAGGCTTCAAAAAAGTTAGAAAAAAGGCATCACCTTCATGTAGCAAATGTGGAAGTTCACAAGAAGACCTTAGGAATCTGAATATCAAGATCATCAAAGGATAAAAAGTATTTAGAAGGACAACTTTAGAACTCTAGATTGGGGAGGTGGGACAAACAATAGATACCCAAACTCAATGCTGAAGGGAAGGAGTGTTTTACTCCAAACCTCCTCTGTGTCTGACTCTCTCACACAACACACACACACACACACACACACACACACACACACACACACACACACACACACACACACACACACACACACACACACACATCTAGTAAGAGGCCTTTGCTAAAGTACAGGCATTCTGGACTTAGACTCCGAATAATCAGAAAGTATCCCTTGTGAAGACCTTTACTGAAAGTACCCATTGTAAGTAGACTTTTACTGAAAGTTAGAACTCAGGTTCCTGGAAAAACTGTGAAATGTCATAATAATGTTCTGCCCATAACTCCCCTAGCAATAACCATCAGCGGATGAAGGGAAGTACCTAAAGTTACAGATTTTTTTAAATTTTTAAATTTTTTTAACTTTTTAATTGTGAAAATACTGTACAGAGGGGTTACAATTACATGGGCAAGATAATGATTACATTTCCTATCAAGCATTGTAACGTCCTCCTTTGTTTCCCCCTCCCATCCCTTCCCATCCTCCCCCCGCCCCCCATTGAATCCTCCTCCCCCTCCCCCCCACCAAAGTTACAAAGTTCGTTTTTCTTCATAAGAACTTGTACATCTCATTGTTGCAATGGGTCCACCTGTATCCCTATTTAAACGATTTGTTTTTTCCCTTCTCCTCCACAAATTATTGCTTATTGCTTAACCTGCACTTGCTAACCAATAAGATTGTTATAAGATTACCCATTTAACTGAAGGGTCGGGGCTCTCAACTCTGACACACTGCAATGGTGACAGTTGTGATTCCAGGCTCAAGCTTGCAATAAATGACTCTAATGTGGTCGCATGAGAACTGTCTCCTTGGTGGTCTTGGGGATCCTTATCTAAGCACAAGACTAGTGTACACAGAGAACCCCAGGGGCAGCTGTATCTGGGACAATGAAGCTTTTTTTCCTCTTCTTTTTAGATAATCAAACATGATGTTGCAGTTGGCTCCACAGCTGCTCCACACCTGAGCAAGAGGAAGGAAAGGGTGCCTTAGACTGCAGGATGGCCTTGTGTACCCCTAGTTTTCTGTGCAAGAATGCAATTCGTGGTCCCCTAGGCAAGGGTGGCCAAGCTGAAATGGGGGTATGCTTTGCCTAGAGGATGGCACCCTGTAAGCCCTGCATGCATGGTGAAGCAGCCTGGAAAGCCCTGTGAGCATCTCCGGGATGGCCTCTCAGTGGCTTGGAGAAGTTGACTCCTGTAGTTGGACAAGGCAGGAAGCAGGAGGAGAGCAAGAATCCAGAAGATGGGAGAGGCACAGAAGCAAATGCACCTCTTCCTTGAGACTCCTTGGCCATTCTAAGGAGGTTCACAACCCACACGTGGCGGCCACTGCACAAGTCCCCAGAGGCCCTACTTGTTTAGGGAGCAATGCCTGGTCCTGATGATCCTGATCCAGAGCTGGAACTTCCCAAGTGGCCCTGAGCTTGGCTGGGCTGGAGCGGAGTCGACTAGCCATGTTTTCTCTCTCCTGCTGTGTATAGCCTCCTAGCAGCTGCCCAGGCTACAGCACCCACAACAGGCCACCTCCTTGGGGCAGGCTGAGGCTGTGCTGACAATTCCTGGTGCCTGCTTCAAGGCAAGAGCCAGGCCTAGCCCACAGCAGAGCTGGCCCTCACTTCCAAGGGCATTGAGAGAAGCATGACAAACACAGGCCCAGCCTTGCTGTCCTCACTGCCCCTAGAGGTTACCTATAAGTCCCTGCCTTTGTTCTTGAAATTCTTCAGCCATTGGTTGTCTCATTTTTCACTATCTGTTTGGGTGGCACTCGAGACTTCTTCCTCTCTTCACCAAGCAAACAGGCCCTAGCAAATCCACCCCAAATTCCACACCTCACAGACACTCCCCAGAACCCAGCTGCCTTTAGGCTGTTGCATGAGCTGTTGGCCAACTGCCTCTTCCTCCCTTCACAGCCTCCTTCAGGGCCTCCCCACCATCCTCTCCTCACCACCCTCAGCCCCAACCAAAGCTTGGCTTCTCCTGTGGCCTCCTTCCTCTCCACACAGCCCCCATCCCCAACCCAAGCAGGGCCACTGCTGTAGGGAAAAGAACTCTGGGCCTGGCACAGCAGAATCAAAGATGTCACAGTGTGCAGCCTGCTGGGAATTGGAGACAGCATAGGTCTCTGATCACTGTCTTTCACTTCATCTACACATGTATTAATTGTATGAATTTGGTATTTAATATTATATCTCATAATTTCTTATTAAGCCTTTGCAGAATAGCTGGTAGAAATATAGTCCCAAATTTGTATTTTCTCTTGTTTAATTATTTCGCGACTGAGAGATATTTTAAGTAGACATAACCATCATAAATTCTCATTTACATAACAGAGTTTTATTCAGAAAATATTTGCTTATGCATCTGTTATCAATTATTTACAAGACTGGAAACATATAAAGTTCCAAATATTATAGGAAGATCTTTGATACATGTTGAATGAATGTGAGTAGGTTGAGCTGTTTCATACATTCGTGTGTGTGTGTCTGTGTGTGTGTGTGTGTGTGCGTGTGTGCGTGTGTGTGTGTGTGTGTGAGTGTGTGTGTGTGTGTGTGTGTGTGTGTGTGTGTGTGTGTGCAGGGGGGTTATATGTATCATTGAAATCAAGGACAAGGAATTTTTTCCTTTTTCTGAGATATGAATTATGGTGTTTCTTTGTTGGTGGTAGGCTATGATTTCTTGCTTTTGTTTGATGTGCACATTCCAGCTCAATTTTTCAATTAAACCTTCTTATTTAATATTGAGCATATATTGCTCTGATATTGCTTTGTCTTTAGTTTGTCGTCTAGGATCTTCTTTTCCTCTTTAACTATTAACATTCAATATAAATTTTACCTCCTGACTGTTTTTCCCCTTTAATTTGCATTTCAAATAAGAATAATAAGACCTTTGATCTCTGTATTCATGAAGAAAAACTATTTTGAATTGTCTGTTTAATGTAATAATACCTGGACACATTTGTTAGCAACAAGATCTTAAAATTTCTTTTGTAGTTTTAGTTTAAAATACCTTCCTCTATGTGTTTAGTATGGGGAGACAAACACTTCCTAGTATCAATGATAACAGTTTTATTCATTAAATATCAGTTAATTCATAATTTTGAATATGTCTAGTGGCAAATGTATACATTTGCTGAATAGATTTGGTTTATAGACCCGTGCACAAACATACCACTCATAGGGGCTGAGAAGGTGGATCAGTTGTAGACACTCATAAGGGCTGAGAAGGTGCATCAGTTGTAGACAGCTTGCCTTAAATGCACGAGACCCTGGGTTTGATTCCTCAGCACCACCTAAGCAGAAAAATATAGAAGTGGTACTGTGGCTCAAGTGGTAGAGCACTAGTCTTGAGCTGAGGAGCTGAGGAATGGCATCAAAGCCCAGAGTTCACCACCGCCGACAAATTAAATCAATAAATAAAACTCATACTCAAGGACATTAATTTCAAAGATTAATTACCATTTTAGTTAAAGGCAGAATGCCAAGATATAGCAAAGCTTTAAGAAGAATTCAACACCTGACAAGTAAAAATTTAGCTATTACAACAACATATATAATCACCACTCAAAGAGAAAGAGGCACTAAGAATGAAATACTTTTTATAACATTTCTTAAGAGATTCAGGCTCTACATTAATTATCATAAAATGTGACCTTCAAAAACTCCAGGTGAGCCTGAGTCTTAAGGGCCTCTACAAAAATTGGAAGAGAGAATAATCAGCCTGGATTTTTCAAAGGGTTTTTGTTAAGGTAGTGTACATACAAATCACCATTTTATAAGTCTCTAAAGAGTTCACTTCTTGTTCGACAATCTCATCACTTTGTTCTCTCTCTGATTTTCCCTCCTGTTCCTGTCCACAAGAGGTATAGCTCATTATGAATATAATATCTACAGAGTACAACTGCTGCATTTATTTCTCTGTTCTCCTTGAATTTCTGTGGCTCCTTCAATGTCCATAAAAAGATAAACAAGAACAGAAAAATCCCTCTTGTTTCCAATTCCTGGAATTCATTTAAATATAAATACCAGTAGTTTTATGAGAGTGTCAGACTCTGTCCACACATCCTGAACACTTATACTTCCTGCACCCAGTCATAACTCCAACTGGATTCTTAGGTCCACAAAGTAATTCTTTTCACTTTCCACACAGGAAGAACCTGAGTGTCAGAAAGATTAAGTAACTTACTGGAAATACTGAGCTGAGCATAGTGGCTCAGATCTGAAGATCATAGTTTGAAACTAACTCATGTTGACATATCCGTTACATGTTTATCTCCAGTTTAAGGCCACCTGGACATCAAAGTAACCCATCTTAGCTACAAGAGTCTGGCTATCCTGAGCCACAGAGAGAAGTTGGAAGAGCATCAGCAAATGCTCTTGCCCAATTTCTAGGGAGTGGCTTGGTGCCAGCTTAGTAAGGTATAGCTACACCAGTGAAGGGGAGTAAAACAGAAGTGTTTATAAATAAAAGCACTGGTCTGAATCCTCAAAATAAGGAACCCAGTCTGTGTGGACCAAAAAGTCTCTAGCATGAGGTTCTTTTTAAATTAACAAGCACGATTTTAGATTTTTTCAGAGTGGGATGGTGTATAGTTACAGGCAATGTCTGCTATGTCAGGTAATGCAGTCTGCTCTTTCACATGTTACCCAATAGCCAGATTTCAACACAAATGACTTCAATGAGATTGTTCAAATTATACTGTGACTTTTACCTCTCATGAATCAAAATTCTGTCAAATGATTTCTGAATTCCAGATGTTCACACACGTTTCTCATGATATTTTCTACTATATTGTCTTTATTATTGATGTTCATATCACTTTTTTGTTGTTGTCTTTTGTGTACTTGCTATTTTTAGGGCTTGAACTCAATGTTTAATGATCTCTGTTGTATTCTTTGCTAATGGCTTATGACACACTATTCCTTGAGCCACATCCTCAACTTCTGCTTCCTGCTAGATAATTGGAGATAAGTTTTCACATTTTTGTCTGTTTGGACTGATATTGAATTAAAATATTCAGGTCTTAGCCTCCTGAGTTTCTATGATTCTACACATGAACAACTAACACCAAACTTTCCTATACTGTTATTTTAATTATGTGTTAGAAGAAAGTGGAAGTATATTGGTGTTAAGTGTACAATTTTTAAATACAAGTTTGAATCAACTAGATATGATGTAATTGCTATCAATTTTAAGTTAAATCAATGAATATTACACATTCCAAAGAAATATAATTGAAAAAAATGCATTATCATTTTCTTTAAACAAGTAATGAAACTATGAATTTCTTTCACTTTACAATTCATGTTTTATATAACTTTAATTAGCAGACTTCTGTGACTAAAAGTAAATATATTAATTTTATACTACAAGAGGCAAAGTGATTATAGTTAAGGATAAATATTTCATCAGCCAGAAGATAAGTTTTTGAGCATTCTCACTATAAAGAAATGTTACACGCAGAAATTAATGGATATGATGTAGCTTGATCATTAAGCAACATATAAATGAATGGGATTGCCACTTCATACTTCATAAATGTGTAAAAAATAATTATGTAGCTAGGGGCCAATGGCTCATGCTTGTAACCCTAACTACTAAGGAGGCTGACAGGTGAGAATCATATTTCAAATCCAGCATAGGCAGGAACGTCCATGAGACATATCTAGACTATGACTTCTCATGTTGGAGAAGAGGAAAAGTATGAAAAAATTCAAGATTGTTGACTATTCCCCAAGATGATTCTTCTTTATCAGCTATAGCAATGCAAGAAGCTTTGGTTACTCTTAGTATCATGCTTGTTTATATTTAGAAACATTATTTGTTGCTGGGTTATAAGCTGCAAACACTTGAGTATTAATAAAGAATCATTTCCTAGAGAGTAAAGTTGCTGTGTAAACAAACCTAAAATATAAAGACTTAGCATTGTAGAAACTATTTTCTATCTATATCACAATGTGTAGGTGTAGATTTTGTTTCCCATTGTTCCAGGGGACCCATTCTTGTTACCTTTTTTTCACCATCTAGTGATCCTATAACATCCTATATCATCCTGGGATTGCTGTATCTTTACTGGATTCTCTAATTTCTGTTGGAAAGTTAGGAAAGATATAAAATTGACTTACTGTTTCTGTTTTACCTTATTTTTTATTACCTTACAACTGTAAATCAAAGTGACATAAATCATCTTTATAACATTAGAAGACAGATTTCATTTCTATATTCTTACCCTAGCTTTCTACAAAACTTTGGTACTTAGTGATTCCCAAATGTGAAAATGAAGAAAAGGACCTTCTTATTTAAATATTATTTAGAATTTCAAGAATTCATTAATTCAAGGCCCTTAGTAGTATGTATATCATACATGTGTACAAACATTGTGGCAACTTTTTCTTATTCTCAGAAACTAGGACATGTGGTAACCTTGTGGTTGCATTAGGAGAGGCTGTAGTTGAGTTAGTTTACTAAATCAAATTTTCTGTAAAATATTTCTACAAGTTAATTAACTTGAACAATCCATATTTATCATTTTACAGTTCTAATGGACAAAAATCTAAAATAATTCTCACTAGATGAAAATTGAGCCACCTACAGAACTGAAATATTTTTCAGATGATTCTAGTGGAAAACGCATTTACTTCCTGTTCCGCTTTCCAGAAACTTCAGAATCTGGATTGTTGTCTTTTCCTTTATCTTCTAATGTAGCATATTTACATCTTTCTGATGGTTCTTACCTAATAATGTCCCTCTCGAACTACAGGTGGGACTTTTGCGTATACTTTCCCCATCTGATAATTATTCAAATTTGTGTTCCTTAGGTAATGAAAGGTGATTATTTTACAAACATATATAAAATGTAAATCTAAATTTGATGGATTAGATATTTCGGGACTATAGATATTTTGGGAAGGTATTTTACTGCCTACCACAATGAGTGTGTAAGCATTCTTTCTACTAAAACCTGCTATCTTTTCATTAATTTTGAAAAGGTATTTCTTCAACGAAATATAACTAAAAAAAATTTAGTTCCTGAAAGCCTTTAATCCTGATTAAAACATTGTCATGTACTAGAAATCTTAAATGTCAGAGAGCAGTTCCTGAAGCAGTTCTGGCACTATCACTCTTTGTATATTATGCTTACAATCTCCTCTTTTCAAGAGCATTTGTGTGTTATTATTTTGGAATTATGGTTAATAGTTATTTGACTGATATTTTTAAAGAATGCACCACCAATCCTGGTTCTCTTCTTCTAACTTTTTTATGTCTAATCTATTTCTGAAATAAACACAGCTATTTGAATTACATGAACTGCTTATTGAAGTGTGAAGAGGAAAAGAAGAAAAAAATGTCCCTGTGTGTATGTCATGCAGAAAATGTACCTAAACGCTATTTATCTTAACATCATATATTTTTCATTTTGTTTAGATTCAGATAAAATTTAGCCTTTCAACTCACACAATGTTAATGCAGTCTTATTTCATGCCTACCAAAGGCAAACAACAAATTACTATATGTTTAATTTTTTATTTTTAAAATTATTTATTTTAAAACACTATATTTTTAAAAACTAGCCAAAGCAAATGGTTTATTAAATATTTAGAGTTGTGTTTAGACTCTATTGTTGAAACTAGTAAGGGGAAAAAATCACGTTTTCCTTCTTCCTTGAGCCATTCTGATTTACTTCATCTATTTCTGAAAGAATAAAATTCTGGCTTTGAAGCATTTTGCTTGATATGCACAATGTCTCATTCTTCCTTTATTAATAGGAGAATTTGGAGAAAGGATGAGAATTCTCACTAGAAAAAGGAGCAGAGGAAAAGAGAAGTGAGAAATCTAGATATTTTGTTCTTCCTCATCTCAATCACAAGGTCTGGATAATGATTGTGGGTGTGAGATACAGTGCTCTAGAGTGATTATACACATTTATAGAAAAAGTTAACGCCTCAAGTGACCACATATAGAATGCTTATTTATTTAAAAAAATAAATGTAATAAATATAGCATCAAACAGGAAGTGTTATCTGTTTAGTACTTGTTTAGTATTTCTAAAATACTGAAGTGCTGTAGGAAACTATCATAAAGGTATACAAGAATGGTAAGAAAATAATATCTTAGTATCATATTCTAATATTAGCTTAATTCTTCTTGTGTTTGAGTTTTGCCTCAATTTCACATGCTATATTCTTTCAGTATATAAGTTGAAAAAAGATTCTCTCTGGAAATATGCTATTTTTATAGCTAAGGGAAAAGAAGTTAACTCTTAAACCCAGACAATTGGATAGAAATCTTCCCCTAGAAATAGCCTTTCACCACTTCTGGTTCATTTTTGTAAGCTGAAGTAAGTCACATGCTCCATCTTGACATTGCAGAGTAGAGGTAAATCTCACCTACAGGAAGCTGATGCAGGACAAATTAATATGCCAAAATATGCAACATGAGATGAAGAGGAAAAAAAGATAATTACAATACGATCAGCCATACATTCCATCACACCCCTCTGCATGAAGGAAGCTACTATGTACCTTTGTTTCTAAAACTACTGAGATATTCAAGTCAGATCTTTTATGCTTGTATATTACTGGAATTAGAGAACATCTTGATACTGAGACAGCAGAAAATCTCAAAGAAAGCTGGACTAATCATTTCAATACTGCATTTTGTTCTGCTAGGACAAGAAACCATTTTATAGTCAATACTTTATACTAGTAATTTTTTTTGCACAACTGGATTTTGTTAATATATGTGACGATCCACCAGAATCAATGTCTTCCTTTATCTGCATCTTGTGCAGACAGCATAGTTAAGAAGATGTAGGAGTTCATCAGTAATACTTTTTTAAAATGCAAAAAATGTGGACTGGGAGCCAATATAAATATTTTTCCAACATCACCTTCCACATCCTCATTCTTCCTTCCTAGGAAACACATCTAATCAATAAAAAGGCTTAAATTTTTGGCTCTTGAACTTGAAAGTGGAAACAGAATGTTATGGATGTTGGAGATGACTGTTAATGTTTTTTACATAATAATGTAAAATATTATGTAATAATGTAAACTAATAATGTCACATGCAAGAGCCCTGAGTCCTAAAGGTCTTAACACTGTACTTCCTTAGTGATGTGACAGTAATGTCAGCCTTACTGGGCTTAGTATTGTTTTTCACTTCCTTTTCTACCACCTAACCTAAATTATAATACATAGTAATGGAATGAAAAAGCAAAGTCATCTTAAGAAAGTCACTTAAGGCTCTGGGAATGTGGCTTCATGGTACAGTGATTGTTTAGCATGCATGAAACCCTGGGTGCGATTCCTCAGTACCACATAAACAGAAAAAGAAGTGGTGCTATGCCTCAAGTGGTAGAGTGCTAACCTTAAGCCAAACAAGAAAAATCTCAGGAAGAGTTCCCTGGCCCTGAGTTCAAGCCCCAGGACTGGCAAAAAAAATTCATTTAACTAGTAAATGCCAAATAAAGAAACTATACTTGGAATATATTATTGCTCCTTCCAACTATGACCTAACAATAGTTCTTAATTCATGTACTTTACCTATAATAGAAGACTGCGTTGAGAAAAAAAACATTTTGTTGGTAGGTCATGGCAATTAATGTCAAGAATATGCTTAGATATCAGGTGAGGATTAATCTAAGTCTAAGTGAGATTTGGAAAATTTTTGGTCAGTTTTGGCACCAAAAATGCACCAGCTAATTAATAGTTGTGATAGAAGTGAAGGAATAAATCCAGATGCAAGAAATAAATGATAATAATAACTAAATTATACCGGAAACTGTTCTAGGGAACCATTTTTGGTTATTAAAGAACTAGTTATCAAGTAGGCTTATTCCTCATTCCTTTAGCATTCTAAATCACTTAGGGTAGTTCTTAATCTCTGTGAGATAAGTTTTATCCCATTCTATGCTGTTGTTTCATATCTGATCTCCTTTGCTTTCTAAAAATCTCAATTTCTCTATTTTTCTACTAAAAATTAATTATACTAAGTCCACCAATGCAGACTTCAGAGGATGCTAAATTAAGAGTCCAATGGCTCATGAGTCTTTAATGTAACAACATGGAACAGGATGACATATTTATTGCTACCTCAAATTTTCTGAAAAGCTGCAAGGTCATCACTTGATTCAAATTTGCATTATTTGTCTACAGTGTCATTAAGTGCACATACATGCAAATATGAGACGGGTGCTGGTGGCTCACACTTGTCATCCTAGGTACTCAGGAGGTTCAGACCAGAGGACTGGGGTTCAAAGCTAGCCTGATCACGAAAGTCCATGAGACACATCTTCAATTAGCTTCCAGAAACCCGGAAGTGGTGCTGTAACTAAAGTGGCAGAGCACCCAACTTGATCTGAAGAGCTGAGGCACATGCCCAGGATCAGAGTTCATGCCCCACGACCAATGAAAATGTGAAATGTACTTGAAGTTTCCCCAAAAGAAACTACGAAGTCAATAGTAATCTTCCCAAGCAGAAAAAATTTTCCAATATGACTCAGTGCACCTACTTTTGCTGAGTTATTTAAGTTATGGCTTCTTTGCTGCACATATTCTCTTCTTTTAAAAATTGTCAAATATTACCTTTATAATAAACTGCATCTAATATTTCTTGGTTCAAGAGAGAAGTCCATACAGTTGATGTGACTTGATTTTCTTACTGTCTTAGTTCAAAGCCAACTCAGGAAGGAGAGTCTTCAAACTCTTATCTGTAATTAAACACCAAAAATCCAGAAGTGGAATTTTGGCTCAAGCAGTAGAGTACTAGCTTTGGGGGCAGGTGGGCAGGAAAGACAAAAGACAACTGTTCAGGGACAGGGTCCAGCCTCTGAGTTCAAGCCCCAGAAGCGGCACAAACTAAACAAACAAAGAAGAAACAAAAAACCCCACATATTTCTTTGGGACCATCTTTAAAACACTGCTTTGAAAAGAGGATCCTTTTGCTGATCATACTCACTGAGTCCTGCTTTTTGGAATCCTTATTGATATGGTGAACTCAGGACCAGAATAAAGGAATGGATATCTGACTTTTGCAACAAGAGAATCATCTCAGGAGTTAAATATTCATGCATAAGACATTTTAAAACCTCCATGTCTTTGTTTCTTTGTAGTAGAACACTGTAAAACAATGTTATTTCCTTTTTTTCCATGCTGGCCTTCAAATGGCATATTGTTTCCTTTTGTAATACTGTCAACTAGAAGTTTACAGACAAGTTTTATGTCTAAAGTGCACACTCGAAAAAGATAGGGACAGAGTTCCCTTCAAGCCTTGGATTATATTCTTGTACAGTAAAAATGAGAGCACAAATTAACTTGAACTTTGTCATTTCTCTATGTTCAATTTCTCTCCTGGATTCAGTTTCTACTTCCTGTAAACGTTCCTTCCACTTACTTTCGGTAACAACCTATGGTATTGCTCCAGGAAAATGAATTTTTTCTGGCTTCATTGAGATAGCACAAAGGCATCTTTAGACACGAGGTAACACGTGTTTCAGAGACAACTTAGTAATGAGAAAATATGGAATTTACATGGCTTATAAAACATTATCCACGTACATATGGCTGTATAAGACGATGTTAAGTGAAATGAACCCCAAATACGGACACAACTTGTTTTTTTCTTTCTTACTATTGTTTTTAATGTATCTACCATGTATTATGTGATTTTTTGTTTCTCTTCTATTTTCTTCCTCCATGGTATAACCCGTTTCCACTGTATTTGAGGTCGGTGAGCTGCAACTTGCATATACATTTTTCTAATGTGGGGAGGGGAAGGGAAATAAAATGCTGAAATAAGTATACAGTATGGCCCGTTGTTACAATGAGATGAACAAGACACTATGTTGAAAATGAACTTTACTAGTTGGGGATGGGAGGGAAGAGTTGGGGCAGTGTGGAGAAAAGGAATGACAGGGGAATAACAAAAGAGGATGTAACAATGTTCGGTAGATTATGTACTCATTAACTTACTTATGTAACTCTAACCCCTGTGTCCACCATTTTCACCATAAATAAAAAACATTATCCTGGAGTACATTATGTTCAAATTTCCTAAGTGCTCTGTTAATTAAGACCAATTTTAAGTGGGAAGAAGGTTCTCAGAAACATTTTTTGTCAGTGTTTGTGTTGTGCATTATTACCCAAGTGTACATAAGTTAACAGAAGGAGAAACAATAGGAATAGGAGAAAGAGAAGTTCTGTGTTTAAGTATAATGGTTCAATACTCTATAGAAGACTCTGCAAATAAGACAACGTTGAAATAATAAAGCCAAGGCCAGTATGTAGATCTATGGGAGTGACATAGAGAAAGCATTATTACTAAGTGAAACATGAAGGATGAGACCACTCTCTTTCTTCTACTAGCTCTAAATCATGATAGGTAATCATGAAAATTTATAAAAATTAGAATGGAAGAATAATTCAGGTTCCAAGCCAGTTAGTTCTAAGACCATGGACTTAACTGGAAAAAAGTCCTTTTCGAGAGAGCAGGAATTATACTAGCAATGAACTAGTGGCTAAGATCGCATTTCTTTTTCTTTTTCTTTTCTTTATATTGTAGATATTTCCTACTTATTACAAATGAGGAAACCACGGAATCTGTTTCATTGTGTCTTGTTTATTTTACTTCGTAGAATTTTTCCAAATCTTTCCAGTTCCGTATGAATTTGAAGTATAGAATTCCACCGTGCATACATAAACCACATTTTGTCAATTCGTTCATCTACTGAGTGGCATATTATTTTAAAACATGACTGCATATAAGTATCACTTAGTGTCATTCAAAAATGAGAGATGTCACCTCCAGAGACATTCTAAAAGCATGATTTCTAAGTAAGATAGGATTTTATGGTGGTATGAGTTTTGAGATATCTGGATGAGTCTCATGTATGTCTTGCATACATGATAAAAATGGTAGTGTCAAAAATATTTCCTTTGAGAAAGATATAGGAGCCTGCCAGAAGTATAAAATAGTTCAGATAATTTTGAAGTATTTAGAAATGCAAGGTCAAGTATGTCTCTTTAAATAATAATTATGTAAGTGGAAGGGCAAAAGAAGGGGAAGAGAAAAAATAAGTGACAGCAGATAATTGTCCCAATAGAATATAAAAAACATAATCTATAATTTTCAAGTTAAAGAGAGACCAATAGAACAAATGCAAAATATTTACTTGACTTTATCCTACTTTAATGCTCCAATGGCTTTCATAAAATGCAGATGCATAGTTTTGTGTGTTCTGTCATTTGCTAAGCATTTCGTCCAGAAAAGGTTATCAATTACTTATAAATGATGCATAATTCCTAGGTATTCCAGTTATCACTTACACTCTTGATTGAGATATCTCTGTATAAACTCAAAATAACGGACAAAAAAAACCCTTAAAATAAACAGAAATCACACGTTTGTTTTAAACGCTGTAGTTTACAGAGTTTTTAGCCAAAACCAAAAACGTCTATTTAGATATTCTTCATTTTGTGTGAAGAATTTTTAACAATAGTTTATTTGCTGACATGTAATTCACTTGCAATATACTATCTCCTTCTATTGTATACACTTAAGTGCTTTGGAAGTGAATTGTAACTTCATAGGTTTTCAAAGCCTAATTTTCACAAGCTTGCATTTCTTAAAATAGAAATGCTAAAAATTTTAGAACAGACATTAAAATAGATAAAAAAATTCTGTTAATAGAATTTGTCCAGCATACATGCTCTGTAGTGTGTATTTTCAAAATTTTATTTTGGGGATTTTTCCAGGGTCTCACACATACTATTTAAGTGCACTGTCAATGAACTACAATTCCCTGTCCAAATACTTCTTTTTACTTCTCTTTAATACATTCATAGAAGTATAATGAATTGATCCTATACAATTCTTTTTGACCTTTGAGACTTGAAAACTTGCTTGCTAAAATGATTGCAGTATTATACAAATGGATCACTGTGAGTAGTTTATCAGTTCCTCCACAATGCATTACAATATTTTGTGTCATCTTTTTATATTAGAGTCATACCAGTGATTTTTCTTTTTCTTTTTTTAAGATACTAAAGAGGAACTTATTTCATATGCTCCACTTATTGACTATTAATTTACACATGTTCTTTAAAGAAATATCCTATTCAGGAAAAATTATATAGAAATAGAAGGTATAAAAATATTTAAGATTAAGAATCATTACAGCATTCACATTTTAGCATTAACAAATATGTTACGTCTATCTGTTGGATATGTTTTCACTTCGGTTATAATGTCCTTTGAATTATGAGTATAGTGTCCTTTGAATTATGAAAGGCTATCACTTGATATAATCCAGTATCTTCTTGCTTTTCTTTAGCAACTAATGCTTTCCATTTAGAAACATTTACTGATAGAATGTCATGAATTTTTACATTTATCTCTTATCGGTTTTACATCTCATACTTAGTTTGATAATCATTTTTTATTTTAAATTTTTGTATAAGGATTGAGGTAGGCCAGGTGCCTGTAGGTCACACCTGTAATCCTAGTTAATCAGGAGTCTGAAATCTGAGGATCACGGTTTAAAGCCAGCCCGGGCAGGAAAGTCCATGAGACTCGTATTTCTAATAAACCACTAGAAAGCCAGAAGTGGTGCGGTGGCTCAAATATTAGGGTGCTTGCATTGATCTGCAGAGCATATGGACAGCGCCTAATCCCAGAGTTCAAGCTCCATGAGTGACAAAAAACAAAACAAAAGAAACAAAAAAAGGGATTGAGGTAGTAGTCTAAGATCATTCTTTAAATCTCGAGAGAAAATAGTGCCAATACACCCATTTAAGATTCTATTTTTTCTTTCATAAAGTCATAGGATAGTTTTCAAAATCAATTGACCATAAACTGAGAATTTATTTTTGACAAATCTGTTACATTCTTCTATGTGTCTGCTCTTGTAGTAGAACTATGTTGTCTTTACTACTAAACATGGTAAAAAGATTCAAAGCTAGTATGAAGGCTGAAGATACACAATTTTACAAGATTGTTCTAACTGACCTGTATTCCTTGAATTTACATATGAGTTTATTGAGCAGGTGGACCAATATTCTACAGAGATATCTAGATGTTTGAAAGTGACTCATATTTTGTACCTTGTAAAAACACAAGACCCCAGATATTATATATAGAAAAATGTCTTCAGAGAATACTTGAAACAATTAAAATTAATTCAAGAATGAGTTACGATTTAAATAACACTGTAACATAACAAAGCTGAATGATAACAACTTGAGCTGTACAACAGAGGAGAGTGAGAGGGGAAACAATGATGTACCACATAGGAGCTATATGTCATTGCTATTGTGTTTCAAAAAACAGAAAGACTTCAGAGAAGAGAAGGAGAAAAATAACGTTTCCTGAGACAAATTTCTTTTTAATCCATCTAATAGTTTGTACTAAAAGTCAGTGAAAATGGGAAAAAATAAAATAGAAATTAAAGCATTGTATATACCTGTTACAATGTAAAGAAACTGTAACAGGAATATGATAATTTCCAAAGAAATAAGAGAAAGAATAGTTAAACTCTAAAGGGAAAAATAATGAAGAGACAAAAGAAGCAAAGTAAATCCTTTATCAATAACAAACACAAGAGTTTGGAAGTGGAAAGGCAGTGGAAATATTCTAAATAACAATAAAAATTGCTAACGTGGATAGAATATGTATCACATGTTATCATATATAATTTTGAAAGGGCATACTAGGAATGAAAGTTTGAAAGTCATGGTTTAAAACACTATTTGGATTATTACTAGACAGAGTAGCTCTGTGGTAAACCATTGGCCTTGCATATGTGAAGCAATGGTGTGATCTCGCAAGCATTACAAAGTACACACAAAGCACACACACACACACACACACAAACCACATAAACACACACACACACAAATATACACACCACATACACACATTTGGAATATTGATTTTATTATATTAAACGGAGGAAATTATCACAAACAGTAAAAGTATGTTAATATATGAAATCATAATATTGCTCGTACCATTTAAAAGGTTAGTAGAAATAATATAGTTTCAATATACTTGGATTTTAATAGATTAAGTAAATCGAAAATTAATAGAAGACATTAGAACCTTTGCAAATAAGTTTTAAATAATAATCATTTTGAAACAAGTGTCCTTTTATTTTGACAAAAGTTTGATGTTACTGGTGTTTTAACTAAAGATTTAGTATGTGATAGCGAGGTGCTCTATATAACACTAGCGATGGCTACATCTCTAATCAGTTCACTCTGAATAGTTTTATAATAAGGTCTCATAGTTTCCCAGTCTCTCCCGAATTACAAACCCTATTTACAATTCCCACCATAGCTAGAAAATGGATGCAACAAACCACCATGCCGAGCTCAAACTTTTTTTTTTAATTTAAGTACAAATATTTCCAAAAAGTGATCAGGTAATGAAGGCTTTCTTAATAAAGTAAGTGCTTCTTGAAAATGCAGTAAATATTTGTTACCTGGACAAATATGTTTATATATATAAGAAAATAAATGTATTTAAATTCAGTAACCATATAAAAATTAAGAAAATAATTTCAAATAGCCAAATGTTACATATTTTAAAAGCAAAATATATGTGACTGAATAATATACATGTGTAGAAATCATGCAAAATTATATTAACTGATCCTACAACTCTGAAAATAGAATTACCCTAAAGAAACAAAAGGAAACATTTAAGCTCAAAACTTGAAAATTAGAAAATAAAATGAAGTAGGGGCTGGGACGGTAGCTCAGTGGTAGAGCGATTGCCTTCCATGCATGAAGTCCTGGGTTCGATTCCTCAGCACCATATAAGCAAAAAGGAAAAAGCTGGAAGTGGTGCTGTGGTTCAAGTGGTAGAGCACTAGCCTTGAGCTGAAGAGCTGAGGGACGGGACCCAGGCCCAGAGTTCAGGCTCCACAACCGAACCCCCCCCCCAAAAAAAAAGAAAAGAAAATGAAGTGTACTCTTTAGTTGACTTAATTAAGTGGAAAAGCTCTGTATATGAATTTTATAATAAAAAATGCATGAACAAAGTAAGCAAAAGTACCCATTGATCAATAGCAACAGCAAAAGCATCAGTAGTTCTTGTTTTGAGTGTACAAAAATATCGATGGAAGATATCACAATGTTCCTTCCCTAAGAAATGTATTCATTACCTCATTTATGTAACTTGAACCCCTATGTACCTTACCATTATAATAAATTTAAATTGAAATTAAAAATAAACCAAAATATACATATATATACCAATTAAGAATTCTTAGAAGCCATTGGTTAAAATTTTTGTAAACAACTTCCCTAAATACCCAAGGAATATACTTTGATGATACTATTTAAAGACTTCAACCTCAGCAGAAAACAACAATTTAAAAAACTGTTACAAAGTAAAGTATTAAATCAGAATATATTACTATTAATAATAATCATAAGATGATTTTATAGTCGTAGTCAAATATGTAAGAAATGAGGCAATTTGCCATTCATCTGCACTTAATAAGTGAGAAAGAATTTTCTAGGTCTTTTTAAATTATCATAAGTTTAATGAAATTATTCTGTCACATCATATGATAATCAGATAAAGCTGATATTAGAGCAAAGAACAGATTGTATTAAGTTTTTGGATGTTAATGTATATACTTATTTTGGTTGTGGGAAAATGTGGGGATTTCAATTTGGGGTATATTGTTCTTGCAGGCCGGGATTCCCTTTCCACAAGAACATGCATCTCATCTGTCCTTTTAGCCTTCCCATCATCAATGGCATCAGAGTTGCACACCAACTTGTCTAGCTTGCTACCTTGACTGACCTGGATCCACAGTCCTTCCAATCTTAGTCTCTAGATAGTGCAGTTTGGTAGAAATGATCCAATTCACCCAGCTATAGATTGAGAAATAAGTCCACTAAACTTTTGGTTTGCGTTCTGTTCTCAAGCCTCCAAAATAGTTAAGAGTACACATGTGATCCCCTGTTGCCAAGCAATAAGAATATTTTAAAGCAACTAGACATATATATGACTTAGGCTTGTGAATACCTCAGGAAAAGTATAAAAGAGCAGTGAAGCATAGAGGACAGCCAGAATTTAACTACCTACTCAAAGGCTGAATAAGCAAAGCTAGCTACTCGGGAGTCTGAGATCTGAAGACCACTGTTCAATCATGAAAATACAAGCGATTATCTAAAAACAAAAAACAAAAAACAAAAAAAAAAAAACAGAATTGTAGCAGAGGCTGAAGTGGTAGACCACTATCCTTGGGCACAGAAGCGGAGGAATAGTTTCCATGGCACTATCAAGCCTCAAGAATGATGAATGCATGCATGAGCACATGCACATGAGCGTGTGTGTACTCGCACATGCATGCACACATACACAAACACATATGAGTATTTCAATGTGAAGTTTTTATTTTTTTATCTTGCTGTACTTTATTTCCCTGTATTAGTTCACAAATTAACAAAATCCGCTAAGGACCTATTTAAATAAAATTCATCATGTTTCTCTAAAATCTACTCTCTTTTTGAAAGTCTGCTTTTATTTGACCGAAAAGTAAATTATTCAGGAAGTCAATTCATCACTCTCAAGTTTATAATATTAGATGATTGTTTAGGTTCCTCGTAGCAATATGATTTTGTGAAATCCTGCATCAAGTAATATATTTCTTTCATTAGAAGAGAACCCTCTGTCAAACAATTAATAATAGCTTATTCTCCTTCTGGCATTCATCTGTGGTTTTATTTTCTTCATATATTTCATGATCTGTCTGTGTATGCCAAAGACTGCCGTGAAAATAAAACACCCTTCTCAGCGCTTAGCATGTGTATACCATTCATAGACACGGAAATTGCTTTGGAATAAATAATGTTCACCCTATCTTGAGAAAGAAGAATTGGTTTCTCAGCACTTTAGGTAAGAACTTGAGGGAAAGAAACAAAAGGAAAAGTGAGGAACAAACAACTCAACACATAGATTCAAATGAAACAAACAACCCAAGAAAACACAAATTAATTCAGTACTCAAGAACCTGCAGGAAATGAAAGATTTAAAAAAATCAGCTATGACAAGCTTATGAAATTCGTGAATACATGGGATTGCAATTTTGTGAGGATAGTGGCAAAAGCCCAAACTGAACAGAAAGTTCTGTGCACAATGCCATACAGCTGTTGTTCTAAATTCCAGGAAGAATAACATCAAGTGGATGGAGGCCAAGTTCATACACAAGTAGGAAGCCAGTTTCTAGCTGAAAAATAATCAGGATAACTTGGGGCTGGGGGCATGACAAAGTGGTAAGAACACACATTTAAGGGGACAAAACACTCAATTCAAACTCTAATATTAGGAGTATGAAAGAAAAAAGCTATGATTTTAAATAATTAGAACAATTGTAACACTTGAGTATTCTATTGGAGAAAAATCCATTAGAGAGATAGAATGAACCCACGTTCCAATGCTCCTTTAGTGATAATGTTTAGTCCTACTTCAGACAAAACAGAGTTACCTTGCAAATGAGCATGGATGTGCATTTGGGTGATGGAAATACTCTACTCACACAGGTGTAAATTAAATAGATTTTTGGGGGTAGATTGTAGTTCTTGAACTAAGAGCCTTGGTGTTGTCCATGAGCTTTTTCTCTCAAGGCTACCACTCTAATACTTGGAGCCACAGTTCCAATTCTGATTTTCTGTTGGTTGTTTGGAGATAAGAGGCTCATGGACTTTCCTGCACAGGATGGCTTCAAACCAAGATCGTCAGATCTCAGCCTTCTGAGTAATCCTGATTCCAGGCATGAGTCGTTGATGTTTTTAAGAATTTAGTAAATTGTATAGTTACAGAAGTTATAAATTATGATTGTAACCTGTGTAATATATGTGTGTATGTATAGATCAATGCATACACTTAGAAATATATTAAAATATTTTTGCATCTAAAGTAGATTTATGAAATATTCCTTCATTAAAAATATAATGGAAACAAAAGTTAATAAGGAGCAAAACAAAGGTAATTGTTACACGTTTCTTTTTGTTGAATGGAATATGAATTGTGAGAATCAGTTTGGGAAAACCATCTCTACTTTAACAAAATGGATAATTGCTATTATTTCCAATCCATCTCTTTGCCCATATTGTGCATCCTCACACATGAGTGTCAAAATCAAACCACACTTTTTGCCTTTGTATTTAACTCACCTGTTATAATTTAGGGGCTAGATGAAGTAATCAAATAAAGATTAAAATAATAGTAAGTGAGGCTATTAGTGACAGCTGAAAAACATTTTAAATATGATAACTAATTAAATTACATATTTCTTACTTTTACTCTGTTGTTATGTCCCTCATTCCCACATTAGGAAAGTACATAGAAGGTTCTCACTAAATTATATCTAATTATTAAAAAAATATTGAAAGAATATGGGCACAGTGTGGTTTTAGCTTATTGAAACCTGTATGGGGTAGTGTGTTTTTGAGGACTTGCAATACGTTGTGATGGAGATGAAGGGAGGGATGTGCTTATTCTGGAAAACTGGCTAGAGGATTGCTCCCAGAAAGATAGTGATGAATTCTTCCAAAAGGACAGTAAAATCACTTTCACAACCATGTTCACTACTGCACTCTTCACTGTAGCCAAGTTATGGAAACAGCCCAGATGCCCTTTGGCGAAGAAATGGTTGGCAAAAGTGTGTCATATATACATAAGTGGAATGTATTTATCCATTATGAAGACTGTTACGTTATTTGCAAAGAAATGGATAGATCTAAAAATATGTTAAATAAATGAAGTCAAACCAGACACACAAAGGACCCATGTTCTGTCTCATATTTGGAAGCTAGAACTTTATACAATTTTACACAGCAATATTAACCAAATCATGCTATTTGTAGAGGAGTATTTAAAAGATGTAATTTTTTTTATAAAATTGAACTTTTAATCCAACAAAATAAATACCAGGAAACTATCACTTTGAAGATGTGAGGGGAAGTCAAAGGGAAAGAATAAAAAGAGTTATGGAGGAAGAAAGTGAAGACATGATATTCAATGCAGATAGTATGAAACTAGAAAAAATTAAAGTGTGGTGAGGTTTAGAAAGGCAGGGAAAAGTTATATAAGGATCTATTATACGTAAAAGCATTATTTATTGAATGTAAATTCCCTTGTACAACTAGTTATGATAATAAAAATATAATTAAAAACAATGGAGCCATCTGATCTTAAACTTTGTTCTCTTAAACCATGAGTCAATATAATAGTTTCCTCCTCAGAAAATTTCTTTGCAGGTATTTTCCCTTTAGTGACAGAAAAATGATCAATGCAATGAATATCAATACATCACATTGCACATCTTAAAGAGACACAATAAAAATCACAGTACAACATTACTAGTACAACATTGCACACATGGTAAGTGTTAGCCTGAGGTTCATCTCCCACTGTATCAATTAACCTCATTCTATTTTATGACTAAAATACCAGCACTTAGTCTACAAATTCTAGGAAAATTTCCCAGAATTATTGTGTACACTCATAATATTTCACTTTATCTTTGTTAGAAAATAGAGAACTGTAATATGAATACTCAAAGTTCATAATCAGTACATACCTCCCTGGTGAAAGGAAGTGCTAAAGTATAACATTCTTGATTTCTAGGTCAAAATAGCAGAAATCATATTCTATCCCTTCACTGAACACTGCACTGCCTCGGGACCCTATCTCTGTTTAAAACTGTCTTACTGAAAGAATGACCTCCCCAATTCCTGATGGAAACAGACTGCAGGTCTTATGAACCAATCATTTCCACATTGTGGCTCAACTAAGTTGATTACCATTAGAAGTATTTTGATTGCTTTTTATACCCAACATTTTGAGAGAAAGGTACTACTTTAATATGCTATTAAAGTAAGACATATAAAAATCACCTTTGACCATAGATAAATATTTTACCTTTCATGTACCCAAAAATGCAGTCTGACCTATCATTAATGAATTAAAGCCTCTCCAACTTGTGAATACAATTGGTTTAAAAAGACCTAAAGAGCTGGGAAGGTGGTTCAGTGGTAGAGCTCTTGCCTTGCATGCATCAAGCCCTGGATTTGATTCCTCAGCACCACATAAAAAAAAAGAAAAAAGCCGCAAGTGGCGCTGTGGCTCAAGTAGAAGAGTGCTATCCTTGAGCTGAAGAGCTGGAGGAAAGCGCCCAGGCCCAGAGTTCAGGCCCCACTACCAGACTCCCCCACCCCTGAAAAAAATATATCAATACTACAATATTTGTTCAAAATTTCGTATGATACTGAAGATTCAATTGAAAACTGTTAACACTTGAAAATAACTCTTTTACTTAGGAGTAGGAAACAAAACACAAAATTAATCCTAATCATTTCAAAGACATTTATTTACACTACAAATTCACTCTGATAACTACAAAGATTCTAAAAATAACTGAAGCATAGTGTCACAAAGGGCATAATTTAACTTCATCATGTACATTCAAAGGACTGTGCTAATAGAAAACAAAGTTATGCTAAAAATTAGCTCACGCAATTCACTTCCATTCTTTTATTCTATATATTTTAGTTTCATAAAAACTGTCTTTTGATAAAATGATGCATAAAAAGCCTATATACCCACTTACATTTTCAGATTTTAACAATGTTTATTTCAGAAATGTCTTTAGCTGTATAGTCAATGAACTGAAATAACACTAAAGTATTCAAAGGGTTTTCAGAAATTGCAAGACTCACTCTTGGATGATATTTATATTGGAAAAGATCTTCAAAAAGCCTCATTTGTTAAAGTTGTGATAGTTACTCCCACAAAAGAACTATTAATGAAGAAACCTTTGTATGTAAAATACAACTTAAAATGCATCCACAATCTGGAAGTGACACATGCTTTTTTTGTTTGTTTTTGCAATGTATATCTAACAAACATATCCACAATACTGTTTTTCAGTCAATATGATCGGATTTTCAAACCTAAAAAATACGGGATTTATTCTTAGTGTGAATAGATACTATCTTATAAAGAAAGTTATTTTCAACAGAAATCCGGAAAGAGTTTATCCACCTTGAGTTTCACAGGAATAACCAGAGTGTAATACCTGTTTGGTCAAGTCAGATAAACTCACTCCATGAGTATATCTTAAAAGTATAGCCAATTTAAGAGGTCAAATACATATTTTGTACTGACAGTCATCTTACAACAATAACTTACTACTTAAATATATGTGTACCATCTTGCCTAACATATACAAAGAGCTGAAAGTGATCTCTTTTATCTAACTTAATGTTGTAAATGCTTTAATTATGATGATGTTATTATTTGACGAATAAAATGTACAGAAGGGTGGTTCCACTGAAATGACAGTACAGAACATTGATAAATAACAACATTGCAACACAGTTCTTTTCAGACTCTCTCTGTCCTCATTGGCAAGCAACATGGCAACAGCACACACACACACACATACACACACACACACACATATTTGCGCACATGTACACACACATTTACATGCAAGGCAAATTCAGGGTGTATTGTACAATAAAGTTCAAATAAAATATTAGTGATAAGGCTAAGGATAATGGGTGTAGAGGAGCACCTAGAAACGGAAGTAATTGGTCTAGGAAATATGTTTAACAGGATCCTAACAGAGAACTTCCCAAACATGCAAAAAGACAGGCCTATTCAGATACAAGAAGCTTTTAGAATTCCAAATAGATGAGAAAAGAATAGGACATCCCACCGTCACATTACAATCCACACAGGATCAATTCAGACCAAGAAAAGATCCTTAAAGCTGTGAAGGAGAAAAGATTAACCACCTACAAAGGAAAACCAATTAGAATCACCTCAGATTTCTCAGCAGAGACAATCAAAGCAAGAAGAGCCTGGAATGATGTATCCCATGCCCTAAAAACAAACAACTATCAACTAAGAATACTCTTCCCAGCTAAACTCTCCTTCATAACTGAAAGCCAAACAAAAACCTTCCATAGGAAAGAAAAATTGAAACAATACATCTCCACCAAACTAGCCCTGCAAAAGATTCTTAAAGATGTCCTACACATAGAAAACCAACAAGACCACAATAAAGGCCAAGAAACTGCACCCAAACTGAGAATCCAAGAACCATAGAAAGAACCCAGTTTTCGCAGCCCCCGAGAAGGTGGATAACATGGCAGGAAGTCCGAAATAACTCTCAGTCCTTTTTATCAACATTAACGGACTTAACTCTCCAATTAAGCGAGATAGACTGTCTAGTTGGATTAAAAAAAAAGTTCCTTCTATCTGCTGCCTTCAGGAGTCACACTTTGCCCATAAAAACAAACACATTTTCAATGTTAAAGGCTGGAACAAAATCTGCCAAGCAAATGGCCCCCATAAACAGGCAGGAGTTGCAATCCTAATATCAGATAAAACAGACTTCAAATTAAAAGTTGTGACAAGAGATAAAGAAGGTCGCTACATACTAATTAAGGGTTCTCTCCTGCAGGAGGATATTACAATTCTAAATATCTATTCGCCAAAAAATGTAGCACCCAAATTTATCCAAGAAACACAACTTTACCTCAAATCCCACAGAGATCCAAATACATTCATAGTTGGGGATTTTAAAACACCACTTTCCCAACTAGATAGATCAACTCGGCAAAAACTAAACAGAGAAACCACAGATCTAAACAGCTGCAGAGATCAACAAGATTTAACCGACATCTACCGAATATTTCACCCAACAGCATCAGAATACATGTTTTTCTCAGCAGCACATGGAACATTTTCTAAAATAGACCACATTTTAGGCCACAAAGCAAACTTGTCTAAATTCAGAAACAGTGAAGTTATACCTTGCATTCTCTCTGACCACAAGGGAATAAAACTAGAACTCAACACCAAAAGCCACCAAAGAAAGGACGGTAACACATGGAGGCTGAACAACACACTGCTGAATCACGAGTGGGTCATGGAAGATATTAGAAAGGAAATTCAAATGTTCATGCTATTCAACAAAACAGAGAACACAAATTACCAGCTCCTTTGGGCCACAGCAAAGGCAGTATTCAGAGGCAAGTTTATAGCTCTGAACTCCTACATCAACAAATTGGGGAGATCTGAAACCAACAATTTAATGACATATCTAAACATCCTTGAAAAGAGCAGCAAGATAAACCCCAATCCAGTAGACGGAAAGAAATAATCAAAATTAAATCAGAATTAAAGGAATTAGAATAAAAAAAACTATAGAAAGGATCAACAAAACAAAGAGTTGGTTCTTCGAAAAAATTAACAAAATTGACAGACCCTTAGCAAATCTTATCAGAAAAAGAAGAGAACACACCCAAATAAATAAACTCAGAAATGAGAATGGAAACATCACCACGGAAACAACCAAGATTCAGAACATTATAAGGGAATATTCCTCAAAACTTTATGCTAATAAATTTGAGAACTTGACAGAAATGGACCTTTTCCTAGCAAATATTGACATTCCAAAACTAAACCAAGATGAGTTAATCCATCTTAACAGACCCATATCAAGCATTGAAATAGAAACAGCAATAAAAGACCTCCCAGGTAAGAAAAGTCCAGGACCAGATTGTTTTACAGCAGAATTCTACAAGGCCTTCAAAGCAGAGCTCACACCAATACTCCTCCAACTCTTCAATGAAATTGAAGGAAAAAGTTCACTACCGAACACATTCTATGCAGCCATCGTAATCCTCATCCCAAAACCAGGCAGCGACTCATCAAAGAAAGAAAACTTTAGACCCATTTCTTTGATGAACACTGATGCAAAACTTCTCAACAAAATTTTGGCCAATCGACTTCAACCTATCAAAATTCCAACCTTGTTCTTCAAGGAAATAGAAGAGGCATTCTAAAAATTCATATGGAACAATAAAAGACCCCGTATAGCAAAAACGATCCTCAACGGAAAGAACACTACTGGAGGAATATCAATACCAAATTTCAAACTGTACTATTAAGCTATAGTAATCAAAACACCTTGGTACTGGCATAAGAACAGACCTCAGTATCAATGGAATAGAACTGAAAACCCAGAAATGAACCTACAGACCTATAGCCATTTAATATTTGATAAGGGAGCTAAAACAATAGAATGGAAAAAAGATAGCCTCTTCAGTAAATGGTGCTGGCAAAACTGGTTAACTGCTTGTAGTAAACTAAAGCTAGATCCTTATATATCACCCGGCACAAGAATCAATTTCAAATGGATCAAAGACCTTGGAGTCAAACCAGACAATCTGAAAACATTACAGGATGGAATAGGAGAAACCTTAGGTCTCCTTGCTCAGGCCGAAATTTTCTTTATAGAGACCCGGAAATACATACAATGGACAAGGGTCTTGGAACTTAAAGAATTAAATCATACAAAGGACTTCTATTTTATTACTGCATTATACATTTTTTCTAATGTTGGATACCTACAGTAGAAAGCTATTAGAAAGCTCTTAAATCCCATATGTTGAATAGTGAGTTTTCTTACACTATAACATGGTATTTCCCAAATCATTTACATAGAAGGCATTGTTTCCTATTTTCTCATTCCTAGAATAAGCTGCACATGAAGACACCACTGGTCCTGATTTTCAGTCTGTACCTTTGAATACTGAGGAAAATCTTTCCTCTGCTCCCTATAATTCACTACTCTCCAGTTAGAATAATTTAGAATATTAAAAATTGAAAAAGAGAAAATAAATCATGGTGAAAAAACATATGCAGAACATTCACCAGTTTTTTCTGACCAGTTCAACCAATGTGAACTATTGGGGAAATACATGGACACCTCATTCCCACTGGTACTCAAAATCACTGGTTAGGCAATTGTGACGAAGACAAGGAACAAGATGAAAAAATGAGGAATGGTATCAAATGCAAGAAAAAAATGGAGTAGGATCCAAGCAAATTTCTTCTTTGGGATGCCGAAATTTATCGGCTTACTGTGTTGTGAACACTGCTTTCCAAAATGGCCACCCAGATGAATACTAGGGATGAGGATGAGTATACCCCTCTTCATCGGGAAGCCTAGAGTGGACACTTAGACATTGTCCATGAGTTGGCAGCTCAAGGCAGATATTCATGCAATAACTCTGAATGGCTGGACACCCCTGCACAGTACTTATATGTGGAATAATACCAAAATGGCTTCTTTATTACTTCATCATGATGCAGATACCAATACCCAAACTAAAGGCCTTTTGACCTCCTTGCATCTTGCTGCTGGGAATAGAAATAGCAAAGATACTCTGTATCTCCTTCTGTTGAACCATTATATCAAACCAGGTCTGAAGAACAACTTTGAAGAAACTGCATTTGATATTGCCAAAAGGGTAAGTATGTATCACTACCTCTTTGAAATTGTCGAAGGCTGTACAAATTGGTCTCCTAAGTCATAATGGTTTGGTTAAGTTTCTTAAATTTCAAAAATGCCAGTCCATCTTTTGTGTCCCTACAAATTTTTTCACAATACAAAGCAACAGTAATATCTTACTATAAAAATTTATGTATTTCATGGTATTCTTCCAAGTGAATTGCATGACTTTGATATCAAAATGTATTCAAGAGTTGTTTGTATACATCTGTAATGATTTCTGCAGAGTTTGTGATTCTTTAAATCAGAAATAATTTTAACTTATCTGTTGAAATGAATAGTATAGAAACTAAAGATGTTCCGGGTGCTTTTCTGAACAAAGTATATCTATGTTTGTGTAATGTCCATAATCTATTTCATTCTCTCCTAGATATAATACTTTGAATTCTACATTGTTATATAATGTATAGATTCATTAGTAAATGTGACCTTTCAGATTGCATTCCATATAGAAGTATTTTAAGACTCCTTTTTTTTCGTAGTTTCTTTTATTATTTTATTTCTTTGGGATAAAATGGCAATATTATCTAATTTCAAGTTTTGTAAAGGTTATGCTATATAAAGGCCTTTCTAAGGTGAAAATTTAATATACTGATGTCAAACTAACCTTTAATTCTATGAATTACATGTATTGTTACACTTGTATTTTTGTAATCAACTTTTTAATAACTCTTTTTCATTTCTTGCATCAGAAGAATGAAAAATATGGAATACTTCACAAATTTTCATATCATCCTTGTGCAAGTGCTATGTTAATCTCTGTATTGTTGTAATTTGGGTAGACCTGCTTCTGAAGCATGTAGTATCCTCTAAATTTAAGTACTTAATGATACAATCTTTATACAGGCATATATCCATGGTTGCCTATTTGTAACAAGGAACCCTTATTGTTCCTGAAAATGCTATTGATCTTATTTCTCTAAATTTCTGTGTACAGTGGAAAAAACTTATATAGTTTGGTCGATTGCTCACATTTACAATTGTTTTGTCAATGACTATTTCGTCATTTTCATTTTAAATTTGATCATACTTTGAAGCCTTTACAGCTAAGTCCAAAGGTGGTGGCTTTTCAAGTACTTATTTATCAACTGAGTTAGCTTTGTGGAGCTAATGGATTCAAAGTAAGCCTTGCTTAAGAGCTACTTCTAACTTTCTGCAGCTTAAAATTTCCCAAATGAGGTCTTGCTGGAACAAATGTCTACCTGAACTGTGAAGACTCAGGGTCTATGTTGAGGGGGCAGAATGATGCAGGTTCCAGCCTCGGGATTATCTGAGGACTGTGTTTGGGATTAGGAAAGCTCTTGGAATGCCAGGCTACAGAGGGAAAATGTTCCCTCTCCCTATCTCAAAACATGTCACAGACTCCTACTCCTGGGAGCTGAGGAAGTGGCTCTTCTGCTTGCTTAAGCATAGATTAACAGCTGGTCAAGCATTTTCCTGAGATTGGAGAAGTGGTTTGAGCTTGATCTAAAATAGTTTAGATAATAATATACCTAGACTTTCTCTCATAGGTTAAGTAAAAATGTATCTGTGGAAATTTTTTGTGTGAATGTTTTCTGACCAAATCTTGGCAAAGATGATGCTTGCTAGTCTTTAAATACCCACTAACAATAAAGCTCAGCATGCAGTGGCAATTGCTGTTTGCACTCTGCATACCCTGTGTCCTGGTGATTTTGTGACCCTTACCTAGGGACCCCAACGCACTAGACGTTGACACTGAACCTTTACCTTTCTTCCATGTAGGAACAGACCAACCAGAATATCTTACGCTGACAGCATGGATTGTCTTACTGGAACAAACATAATCTTAGTTACAAGGGATCATAGAGAGATGAACAGTTCAGACAGAATTGTTCAGAATAGAAGGTATTTTATCAAAACATAATTGTTTATTATACGTATCATTTCAAAAGTAGCTAAAGCCAAGAAAGTGAAAAAAATTGTTCATATGCATGATTACCTACTGTCCTGACCTGTCTATCATCCAACCAAGCAGGAACTTACACTACTGACATTCTATCACCAAATATTGCAATAGCTCCTGGAGAAGTCCATATGTTTCTCCTCGATATTAGGCCTTAAATTTGTAATGTTTTAATCACAGTGTTTCCTCTTGCCTCTAGGCTGCATATCTACAAATGGTAGAGCTTTAAGTCTAACTATACCAAAAACTGAGGTAGAGATAATGGAATAATACTTTAAAACAGAGTTGCCTTTGATTCCCTAAACACAACACAACAATGCAAAACAATTTTTATATTATATGTACTTATATATTTTATATTTATATGTGCTAATTTTAAATTTTATACAGTGAATCTTACTAGAATTGATAATTTGACAAATATATTGACATTTATTCCCATAAATAGATTGGAATATAAATAATTAGGTTTAGAATATATATTAGACTATAAAAAGTATCAATGCAATATCTTCAGTATAAGCTTCTGATACCTTCTAAGTGTTCGTGGTCTTCTGAATACACATGGTATAATAACAGTATTGTTTTCTGCTAATCTATAAGGGATTTTATTCTGATGCTGTGTTTATTGTTTTAACTTGCTGGTCCCAAAGTGTTTTTCTCCATATTTCTAAAGCATTCTTACTGATTATACCCAAATTTTGCTGATATGATGTCTAAAAGCTATTATTATTCTGCAGGACCCACGGGTCCTAGGATAACAGGTCCCAGTTATCTGCATCATCAGATAACAAGGGCATGACTTCTCACATAGGCCCATGCAACATGCCAACAGAAAATAATTAAAGACTCATCTCAATTTCTCATTTCCTATAATATTTCAGGGCCCCAATTGCTTACAAGAATTAGCAGTGATCAATTGTGAAATGCAAGGCAAATTAAAATGAAAGATGAGATCACAAAATCTGAGAGAAAGTACTGTAATTCAAACTTTCAATTTACAGATGACCAGCCCATATGAGTGAACAAAATCACAAATGAACAACGTTATTTTTAATACCTTTCTCCTAATGATGAATGAAAGATTTCAGTGCAGCCAAAAAAATAGTTTCTGGAATGATAGATCATAATTGGTCTACCAAGACTAGGAAAACTTGATTTAGAGGTCAAATATAATTTAGAAAAACATTAATTGAGAATACCCTTAGTGCTTCAAAACACTGGTACTTCAGTAAATCTTGGTTCTGTAGTATAAAAATGTCATTCTCAAACCAATGTAACCTACATTTAATCTCCTGAAAGTATATTCCTTTTCAAATAAACTTTTAAAAATCATATTCACCAAAATAACACTTGACAAGTAGATGATAGTGACATTACAAGGTTTTCAAGTGTAGGGAGCAAGTTACATTAGAGTTGATTTACGTACCCAGCACTAATACCAAACAAGTTCAACCATTCATTAAAGTGCAGAAATACTACCCCCCACAATTTGTGTTGTTCAGTAGAGGCCTTCCAGAAATGTGTTTAATGGATCAGCCTCCCATAATTCAAACCCAAATATTAGCTAATAAAGTAAATTTCATCACATAAGGAGGTACATTTTAAAGTCACTAATAGTTGCCTTATCATGTGTTGCCTTATCATATATTTTCCGTATCTGTCTAACATAGTAAGAAATATGACTTTAAGTCTTGAATATGGGTACTGATGAGAGATGTAACAAACATAAAATCTGTCTTCTATTTCTATCATATTCCTCTAAGTAGTAAATTTTAGTTTTCTTCTTTTTCCAAAACTTATAGTTAGTAGAATATTTACATAGGATAATGTAAAATAAAATAATCACATACCATTGCACAAAGCCATTTATAAAAACTGGTAGGAATAAATTCTAGGCCATTTTTAAACGTTCCTTTTGACTAAAGATTAATCTTCCAAATGAACGAGAATAAAATCATGTCTAAGTGCTTCACATTTCCAGTCTTGCACATTGTTATTGCAGATGAATGAATTATGGAAATATAAGCTGACATCAGTTGCCTATATATTCTCCATGCTGGCTGAGACTCAGAATTTGCACAGCACAGGAAAACAGGTGCAATGACTGGCTTCTCACATCAGGGTGAATTTTTGGCATTGCTGGGCTTTGAACTCAGGGCCTAGGAAGCCCAACTGCCCAATCAGTCCACGTGATCACACCAGACGTTGAGCCACTAAGGAGATGGACTCTTCCTAGGAACTGAGATCGAGCCACAGGGAGGCCAAAATAGTGCTCAATGCATCATTTAAACATGGGATGTATGTTCACATCCGTGTGGAGACTGCATCGTGCATTGAGTGTACTTATTGTGTTTATTTTGTATACTATTCATGGATTTTTGTGTATTTTCTCATGTATATGATGACAGGTATAACTGGGCTGACATGGATAACAACTTATTCCCATGACCACAGGGTGGCCCATGCATTCTCCATCCTAGCTGAGACCCAAGACTTGCAGAGGAAAGGAAAACATATGCAAACATTGGCGTCTTACATCAAGATGAATCTTTTGGCAGGGCTGGGATCTGAACTCGGGGCCTAGCAGGCCCAATTGGTGAATGAGTCCATATGAGCACAACAGCCTGTGAGCGACAAAGGAGCTAGGCATTCCCAGTACCTGAATTTGTGCCCCCTGGGGGGAGAGTGGGAGCACAATAGTCATCCATTCATAAGTAGAAGGTAGAATGCAAATAAGTATATATTTGTATAGAGTAGGACTGATGGTGACTTGTGATGGAATCCAATCTGTGTGTACCTATATTTTGATATTTTCTGATGCATTCATTTCATGTCTGTGATGATTATTGTCATGCTTCATTAACTCTTCTTTACAAATAATCTATACCCCATGAGTCTTGCGTATCATTTCCTACTCGCATCATGCACAAACTACTCATTCAAGGATGAGATCGATCGCATGCCATGACTCTTCCTAGGTCCAGAAACAAGTATCTCAGGATCTCCCGCCATTCCCTCCTCCTAGGGGGACTGAATTCAAGCCTCAGTCCTGGAAAAGTTACTCCTTATATACATCTTAACAATAAGATTTATACTTCCATTCAGATGTTCAGTCCATATTATTTTATTGACTCTGATGACACTTATACCATTTATTACATTGTTTACATCCTATCACATATAATCTAGATTTTAGATGTATGTGATCTCCATCATGCCTGGCAGTGCTAGGATCGGATCTCAGGGCCTAGCAGGACCAATTCATGAATGGGTGAGTTTGAGCATGGGAGCCTCTAGCCAATGAAGCTGTCAAGTGATTCCCATGCTCTGAGATTTACCCCCAGTTTTGGCCAAAACAGCAATACATGGATAGGCAGATGGTGATATACAAAGAAATATATATTGTTAAAGAGTGCCAGAGCCGTCTATCTATGATTGAATGACACCTACTACGTTCCTACCAACTCTTAGGTATTTATTATACCACCATTGAAGGAATATTATTCTTTTAATGCTTAATAAACTATACATTAAGATCAATCAGCATTCTTGGACTATTGCATCCAATTTTAGACTAGACGGATGCATGAACTACTCTTTCAATGGATATTCCCATGCATAGGAATGAGTTTCTTGTGATCTCCTGCCATTGGTGTCAGGACTGGGATTTGAACCCAGGGCCTATGTCCACAGGTTGTCTTATGGCTTCACTGATAGCCCACAAGCCATCAGCAATGGCAGGTCATATCTACTTTGCAGCCATGTCATTCAAACCCAGGATGGTCACTGTGCAAAGAAAAAAATAATAAAACCCTAGACCCCTGAAAGTTGCCACTTTTTCTGCTTTCCAGTTTTTTTTCTAGAAAGTCCCCTGGGCCTAGGATCTTAGGATCAGCTATGGTTCTGGAGGCTACACCCAAGCCGAGAGAGATCTAAGCTGAGACAGAGTTTCCATGACCTGAGTTCAAGCCCCATGGTTGGCCAAAAGAAAAAAAAGAAAAAGAATAAAGAAAATATAATTATTTAACTAAATTTAAAAAAAATAAAGCTACATAGTTTGGATTTTCTCCTAGTTTTCTTTCCTAGCCTGGGATTTGAACTCAGGGTCTTGGTAAATCTGTAGCAATGTGAGGGAAGATTTGCTACTACTTGAGTTCAAACCTTGTGCCAACCAAAAGTGAAACCTAAGTCACTGACCTAAGCAGGGGGAGGTAGTTGTGGCAATGGGAGGGAAGGTATAGTAGGGGGAAAACAAAGGAGGAGGTAACAATGCTCAATATGAAATTTACTCATTACCTTGCTCCTGTAAAATATTTTTACAATAAAAAACGAACAAAGACAAACAATGTAGTTCTCAGAGAAGCATTTTGGAGGTAAGGGAAGGATCTCTGAGTGAATAGCTGTACAAAATTCTACACTTTTTAAAATGTTCAGTATGGAACTGAATAAACATAACTGCTTCCATTAAAAAATTATGTCAGTGTCTTGGAACTGGAGCCAGTATTTCTGCCATTGCTAGGATTTGAGCTCAACGTCCAGGTAACTATTTTGCATCATGGGTGAAGGCGAAGCTCACTGTCCATGAGGAAAGAAATTCAGGCTAGAGTACCCAGGGCCTGAATGAAAGCCCTGAAATGGAAAAAATATCTCTATACATGTGTAATATATGATATATATATATATACTTACATATGTATGTTAATTTCATATTATGATTCACGTGGATCAGTGGTAGAGCACTTGCCTTGCATGCCTGAGTCCCTGGGTTCGATTCCTCAGCACCACATAAGCAAAAAGAAAAAATCCGGAAGTAGAGCTGTGGCTCAAGTGGTAGAGTGCTAGCCTTGAGCTGAAGATCTGAGGAACAGCACCCAGGCCCAGAGTTCAAGCCACACAACCGGACCCCCACAGAAAAAGAATGATTTTGTATTTTATTTTCCTTTGATTCATTTATTTATTGATTACTGTATTTAGTATTTTTATACACATAATATTTATTACATTTTGCACATTTTTATAAAATTATACCCAATAATTGAGGACATTGACTCATTTTCATTAATATTTTATTAAGTGTTGAAACATAATACATAAGTAAATGGAAGCATTTGTCACAGTCTTTACATGATTAGAGTCTCTCACAAGTATGAGCTTTGTCTTATTTATCTTTGGAAACTTTCTATCAGGTTTTCTTTAGATGATTTATACTCAGAAGCCTTTTCTTGAGGATAGGCAAGTGAGGTATAAAATTGTGAGGGTGGGGCTAGAAATGTGGATTAGTGGTAAAGTGCTTGCTCAGCATGCATGAATGCCAGTGTTTGAATCCTCAGTACCACATACTCAGAAAAAGCCAGAAGCTATGGAGTAGCTCAAGTGGCTAGCCTTGAGAAAAAGAAGCTCAGAGAGAGTACCCAGGCCCTAAAATCAAGCCCAGGACTGTCTAAAACCATAGGCCAGATGCCAGTGGCTCATAAGTGGAACCGTAGCTTCTCGGGAGGCTGAGAGCTGAAGACCACAATCCAAAGGAAAGCCTGTTAGATTCTTATCTACAGTGAACCACCAAAAGAACCCATCTGGCATTTTGGATTAAGTGCTAGAGTGTTCACCTTGAGCTGAAGGGCTCAGGGTGGTCAGTGCCCAGGCTAGAGTTCGAGACACACAACTGGAAAAAGAGTGAGGGTTAATTAAAATACTTTTCCTATTTGCTAATTACAAGAACATTCTTTGGAACATGAACACTGATGCCCACCAGAATTGGACTCAGAGCTCAAGGTTCAAGTGTAGCACATACATATGCCCATCCTCTCAGACTATAGCATTGTAATATTGTGTCCTACAGGGTTCTTAAAGGTCCAAGGTTAAAAGGCTTAATATGCTACACAAGCCCTTTGTGATAAGCAGTTGACTTGTATTGTCAATGTCATTACAGTTCTGAACCTAGCAGAAAACAAGTAGGTCATGCCCATCACCCTAGCTCAGGAGGCTGAGGTCTCAGGATCACAGGGTGAAGCCAGCCAGGGCAGGAAATCTATGACAAAATGACTTCAATTTCTGAAAGGTCAGATATTCAAGAGCTTCGTGTGTCTCCCTTGGTGATGAGAAATTACTTGCACATTAAATGTTCTTATAGTACTTGAGCTATAGAAGAAGGAAAGAACCATTATTGACCTATCCTGGATTCAGATGAAGTTCTCAGGATCCAAGCCCTAGCTGTGTTAGCAGGAAGAACTCCAGTGTAACTCTGTAATAGAAGGACAGAAAACAGTTTCAAAAACCAGTCTAGGTGCAGAGACCAGGCCTACAGGATTAGGAGGCAGAACGTACACACTCAACAGGGAAGTGAACTGCAAAACCACTTCATTTATTCCGGGCACAACCAGCATTGGGGAAAACCTGTAAAATTTGTTAAAGTTACACCAGGGCCAGGCTTTACTCGGCCTCTTCAAACAATGACTAATGAACCTTCCTCCCTCATGTGAAGGGAGCCTCAGGCTACCGTTAGGTTAAAAATAGAGAGCCAGTTTAGTGGGGGAGAAGGGAGGAATAGAGTAGAGAAACCCTGCTCTCTGGTATTAGGGAGTGGGTTTTTGACTCTCCATCTGTCAGATTTGAACACCCTTCTACCTCTGCCAGTCCATTCTCCTTCCTTAATTCTCCACATAATTAATGCAAATCCCCAGACTAACTAGAGCCAGGACTGTTTCTATTTTGTCTCCAAGCACATGATTTTGAACCTAGCTCTGCCCTCTTGACTCTGCGGCCCTTGGTTGCCTGAGAAGTGGGAAAGAGACAGTCTTCCTGCTCTGTGGTTATGTGAAGGCACACTGCAAAAGGCCTCCTGACTGGGAAGTGTTCCCTTCTTTCCTCTTGACGTCCAAAGATTAAACTATCATATTTCTTTCTTTCTTTCTTTCTTTCTTTCTTTCTTTCTTTCTTTCTTTCTTTCTTTCTTTCTTTCTTTCTTTCTTTCTTTCTTTCTTTCTTTCTTTCTGTCTTTCTTTCTTTCTTTCTTTCTTTCTTTCTTTCTTCCTTTCTTCCTTTCTTTCTTCCTACCTACCTAGGTATCTCTTTGCCAGGTCTTGGGTTGAACTTAAGGCCTGGGCACTGTCTGTATCACTCTACTACTTGAACCACAACACCAGTTCTGGCCTTTTCTGTGTATGTGCTCCTGAGGAATCGTACCCAGGGCTTCTTGCATGCTAGGAAAGCACTCTCTCACTAATCCACATTCCCAGCCCCCTCATAAGTATGCTACCATTACATAAGTATGCTACCATTTTACTTCCTCAAGTTTAATTTTCTGAAGACTGGTTACTTCTAAGAAACCCTACCTTGTGTACCCCTGTCTGATTTGTGACTGTTCCTGCATTGTCCTCATAATAAAATGTAAATAAAGACTGCTGAAATCTTCAGTGTGCATCATATAAGGACACAGGCCTGGAACCCTGGAAGAGAAAGACATGAAGAGGATGATGCAGTAGGCGCAAGGATCATATTTGAATAATAAATAAATAAATAAATAAATAAATAAATAAATAAATAAATAAATAAATAAATAAATAAATAAATAAATAAGAGAAGCATCATTGCATACAGTGTGTTTGAACTCAGGGAGGTAATATACACACATAAGTAAGTAGGGCACTGATTCATAAACGTGGCATTCTCTTTTTGAAAACGTTTTTGAGGCTATCCCATGGCTTAAACTCAGGGCCTGATGTGTTCCTCAGCTGTTTTTCCCAAGGCTGAGGCTGTTCCACCGCCACAGCTCCACTTCCAGCCATCTGGTCGTTAATCGGACATAAGTGCCTCCCAGGCTTTCCAGCATGGTCTAGCCTGTTTCATCTGCTTGGCTTTCTCTCTCAAAGCCCCATTTCTACCTTCTGGTCCACTGCTCCACTTCTGGTTTTCTGGTGGTTTATTGGACATAAGAGTCTCACAGACCTCCTGCTCAGGCTGAATATATATCATACATATGTATTTGCATAGATATTACATATTGTACCTAGGGCACAATATTTCCACAGAAAGGAAATTAGGTCAACATTGGCTTCTTACTCCACCAATTGACTTCAGCACTCCTGGGATTTGAACTCAGAGCCTGGAATGTCCAATTCATCAAGGGGTCAGTTTAAGCACAGCAGCCTCAAACAAATTCAATGCCAGGCAGTTCCCAAGACCTGAGTTCTAGCCCCAGGAGTGGTCAATATATAAATAGTTAGATGTGTAAATTGCTGCAAATAAATGTATATATATATATATATATAGAGAGAGAGAGAGAGAGAGAGAGAGAGATGTATATGTATATCCCAATGTACATTTAAATATAAATATATTATAGAATGTGAGATGTCTGTACATTATTAAATGACATTTAACATATTACTAATAATTATTAGGTATTAAATTATTCCTCCATTTAATGAAGTATCATGGATTAAGGCACAATAAAGTATTGCCTTGTGTAAATGAAGCTCAGAGATAATTTCTAGGCTCATAGTTGAAACCTCAGGATCTGCACTAAAAAGAAAGAGCCAGTAATTCCATGTGTCTGTGTATATATGCATGTATTTCTATCAGTGAACATCCATAGTCATTAGGAAAAATAGCACCCAGCTAAGAAATTTGCTTTGAATAGAATGATATCATAGCACAGAGAGTGCTTTCAAGATAGTGCATGTCCCTGGTCAAAAAATTAAGACAATGTCTTGGAATTTGCACCATTTTTCTGGCAGGCCTGGGATTTCAACTCAGGGTCTGATTAACTCTTTGGCACTGTAGGGGAGGGGAAACTCACCATCGTTGAAGACAAGAATTTCAGACCAGTTTCAAGGGCCTGAATTCAAGCCCTAGCCCTGGAAAAAATAATATTCATACATGAGATCTATTTACATACATGTGTTTACTCCCTATGACATTTATTACCCTAATTTATTTTTTATTTATTTTATTTCATATTATTACATATATCACATTTATTTCATTTATTACATCTTATCACATGGATTTATTTGCATATGGATTATACATCATCCTGAGACCCACAACTTTCACAGAGAAGGAAAACAATGGGTCAAAATTGGCTTCTGACTCCACATATAAACTTTTGGCCATGCTGGGATTTGAACTCACAGCCCACAATGCACAAATCATGAATGGGTCAGTTGTAAAACAAAAGCTTTTGGCAAACTGAACTGCCAGCCAGTTCTGAATACCTGTGATCATGCAATAGTAGTGGTGGATAGATAGATAGATAGATAGATAGATAGATAGATAGATAGATAGATAGATAGATAGATAGATAGATAGATAGATAGATAGATAGATAGATAGACGTGTAGTTTGCTATGTATATGAGAGAGAATGTGAGAATATTGAATTATATATATTATGAATTATTAGTTATTAAATTATGCCTCCTTTTAATGAAGTATCATGGTTGAATACTTATTAAAGCATTAATGTAAAAGTAGTCAGTATTCCATAATTGGGAGAAGCATACCATGTTGGTAGAATGGAAGACATTATCCAATACTTTTTCTGTGGCAATTCTATAAGAGAATTATTAACTAATTGCAAATTTAATTGTTACTTTTATAACATTCCATTAGGCATTCCCATGGATAGGAATGATTTTCTCAAGATCTCCCTCCATTTGTAGGTGGCAGTACTGTCACTTTAACTCCAGGCCTGGGTATTTTACTTTGAAATGCAAGCCATTGGAATTACACTGTGAAGATTTTAGATTGTCAGGATGAAAGAAAAGAATGAGAAGGAAAGAAAGCCAAGTGTCAGTGGATCCTACCTGTAATCCTAGCTCTTCAGGAGGCTGAGAGGTAGAGAATGCCAGTTTGAATTCAGCCAGGACAGGAAAATCCACCACACTCTTATTTCTGAGGGATTACAGGAATAAAAAATCCCCATGAATGGGGCTATGGCTCAAGGGCAGAGCATTAACCTTAAGCACAAGAACTTAGGAGGGACAGTGCCTAGGCTCATAGTAAAACTCCCGAACCTGGCAATTAAAAGAAAATCCAGTAACCACATGTCTCCCCATGTATGTACGCATGTATTCCTATTGGTGAAGGTCCAGAATCCCTATAATGAAAGGCATCCAGCTAGGAAATTTGCTTTGAATAAAATGATTTCATAGCACAGAGAGAGTTTTCAAGACAGTGCATCTTCCGGGGCTCCTCTCACTGTTCCCATTGTAGCCTGAGGGACTGCTGGAAGAAGACTTCCTCATTATTGGAATAAGCAGACAAAAGGCCTCACTCCTGTAGAGCTGAGTGACAAAAAACTCTTTCTAGGCCAATTAGTGAGGAGTGTGAGTGGGCTCTGAAGGCCAGGAGAAAAAGGCCTCTTTGTATCTCAAGCTATCTCTCTGCGGAGAGCTCTGTTGTGACAGGAAGCCTTCATTTGTGCCACCTCCCGTGGCAGGCCAAGTTCCCTGCACTTATCCTGTATTTGTTAGACTATGTTCCAGTGTTGAAAAAACCTGCTACAATTAATTCAAGGGTCCTTTTGGCAGACAACTAAGGAGCTGAACCTAATAAAATGATCCATTATTGGCAATGATGCTTCCCTGGGTTTCCAGAAGCTTGCTAAATCAAAGTACATGTGTAATATTACTATGCTTCATGTCATCTATGGCTGGTGAAACTCATCAGGTTTTGAAACTTTGACCACTCCTAGTTGGGCCCTGGGTGGCTGTGTTTCAGGGTTGAACACAGGACCTGGATACTGACCATGAGCTCAGAGCAGAAGCTCAGTGCTTTATCATTTCTTGTCACAGCTTCACTTCTGTTATCTCTGTGTGTGTGTGTGTGTGTGTGTGTGTGTGTGTGTGTGTGTGTGTGTGTGTGTGTGTGCATGTATGTGTGTTCATACACTTGTCCTGGAGCTTCAACTCAGGACCTGAACACTGTACCTGAGTTTCTCCTGTACAAGGATAGCACTCTACCACTTGAGGCACCCAGACTCTTCAGGCTTTTTTCTGGTGTAGTACTAAGGAATCAAACCCAGGGATTCATACATGCAAAGCACTCTACTCCTAAGACACATTCCCAGCACTCTACTTCAGGTTTCTTTCTTTCTTTTGTTGGAAGTTGGAGGAATTTAAGTCTAGGCCTGGGTGCTGTCCTTGAGCTCTTTAGCTAAAGCCAATCACTCTACCACTTGAGCAACAGCACCCCTTGAGGTTTTAGTGTGTCACTAGAGAGAAGCATCTCAAGGAATTTCCTGCCCAGGCTGGCTTTGGACCGTGATCCTCAGCTCTCAGCATCTGGAGTACCTAGGATAACAGGCACAAGTCAGCAGCAACTAGCTTCCACTTCAAGTTCCTAAGTAAGGAATAGGAGATAAAAGTCGCACGGGACCTTTTGTGTCTGGGATAGTTTTGAACCCAGACCGTCAGATCTCAGCTTCCTGAGTGAACAGGATGACAGACCTCAGCTACTGCACGCCTAGACTGTAACACTCTGTTGCAAGGGGGTCCTTGCCTCCTTGTGGTAGGGTGTTAACCATGATCCCCACAGGTAAAAGTCAGTGGCTAGGCCCTGAGTTCAAGGTTCATGATCAAGAAATATAATACAAAATATACTTGGAACTCAAAAAATTAAACCACCCAACAACAAATCCTCAAAGAAACAACTGCCCAATAAATAAGTGGGCGAAAGACTTAAAGAGAAGCTTCTCTGAAGAAGAAAGAAGGATGGCCAATAGACACATGAAGAAATGTTCAACATCCCTAGCCATAAAAGAAATGCAAATCAAAACAACATTGAGATATCACCTCACTCCATGTAGAACGGCAAAAATCAAGAACTCTAACAACAACAGATTCTGGAGGGGATGTGGACAGAAAGGAACCTTACTTCATTGTTAGTGGGAATGTAAACTTGTTCAACCACTTTGGAAAGCAGTATGGAGGTTCCTCAAAAGACTTCACATAGATCTCCCCTATGATCCAGCAATCCCACTTTTGGGCATTTACCCAAATGTTTACAAACAAGACCACACTAAACCTACCAGCACAACTATGTTTATTGCAGCATTATTTACCATAGCTAAGATATGGAACCAACCCAGATGCCCCTCAGTAGATGAATGGATCAAGAAAATGTGGTATATATACACAATGGAATACTATGCCTCCATCAGAAAGAATGACATTTCCCCATTTGTTAGGAAATGGAAAGTTTTGGAAAAAATTATATTAAGTGAAGTAAGCCAGGCCCAAAGAAGCATAGGTCCCATGGTTTCCCTTATTTGCAATATCTAGTATAGGTATGAGTTAAGCGGAAAATGTCAGATAATGTGATGTTAGGAAAATGAACCCCTAAATATGTATTTTAATGCTTTCGTTTCTTTCATGCATGTGTTTCTAACGCATTTATAAGATTATTTCTTTGTTGCTTTGTATGTTCCTCCCCCACAGTGTAACCCCCGCTTTCACTATATTTGATGTCAGTATAACATGTGGAGGAGATGGGGACAAACAAGTCGTTTAAGGATTCAGGTGGACCTGTTGCAACAATGAGAAGTACAAAATGTCATGTCAAAACCAGCTTTACAATGTCAGTGGGGGGGGGGAGGGGGGTATAATTGGGTGGGGGGAGGGGGGAGGCTGGGAAGGGAGGTGAAGGGTAAACAAAGGAGGAGGCTGCAATGCTTGGTAAGAAATGTATGCATTATCCTGCCCATGTAATTATAGCCCCTCTGTACAGTATGTTCTCAAATAAAATTAAATTAAATTAAAAAAAAAGAAATATAATACAAAACAATTGTCTGCAGGAGACAACTCACTACAGTTAGGTACATACATAATTTTGGCCATGAAATGGTGCCACAAGTTTCTCATCTGCACAATCATCTTACTTGTGGAGCTCTTACAAGAACCAGATGAAAAAAATGCACTCCAAGAAGTACTCAGCACACAACACCTCATGAAATACTCATCACATAGCTGTAGCCCACATAATATCATTAGAATTAGGGTGCTTTCATCAGTATCAACATTCTTTCAGAAACACACCAAAAACAGTCCAAATTTAGATTTTGGAGGGGTGAGTTTTTTTGGGGGGAGGAGTCAGCCACGGGGATTGCACTGAAATTTTGGGGGTACTGTCCTAAGGTCTTTTGATCAGGCTAGAACTCTGTGACTTTAAGCCACAGCTCAGAGTTTCACAGACTGCCTGCCAAGCCTAGGTTTTAAACCCACCAGTGTAGGATCTCAGCCCCCTAGTATCTTGGATGACAGGGTGAGCAAGCCAGCAGCATCTAGTCCATGGAACTGGGTTCCAGCAGTTTACCTCTGTCTAATTCAGGTTAGATGGCAAATGTCAGCACTAGATTCCCAGCTTGCTCTGTGATGAGGTATTTGCAGCCCTATCCGTATGTAGTTTCAGTCAGAACATTCTATGTTTTCCTTTTTTATTTTTTGTTTTGGTGCCAGTCCTGGCTCTTGAGTAAGGGTCTAGACACAGTCCCTAAGCCTTTATGCTCAAAGCTAGTGCTCGAGTGTTTGAGCTACAGCAAAACTTCTGGATTTTTCTCTGCAAATGGTAGTGAGGAATTGAACCCACGGCTTCGTACTTACTAGGCAAGCACTCTACCATGGAGCCCCAATAGTCACAAGTGTATAAACAGATAAATGTGTAGATTGGTAGACAGACAGACAGACAGATAAATAGATAGATAGATAGATAGATAGATAGATAGATAGATAGATAGATAGATAGATAGATAGATAGATAGATAGATAGATAGATAGGTAGATAGATAGATAGATAGATAGATAGATAGATAGATAGATAGATAGATAGATAGATAGATGTAGATATATTTAATGAGAGATGTCTGTCAATTATGACATTGCATATATGATATTTCTATCAAATATTGCCAATTAAATTAAATATTGCTAATTAAATTATTCCATCCTTTTTTAGGTATCATGATTGACTACATAATAAAGTATTAATTGAAAATCAGTCAATGTAGTATACCTGTTGTGTATAATTTTCTAATATAATTTTACACTAACTACTAATGTAATTGTTACTTTTACAACATTCCATTTGTACAGATGTCTATTGGAAAGCATTTCTTAGAATCTCCCGACAGCCATTCATTAGTGGGAGTCCCGGGATTCAAGCTCCAGGCCTAAGTTGCCGATTTCGGCTTGGCTTTGCTAATAGCCTGCCAAACATCAGCAATGTAAGGTCATGTACATTGTCTGGGCATTGTTATTTAGACCCAGGATGGTACAATACAGAGGAAAAAACGTGTAATCACCTCATTGAACTTCTCAGTTTTATTTTTTTCCTTCTTATTTTTATTTTTTTTGCCAGCCCTGAGATTTGAAATCGGGACCTAGGATCCCTGAGTTCAAGCTCGGTACTTGGCCTAAAACCAAATAATAATAATAATGATAACAACAACAACAATAACAATAATAATATGGCCCTGGCTTGGTATTTGCACCATTATACTGGCAGGCCTGGCATTTAAACTCAGAGTCTGGGTAACTCTGTGGCACTGTGGGTGAAGGGGAAGATTGCCTTCCTTGAAGACTAGTTCAGAAAAGTTCCAAGCGCCTGAATTGAAGCCCCAGTACTGGAAAAAATGATACTCACATATGAGATCTATTTACATACATGGGTTTACTCCATATGACAGTTATTACCCTTATTTATTTAATATTATTGCACATAAATCATTTATTTTATTACATCATATCACATATACTGAGACCCAGAACTTTCACAGAGAAGGAAAAAAATGTGTCAAAATTGGCTTCTTACTCCATGAATACATTATTGGCCATGCTGGGATTTCAACGCACGGCCTAAAATGCCCAATCCATAAATGGGGTCACAGATTTAGCCCACCAGCCTCCAGAAAACTGAGCTGCCAGGAAGTTCTGAGGACCTGTGATCAAGCCACAGTAACTCCAAATATATATATATCCATATATATATATATACATATATATATGTATATATATATATAGACAGAGGGAATGTGAGGATATTATTAAATTATATATTATTACAAATTATTAGTTATTAAATTATGCTTCCATTTAATGAAGTATTGAAGAGTTGAAGTAACTCCATTTTGAGGCCGCAGCCATTCTGTCCTTTATGTTAAATTATGAGTGACCCAGAGCAAACATAAATTCCCAAATGGTATGATAACCCCCTGCCATTTATTGCCCTAGCCCAAATGGTCTGATAACCCCCTGCCCTTTATTGCCCTAGCCCAAATGGTCTGATAACACCCTGCCCTTTAATGCCCTAGCCCAAATGGTCTGATCACCCCCTATCACCCCTTAACACCCTAGGATGTCCTGTTAACACATCTGGTTACTGTAACTTTGTAGTTTTTGCCTTTATAAGCCCTATGAAATTTCAGCTCGGGGCTTCCTCCTAAGCTCCACTGTGTCGGTGTGTAGGACGAGGCCTGAGCTGCAGCCTGACTGAATAAAGCCTTGCTTTTGTATTTCGGAACGTCCGACTCTTGGTGGTCTTCTTGGTGGGGGTCCTGCGACGGGGGCACTTCAGTATCATCATCTAATACTTATAAAATCATTAATAAAAATCAGTTAATATCCTTAATCATACCATGGTGCTAGAATGGAAGATATAAATTCAATAATTTTTGTGTGCCATTCTAAAGTAGAATCATGAATTAACTGCAAATTTAATTATTACTTTCATAACATTCCATTAGCATTCACATGAATAGGAATGAGTTTGTTAGGATCTCCCTCCATTTGTGGATGGTAGTCCTAGCATTCGAATTCCAGGCCTGGGAAGTTTACTTCTAATACAAACCATTGGAATGACACCTTGAAGATTTCAGATTGTCATGAAAAAAAAAGAACAACAAGAAGAAAAGGAAGCCAAGTGTCAGTGGCTCTTGCCTGTAATCCTAGCTCCTCAGGAGGCTGAGATGCCAAGTTGAATTCAGCCTGGGTAGGAAAGACTGCGACAATCATATTTCTTAAGAGATCACAGGAAATCAAAATAAAATAACAACAAAACACCCTGAGTGGCCCTGTGGCTCAAGTTGCAGAGCACTACCCTTGAGCAAAAGTCTCAGGGACAGGGCCAGGATGATGGGCATTCAGCAGGTTGGCCATGCCCAGCCCCCCAAACTGGGCAAGCTGGAACAAACCCTCAGAGAGTACTAAGTCTGAGCAGGCAGCTTGAATTAGCATCCTTCACTGCAATTGAAGAACTGAAGCCACGAAGGCTTTGCCTGGGCTGGTGTGTGCAACTGGTGTGTACAACGGGTGCATTATGTCCTGGCACTTCTCAAGGGAAACCACAATTCTTAGGCTGTAGGAGTTGTTGAAGGTTGTGGCTCTATATCCTCTATCCCTCATTAAGATGTGAGCCTAGGTCTCTGGGGCCTGGTGGCCATCACTCATTCATCATTCTTCATTGTTGAGTCTCAGGCTGGTCCCAAATCCTGGGAAAGATAGGAAATAGCCAGCAATTTCTGTGCCAAAAGGGGTAATCCAATAAATCCCACCATCATAACTCCCATTAGAAGTAAGCCTTGGGCTTCGAATGTGGCTTACTGGTAGAGTGCTTACTTAGCACACATGAAGCTCTGAGTTCGATTCCTTCCTACCACAGAAACAGAAAAAGCCAAAAGTGAAACTGTGGCTTAAGCAATAAAAGTGCTAACCTTGAGCACAAAAAGGTCAGGAACATGCCCAGACCCTGAGTTCAAGCCCTAAGATTGGCAAAAACAACAACAACTACAACAACAGCAACAAAAAAACGTGAGCATAGTGAGACATATTCTTCTGGGACTTAAGGAGGGCCGAGGTTATGGGTAATAGGTAGAGGGCAGGTGCTGTTTGCTCACTCCTGTAACCTTAGCTACTCAGGAGGCTGAGATCTGAGGATGCCAAATGCAAGCAGGAAAGTCTATATGAGATGCTTTTCTCCAATTAAACACCCACAAAGCCAGAAGTAGAGCTGTGGTTGAAGTAGTAGAGTGCTAGTCTTGAGCACAAAAGATCAGGGATAGCATCCAGGCCCTGAATTCAACCCCTAGGAGTGGCACAGGCACACGCACACACACACACACACACACACACACACACACACACACACACACACACCAAGATAGAGAATTTGACAGTCAATCTGCACAAATTCCACCTCTAGAAACTCAGTATTTTTAAAAATAAAGATGGAGAAGGAAAGGAAAGACTTGCTCGAGGAAGTGATATAACCAGTGCCAAAATTCCACAGGAGTTCTAAGATGTGGAACAGGACAGAGAGCCTCAGGCACAAGATACAGCATGGGCAAAGATCCTGAGGTGTGGTGTAGAGCAGATTGTGTGGACGGAATGATGGTTCTGTGGCTTCAGACATGTCTGGCAGACACTGAAGGCTGGGTCAAAATTTGTACTTGAGTCACAAGTAGGGCAGAGGATGGGGTCCCAGAATGAGGCCCAGGGAAATATTAGCTTGACATTTCACCAAAGACCCCAGCCAATTTCTGTGGCTGGAAGCCTATTTTTCACAGCTCCTGACCCTCAGGCCCTCTTTGCATGGAGGAGTCAGGGCAAATGCAGGGAAGAACTCTTCTTAAGAAAAGCTTCTAGCCCAATGCCACCAGTGGCTCAACCCTCTTAAATCCTAGCTACTCAGGAGACTGAGATCAGAGATTGTGGGTCAAAGCCATCTCAAGGGAGGAAAGTTAGTGAGACTTTCTTGCCCATGAGCTAACAAAAGCCAGAAATGGAGCTTTGGCTCAAGTGGTAGCATGTCCTCATTGAGAGAAAATTTTAAGAGACTACAGGCCAGACCGTGACTTCAGGCCCCAGTACTGGCACCTAAAAAATAAAGAAAAGCTTTCAGGAGCTCCTAGTCCACTGTGGTGAATGGACAGATAGGCCAGGCATGGGTGGCTTATGCTGGTCCTCCTAGCATATCAGGAGGCTGAGATGTGAGGATTGCCATTCAAAGCCATCCTGGGCAGGAATGTCCGGGAGACTCTGATCTCCAAAGATCCACCAGAAAACCAGAAGCGGCTGAAGTGCTAAGCTGAAGAGCTGAGAGATGGTGCGCAGGCCCAGACTTAGAGCCCCATGACCAATACCTGGCCTGCTTTGACCTCATGTTATGGCTCTAGCAAGTACTTTCCAGTGGGCTCCTGATGGTCTTCCAATGTCTATGTGTCCTACAAGTCTTCAGAGCAGCCTCCTTGAAGGCCTTTGCCTACAGAGCAGGACACAGTACCAGAAAAGGTCATGCCTTGTGGCATGCAGGTCATCCGCCGTTCATCAGAAGGGCATCTGTCATGAGTGCAGTGTGGATCTAAGCACTGAATCAATGTCTCAGACCACGGATCTGGGCCAGAAGGTGTAGACCAGTTAAGGCCAGCTCACATGGGAATCACAAAAATGTGAATTTGTCAGGCACACCTTGGGCAGGTTTTGAGTTGGGCTCATGAAAGACTTGTAGGCTGAGGAACAAAAGCAGGTTGGCTGCTGCTTGTAGCAGTCGCTATATTCCAGGAGTCCCAGGACTCGGAACCCTGCTTAACTCACCAGTGTTCAGGGCAGATGAAGGTCTGCAATCATGGGACAACTACAAAGGAGCATCCATAGTGTCCTTCCCTTGGTTCTATGTTCCCGTGCTGGGATGGAGGGGCTGGTTCCATGCAATTTACTGCCATAGCCCAGACCCCTCAGCCCAAGAAGGACTTAAGGAGAAACAACTGATGTGGCTTGAGAGTTTATTATGAGTATGCCTCAGGACTGCCCCCAGTTCTAGCTAAGCTTATCATTACTACCTTCCTGTGTGTGTGTGTGTGTGTGTGTGTGTGTGTGTGTGTGTGTGTGTGTGTGTGTGTGAGTGTGTGTGTGTGTGCGTGCGCATGAGTGCATCTTAGTAGTAGGGCTTGAATCCAGGGCCCGTGCTCTGTCCCTCAGTTTTTTCATTCAAGGATACCACTCTACCACTTAAGCCAGAGCTTTTCTTCCAGCTTTCAGGTGGTTCTTGGGAGAAGAGAGTCTCACAGACAGTTCTTGCTGGGCTGCATCTGAATGTTAATCCTCCAATCTCAGCCTGCTGAATGAGCTAGGATTATGAGAGCATGAGCCATTAGCATCTGGGCACGCATTCCTTTTTGGATAAAACAGAGTACCTATTTCCTAGCCGAGCACCCATCTACAGCTATCCCTCGTACCACTTCCCCTACCCCTCCGGTCTTCAGAGGAGACATACCCTCCCCTGAGGACAAAGAAATAGGATGCACTCACAATTTTTGAGCAATATGGTCTCCACACAGTCAGGTGCTGCTGGGAGCTGATTTAGAGGTCAGCGATCTAGGCCAAGGCAAGTAGACAGCTGTTAGAACAGAAAGTATGAAAAGACATCCATGCAGCTGGATGTCAGTGGCACATGCCTATAATCCTAGCTACTCAAGGCTGACACTGGAAGATCAATCAAGATTCAAACCTAGCCTGGGCATACTCTTATCTCCAAAGAATCACCAAAAAGCTGGGAAGAAGTAATACTATAGTTCAAGTGTTAGAGCACCAAACTTGTGCAAACAAGCTAAAGGTTACCACCTAGCTCTTCAACCCTTGGTAAACACACACACACACACACACACACACACACACACACACACAAACACACACACACACACATACACACAAACACGCACATAGACACACATGTGCATGCAAAATCAGAGATTTCTACACTGTAACCTTTGGGTATTCTATACCTTTTTCCAACTAAGTCTGGTGGTTGTTGGCCTAGGAGTTCGATGCATCCAACACCACCTGACATCTATAATTTTGGGGAACAGAATGGCTAGAATGTCAGCCTTCCCCATTCCCAGCTCCTTGATTGGGTCTTGGTCTATCCAGGCCCTTTGGGGTTCCATTTACAGAGTTGCCAAGATCCTTTAAAAAGGCATCATATGCTGGGCAGTTGTGGCTCACGCCTGACATCCTTGCTACTCAGGAAGGTGAGATTTGGCTTCCAAGCCAGCTTGGGCAAGAAAGTGTGTGAGACTCTTATCCTCTATGAACCATCAGGAAACAAGAAGTGTCCTTTGGCTAAAGTGGTAGAGTGCAAGCCTTGAGAAAAAGAGCTCAGGGACAACACTCATTGACAATAACAAGGAGAGGCATTGCATGTTGGCTTTGGGATTGACATGGGCCAAATATTGGAAATTTCAAGTGCACCAAGATAAAGCAGTACCTCCTCTAGTCCCATGCTCCTCTATCTTCTCCACCCCCTGCCCTTGGCCGGGCTTTGGGTCAGGATGGCTCTGGCTTGACAGGAGGACTCCAAGGAGGAAGATTCCAGACGAGTTGCCCCGGGTCCTTCCTCCCTGCTTACCCTGCTACTTCTGCTCTTTGCCATAGACCTTCTTCTTGAAATCCATCCATGAGATCATTGACACCAACACAGTGGTGAGTGGTGGGTCCAGCCTAACTCTGGGAAGTCAGAGGTGGAAGTGAGTTTGGTACTAGGAGCTTCTACCCTGGGTGTGGGCTGGCATTTATTTCATTCTGAGCCTTGCAGGAGTCGGGAGACAGTGTAGACACAACATTGAGTCAGGTAAGATGGGAATCTGTAGGACTTGTGTGGAGGAAGCTGTGGGGCTCAGGGGGGCACTGTTCTTGGTACTCCTCTCTCAGATGTCCCTCTCCCTCTCTCATCCCTCAATAGTAAAAGAGAAACTTTAAATAAGGATGTCGAAGAGGGGGAGGGGATTATTTCTGTGTGAAGTAAACTTGTGCTTCATATTCATCCTAGCCCCTACTTCCTATTTATCTGAGGAATGGCCATATGGGTTTGGGGGCAGGAGATCATCCTAGCTGAGAATGTGGCTCAGTGATAGAATGGTGCCTAGCAAGCCTGAAGCCCTGGGTTCTATTCCACAACGAAAAAGCTGGAAGCGGAGATGGGGCTCAAATTGTAGAACACCAGTCTTGATCAAATAGAGCTCAAGGACAGTGGACAGGCCCTGAGTTCAAGCCCCATAACTGGAAGAACAAATCTTTGTGGAGGCCTTTTTTCCCCTTTGGAAACGATTTATTCTTTTTGATATGCATAACACGGGCCTCTTCCCTGGCCACCAATGAGCCATTAGATGTTCCTGGAATGTGGGCCTCCTCCCAGCAGCCTCTGCTCTACCAGGCCCATAGTTTACCCTTTCTATCTCCAGGCAGATGGAGGCCTAGAGAAGCCCACCTGGCCACCTAGTTCTGGTGGCTGCTGAGGATTTTGGGACTCAGTAAGTCACATAGGGAGTCATCATCCCCATCTGTCTACAGAAAAAAGGTACAGAGCAATGCAAGCCTGAGCACACCAGCTGTGGGCAGTTCTGCATGTGGGGATCTGAAGTAGGACATGCTCTGTGGGGGAGTCCTGTACGGGGAAGGGAACCTTGACCTCTCCTCTTGCAGTTTCCGCACTATCCTGAAGTTACAATTCTTCAAAACCTTTCTGCTTCTCCCTGATTTTGACCACCCAGGACCCTGAGGCCTCTGAAGCAGCTGCACAGGTGGGGAGCTCAGCCTGTGTCAGCATCTGGAGCCCCGTGTAGGAGCGACAGAAGCTCTGGCAGCTATCTACTCTTCATCTTCTCCTGGGATAGCTGGCACATGCACTCAGCTTTCTCCTGACACAGCTGATCCAGAATGAACATCTGTCCTTTACATGTCAGGAGGGACTCCTGGATGGTGCAGATATGTGCCGACAGCTGGTTGCATCGATGGTGGAGCTCATCTGCAGGACTCTGGAAGTCCACCTCATCAGGCAGGTTGTGGATGAAGAAGATTTTCTTCATGGACGCCCACGTGTCCCACTTCCCATCCTCACACATGCTGTGGTGGCAGCTCATTGGGCGGGGGACCTGTGGCTCCAGCTCTATCTGGCACTGAGCTGTCAGTGGGAGGGGGAGTGCCTGCAGCAGTCTCGCTGCTCCTGTGGCAGTAGTATCCCCCTGTGGATCTCAGCTTCTGAGAGTGCTAACAGCCCCACGTCCCTCTGAGTTTGGGGGATATCGCCATCCTCTGCCATGGGCACATCTAGGAGAGTCGCTTCCTCAGCTTTTGCTTCTCCAGGGTTCACAGCTTCCTTCCCCAGGGAAAGCCAGGAAGCTCAGCTGGGCCTGCATGTGCTCCTCCTCTGGACTGGTCACATCCAGGCACTTGAAACTGTCCTGCCACTTTGGGGGCACCATCTTGTCCCCCCAGTTGATCGGACCCTGCACTTGTTTCAGCTGCTCCAACAGCTGGGTCTGCCTCTGCAGGTGCTACTGCAGGACCTACTACTTGGAGCACAGCTGCTCATTGGAGGTAATGTGCTGCTCACAGGTGATTCTGAGCTCCTGAAACTGGGCCAGAGACTGCTCCTGCTGCTCCTGGAGATCCTGAGTCACTTGGCTTTCTCTCTCAGCTACCTCTTTCCCTTTCTCTATCTTCTCCTCTCAGCAGTCCAGCTATTCCTGTAGATGTTTCTTCACCTGCTGCTCTGAGTCCACGATGCTGGTGAGCTCCTCCTTCTCACTGCTCACCCTGTAGAGAGCATCCTGCAGCAAGGCCAGCTGTTCCTCCAGCTGTGGGTTTCATACACATGCACATCGTGGGGTCTCGGGGATCTCCTGTGGATCCTTGGTTTTCTCCTCCAATCCTCCCACTTGCTCCCGCTGCTCTGCATAATGGAGACGGAGTTTCTAGTTTTCCTGTACCTGGATGTGAAGTTGTTTCTCCAGGTTTCTCAACCCCATCTGCGTGCTGTAGGTGCTGCTCCTCCTGAGATGGACCCACAGAGGGCCATGGCTTTGCCAGCTTCCTTCTCAGTTCCCCCAGCTCATTCTCTAAGTGCAGCGCCTACCTTCATCCTCACTCCTTTTCCTCTGTCAGTTGGTTCACCTGCTCGGTCTGCCACCAGGGCTCCTCCTTCTGCGTGGACCTCTCAATGCTCAGGTTCTGCAAGAAGGTGTCTGTCTCCAGATTCGCTGCAGACACCATTCAACTCAGGTTGTCCTGAAGTCTCTTTAGTACCTCACACGCCTCCAGCACTTGTTGGAACTTGCAGATTCTGTTCTTCCTGTTGCTCCTCTATTTCCAGAATGCTTACACCTTCTCCTAAAATTCTGTGTTCACTTGCTGCAGGTCATAGAAGCTTCTTTTCTTTTTCTTGAGCACAAGTGTTACATCATTTAGCTGTTTGAACATTTTGGTCACCTTTTGTAAGTAGTAACCACAGAAGCCACCATCTCCAGCTCTGCCATGCGCTGCTCTGCGGCCTGTAGACAGCTGGTGAGAGCTTCATGCTCCATTTCGCTGTCATCGGCCATGAGCTGCATGTGGGCTGGTGCTGATTGTAAATCACTTTCTGCCGAAACCAACCTCTATATGGGTGGCTTGTGGATGTCTAGCTCTGTTTTTGGTGTTTTGTGTACTTTGGCTACCTTCTCCTTCTCTTTCTCTCGTCAATCCTGCAGGTCTGTCTTTTCCTGTTTCAGTGGTTGGATCTTGGCATAGAGCACCTGGTTTCTCCTTTTACTGTGGTCCAGGGCAGGCACCTCATGTTCCTAGCACCTCTGCATATTCTTGGTGGTATCAGGACCCTTGACATTCTGGACCCTGGTGGCTGTGACTGTGTCCAAAGGCAGGGGAGGCCAGTGGTCAGCATCACCTATGGCCAGACCCTTGGTTGAATCACCCTTCCCAGAGGTATTTGTCTTTGGGATCCTTCCCTTTTATGTATTCTTTGTTTTCTTGAATGCTGAATGTCTAATGGGAGGATTTCTTCTGCTGGTGTTCTGGCAGTAGTTTATTGCCCACAGCTCTCTCATGGAGTCTTGTTGTTTCAGATATCTGAGCACTGGGATGGGAAAGATGGGCTGGCCACATTCCCAGGCTCTGGGAAATCCTCTATTCTCCCACTCTCTGACTAGGTTGTCAATTTCCTATTGTACTCCAAATTCGCCTCAAGACTCTTGTTTACCACTCAGTTACCTCTACCTTCCTCAACTGCTGGAAGTGGTGTCAACCAACAGAGGGAATCTTGGTGCTACAGGGCAGCATGGAATGTGGGTGGCCACGATTCTTGTATCACATTGGTCAGAAAGAACCATAAAAGAATGGGGGTATGGCTGGTATCCTGTGATGCAGGCAGAATGGGCGGAATCAAGATGACAGCAGCCCCTTTCCCAGGGAACTCTGTCCAATCCAGTTGGGAACAAGAGGGAGACCTGCTTTAGCCATATAGTGTACAGATTTTTGTGTGTATGCCTGTTTGTTGCCAGTCCCGGACATTGAACTCAGGACCTAGGCACAGTTGGTGAGCTGCTTTTGTTCAATGCTACCCTTCTACCACTGGAGCCACACGGCTCTACTTCTGGCTTTGTTGACACTGAAGTTGGACAGGGGTCTCAAGTACTTTCCAGCCTAGGGTGACTTTGACCATGTATCTCCTTTCACAGCCTTGTAAGTATCATGGAGGACTGCTGAGAGCCACTGGTGCCTGCTTAATCATTGGTCTTGCTGATGTTCTTGGACAGACCAGTGAATTCCCTATCTACGGGTTTAAGTAGAGGGAGCTGGAGCCCACAATTCGAATCCTGGTCCTGCCACCTCCAAATGGCAGAAGATCCTAAAAACTCATTTCTATCCATATGAATACCAATGGAATGTGATGTATATCATGATTGAATGGACAGTTTTTGAATGATTCTAGGATAAAATTATACACAATTATATTCTAGGACACTGATTGATTTTAATCAATACTTTATGAAGCATTTAAAAACTTACATTCATTAAATGGAGAAATAATGAAATGCCTAAGAATTAGGCATCACATAGCACAGAGATACCATTTTTTTCTGTCAGGACTGAGATTGGAACTCATGGTCTGGGTAAATCTGTTGCACTGTGTAGCAAGGGGAGGCTTGCTTTTTTGAAGTCAAGAAATTCAAGTCTGTTCCTTAAGCCTGAAATTGATCCCCACCCCTAGAATACATCCTATTTGTGTACATTTTAAGTATATGATTTATATTTACATACATATATTGACTCCATATTGCATTTAATGTAGTTATTCATTTTATTTTTTGTTTTGTTCATGTAGTGACCATTTATTTTATTGACTATTATGGCACATAGAATATTGATTACATAGGATATAGGTCTGCATATGTATTTCACTTCATACCTGACACACAGGACTTTCACAGAAAAGGAAAACATGTGTCACCATCTGCTTCTTACTCCATGATTTCTTGTTTGGGAGTGCTGGCATTTGAACTCATGGCCTACAGGGCCAAATTCATGAATGATTGAGTGTCAGCATGCCATACTGGGGCAAACTGAGCTGACAGGCATTTCCCAGGACCTGAGATTGAGCCCCAGCGGTTGACAAAATAAAAACAGATTGACACGCAGATGGTAGTATGCTAATAAATATATATCTTTATAGTGTGCCAGAGATGTCTATCCATTATTCAGTTATATAGACTACATTCTTAACAATTCTTGGGTATTTATTATGTCTCCATATAATTAATATTATTGTTTTCATCCTTAATAAACTATTAAGTAAATCAGTGTTCTGAAATTAATGTGTCCCTGTAAGAAATAGTAGTCTTTTCAAAAATATAAACTCTGGGCTTGGCGCTGTCCCTGCACTATTCAGCTCAAAGCGAGCACTCTATCACTTGAGCCACAGAGCCACTTCCAAAAATAGTAGTCTTTTAATGCTTCATATTAAATAAAACTAGTCAGCCTACTGAAATCATAATGTCTAATTTTATACGAGTATCACTCATGAGCAACTCATTCAACCGTGACACCTACAACATTCAATCATTATTCCTATAAATGGGAATGGGTCTCTTAGGATCTCCCACCATCCGGAAGTGACATGACTTAGATTCGACTCTAAGCTTATATTGCCGTGCAGGACTATGTCTTCCCCAGTACCCTGCCAGCCTTCAGCAATACAAAGTGAAGTACCCTTGGGAGCCGTGTCATTCAGACCCAAATGGTCATGGTGCAAAATGTTAAAACTTCATCCCACCACTTATTCTCTGTGCATTTTTCCCCTCCACAAGGCCTGGAGGTCTAGGATCCCAGGATTGCCTGTGGTTCCAGTGGCTGCACTCCAGACTAGAGTGATGGAAGATGAGGCAGAGTTGCCATGACCTGAGTTCAAGACCTTGCTTCACACAAAATAAATAAATAAATAGATAGATAGATAGATAGATAGATAATCTCCCTGGCTTGCAATTGGTGCCATTTTTTCTGCCAGGCTTTGGATTTGAACTCAGGGTCTGGGTAACTGCAGCACTGTGGACAAAGGAGAAGCTCACCTTGCTTGAAGTCAAGAAAGTCAGGCTTGCTCCCTAGGCTTGAATTCAAGTCCCAGCTCTGGGAAACATAATATTTATATATATTGTAATGATAAGATTTATACTTACTTATAGATGTTCAGTACATATCCTGTTTGTTGCGGTTATTTATTGTATTTCTGTTTTATTCATTAACCATTTATTTTATTCACTGTGATAACACGCATTCCATTTATTATTTTGATGACATACTATCACATAATATTTAGATTTGTAGAAGTGTTCTCAATCATGTCTGACATCCAGAACGCTCAGAGCAAAGGAAAACAGGTGTCACGCTTGGCTTCTTACTCCACGATCCAATTGTTGGCAGTGCTGGAATCTGAGCTCAGGGCCTAGCAGAACCAATTCATGAATGGGTGTGTCAAAACAACAACCTCTAGCCCAGGAAACTGCCAGGCAGTTCCCAGACTCTGACATCAATCCACAGGGGTGGACAAAATAGCCATACATGGATAGGCAGGTGGTAGTATACCAATAAATATATATTTGTATAGAATGCCAGAGACATCTACCTAGCATTCGATGACATCAACTACGTTCCTACCAACTCTTAGGTAGTTATTATGCGCCATTGAAGGAATAGGATTCTTTTCATGCTTAATAAACTATTCAATAAGATCAACGTGTCTAATTTTAGACTAGACCTATGCATGCAGAAACTTCTCAATCATAGTTTGTTAACATTCCATCGGTATTCCGATGCATAGGAATAACTCTCGGGAAATCCCCCGATTGGTAGGTGTCAGGACCAACAGTTAAACTCAGGGCCTACATTGCTGCAGGGGACTATGGTTTCCCTGATAGCCCACTAGTCTTTGCCAATGCACGGTGAAGTACCCTTTGTAGACATGTCATTCAGACCCAGGATGGTCACCATAGAAAGGGAAAAAAATGTAAAAAATCCATCCTGTCGCTTTTCTCTCTCTCTCTCTCTCTCTCTCTCTCTCTCTCTCTCTCTCTCTCTCTCTCTCTCTCTCTCTCTCTCTCTCTCTCTCTCTCTCTCTCTCTCTCTCTCTGTGTGTGTGTTTTCCTGCAAGATTTCAAAGCCTAGCATCCCAGGATTGGCTATGGGCCCATGGCAGCCTGTCACCCTGAGGTGATTGAAGCTGAGGCAGAGTTACCACGAACTGAGTTCAAATGCCTTCCTTGGCAAATAATAATAGTAATAGTAATAATAATAGTAATAATAATAATAATGATGATGATGATGATGATGATGATGATGATAATAATAATAATAATAATAATAATAATAATAATAATAATAATAATAATAATAATAATAATAAACACTCTGGCTCAGAACTCGCACCATTTTTCTACCACTGCTGGGTTTCCAACTCAGGTCTGGGTAAATCTATAGCACTGTGGAGGAAAGGGAAGCTCACAATCCTTGAAGACTACAATATCAGGCTAAGTCACAGGGCCTGAATTGAAGCCGCAGTATAGGCAAAAATAATATACCCACCTATTTTACATATAGGATCTCTATTTACATACATGTGTGGAATGCCTCATGCATTCAGTATAGTTACTCTTTTTATTGTGTGTCTTAGTCATGTATGCATTTTGTATTTTATTGAGCATGATGACAGACATAACTGTGCTGAAACGGATGACCACCTATTCCCATGGCTATCGAGTTGCCTATATAGCATTCTCCATCCTCCCTGAGAACCTGGACTTTCATAGGAAAACAGGTGGATCGATGTGTTTCTCACATGAGAGTTCATCTATTGGCAGTATTGGGATTTTAACTCAGAGCCCAGCAGGGCAAATTGGCGAAAAGATCTAGGTGAGGATACCAGCCTGTGAGCAACTAAGGAGCTAGACCTTTCCCAGGACCTGACATTGAACCCCAGGGAGGGCCAGGATAATCCTAAATTCATAATTAAAACACAGGATCTATGTTGACATACATGTGCGGTCATCATTTTGCATTCGGTGCACTTCTCCTTAATTTGTGTCTAATTCATGGAGGTATGGTGTATTTTACTGAGTATGGTGACAGCTATAACTGTGCTGACATGGATGACAAACTTTTCCCATGGTTACATGGTTGCCTATGCATTCATTCTCCAGCCTAGCTGAGACCCAGGCTTTCACAGGAGAGGAAAACAGGTACAACGACTGGCTTCTGACATCAGGATGAATCTTTTGTCAGTGCTGGGATTTGAACTCAGGTATGGGTAACTCTGTTGCACTGTGGGGGAAGGGGAGGCTCACCATCCTTGAAGACTAGAATGTCAGGCCTAGTCCGGGGCCTGATCTGAAGTCACAGCACTGGACAAAATAAGAAGCCCAGCTCTTTTAAACATAGGATCTCTATTTACGTACAGGTGTGGTATGTATCTTGCATTCAGTGTAGTTATTCTTTTTATTTTGTGGCTTTTTCAAGGATGCATTGTGTATTTTATTGAGCATAGAATGACATATAAAACTGTGCTGACATGGATGACAACCTATTCTCATGGGTGTAGAGTTGCCAATGTTTCTTGATTCTTGCTGAGACCCAGCACTTGCACAGTACAGGAAAACAGGTGCAAGAATTGGCTTCTCACATCAAGATAAACCTTTTGGTAGTGCTGGGATTTGAACTTGGGGTCTAGGAAGCCCAACAGCCAAATGGGTCCACATGAGCCCATCAGCTTGTGAGCCACTAAGGAGCTAAGACATACCCAGACCTGAGATTGAGCCCCAGGGTGGGAATGGGGCACAATATTCATCCATTCATAAGCTGAAGCTAGTATGCTAATTACCTATTTGGATAGAGTAGGAGATGTAGCGAGCTGTGTTCAAATCCTATCTACCATTTAAGTACCGATTCTTGGATCTTTCCCAATGCCTCCATTTCCTGAATGTGATTCTTATTGTCACACTACATGAACTCTTAATTAAAAATAATTGTTGTGCCATACATCTTGCCTATCATTTCCTATGAGAATCATGCATGAACTAAACTCTTCCCTAGGCCTGAATTCAAGAATCTCATAACATTTATAGACATGTTAAATATATGATTTCTACTTACATCAATATATTCAGTCTATATCATGTTTTTTGAGTGATACATTATATTTTATCATTTATTTATTTATTTAGCATTTATTTTATGGACCGTGAGTGCACCTATAACATTTATTACATTTATTCCCATCTATTCCATAGTGTGTAGCTTTGCAGACATATTATGAACTTGTATAGAAAAGGAAAACAGGTGTCACCCTTGAAATATTACACCAGGAAGAAATTTTTGGCAATAATGGGACCTGATGTGAATGCCTGAGAGGCCGAATTCATGAATGGGTGAGTGTTAGCACCGCGGCCTCTAGCCCATTCAGCTGCCAAGTGGATCTCAGGACCTGGGATCAAGCCCCAGGTTTGGACAAAATAGCAGTAACTTTCTATGATGATGGAGATATATAAATAAATAAAATTTATGTATTTATTTTGGTGTCTGTTCATGGGGCCTGAACTTTGGGCCTGGGTGCTGGACCTCAGCTCAAGGCTAGCACTCTACCACTTGAGCCACAGCACCACTTCCGGTTTTTTTCCTTTTGGCTTATGTGGTGCTGAAGAATCGAACCCAGGATCTCAGGCATGCAAGGTAAGAGCTCTACAACGGAGCCACTTTTCCAGCCCAAATATAAATTTAGATATTTAGGTACTGCCAGAGGTGTCTATCTAGTATTCAATGACATATACTACCTTCCTACCGATTCTCATGTATTTAGTGAGAACTCCATTTAATCAATAGTATTCTTTTAATACATAATATACTATGAATTAAAGTCAATCCCTGTCCAGTGATTATTGGGTCTAATTTTAAGCAAGACAGATTGATGGACTACTCATCCAACCATGACATTAACCACATTCTTCTGGTGTTCCTATGGACAAGAATATTTTCTTAGGCTCTTCAGCACCTTGTAAGTGGCATGACCGGGATTCGAACTCAGGGCCTAGTGTCCACATTGGCCTATGGCTTCGCTGATAGAGCCAGCCTTCAGAAATGCCAGATGACCTACAGGTTTCAGCCATGTCATTCACATCCAGGATTGTCAACGTGCAAGGAAGGAAAACAGAAACTGCTGACCATCCTTGGTTTGTGGCTTTTTTTTGATGCTGTTTTCATTTTCTTTTCCTGTGAGCCCCTGAGGTCTAGGACCACAGGATGGGCTGTGGGTCCAAAGGCTGCACTATCCCAGCCTAGGGTGATGGAAAATGACGAGGAGTTGCCAAAACCTGAGTGCAAACCCTGTGCTTGGCAAACATTAATTAATTAATTAACAACACTATTGAAGCTCCCTGTCTTGGATTTCGTGCCATTTTATTGTCTGCCATGCCAGGGATGTCACCTTGGGATCTAGGTAACTCTGATGCACTTGAGGGAGCTGGAGGAAAGGAAGATCTCCTCCCTTGAATGCAAGCCATTCAGGCCTGTTCCCTAGGCCTGAATTCAAGCCTCCCCGGGAGAACATAACATTTATAGCCATTTTTATTTTATCATTTATACTTACATCCATACATTCAGTCTATATCTTGTTTGTTGGAATGATTAATTATATTTTATTATATATTTATTTGTTTACAATTTATTTTATGGACTGTGAGTACACCTATTACATTTATTACATTCATTCAAATCTATTCCATAGCAGGTAGCTTTGCAGACATATTATAAATATCATACCTGACACCCAGCACTTGCACAGAAAAGGAAAACAGGTATCATACTTGCAATCTGACTCCAGGAAGACATTTTTAGCAATGCTGGGAACTCAACTGAGGGCCTAGAGGCCCCATTCACAAATGGGTGAGTGTCAGCACAGCAGCCTCTAGCACATTCAGATGCCAGGTGGATCCCAGGACCTAGGATGGAGACACAGGTTTGGCCAAAGTAGCAATACCTTTCTATGCAGACAGTGGTATACAAATATATATATATATAGATATGTAGATATTGCCAGTGATGTCTATCTGTTATTCAATGACATATAATACCTTCCTAGAGATTCTCAGGTATTTAGTGAGGATTCCATTTAATCAATAGTATTCTTTTAGGGGATGGGAAGGTGGCTCATTGGGAGAGTGTTACCTTGCATACATGAGTCCCGGTTTCAATTCCTCAGCAACACATGATCAGAAAAAGCTGGGAATGGCATTGTGTCTCACATGCTACTGCCCTAACCCTGAGCTGAAAAGCTGAGGGATAACGCCCAGGTCCGAGTTCAGTCCACACTACTGACAAAACACACACACACACACACACACACACACACACACACATACCCATACACAATGTATTCTTTTAATGCATAATAAACTATAAATTAAAATCAATCCACATCTTGTGAATACTGGATTTAGTTTTTGCTAGACTAATTGACAAACTACTCATCCAACCATAACATTGATCACATTCCTCTGGTGTTCCTATGGACAGGCAATAGTTTCTTACATTCTCCAGGCCTTTGTAAGTGGCAAGACCGGGATTCAAACTCAGGGCCTAGGTGTGCAGATGGGCCTATGGCTTCACTGGCAGCCCACTGACAGCAGTGCCAGGTGACCTACAGGTGGCAGTCGTGTCATTTGGACCTGGGATGGTCACCATGCATGGAAGGAAAACCGAGAAACCTCTAACTGTTTGCAATTCGTGGCTATTTTTCCTTGTATTTTCTTTTTTTTTTCCTGTCAGCCATGAGGCCTAGGCTCCCAGGATGGGCTGTGGGTCCAAAGGCTGCACAAACCCAGCCTAAGCTGATGGAAGCTAAGGCAGAGTTGCCACGACCTAAGTTCAAATCCCGTGCTTGGCAAAATACATACATACATACATACATACATACATACATACATACATACATACATACATACATACATACATACATACACACATACATACATACATACATACATACATACATACATACATACATACATACATACATACATACATAGAAAATAAAATAAAATGAATTTTAAAAATTTAAAAATACTAATGGTGCTCTCTGGCTTGGATTTCATGCTCGTATTTTTCTGCCCGGCCTGGGATTTGCACTTGGAGTCTGGGAAAATCTAATGCATTCTGGGGGATGGAAAAACTCACCCTCTTTGAATACAAGCAATTCAGGCCTGTTCCCTAGACCTGAATTCAATCCCAACCCTGTTAATTAATATTCATCCACATTTGAAATGATTAATATCTACATATTTATGTTTACTGCATATTGCTTTGAGTGTGTTTATTTTTTGTATTATTAATTCATTATATTTGTTGACTATTAATACACTTATAACACATATTAAATTTATTACATCTTATGAAAATTATACAGATTTGCATATGTATTATATATCTTACTTCAGACCCAGGTCATTCACAGAAATTTTATAGTAGATGATCCCATGCCAAGAAAAACACAAAGACTACACTAACCAAAGTCTAAATTATCCCTAGGCACCCCAGTGGCTTACATATTTAATCCTAGCTACTCAGGAGGCTGAGAAGTGGAAGATGAAATTTCAAAGCCAATGAAGGCAGAAAAGCCTGAGAGACATCATCTCCAATTAAGTGGCAAAATGCCAGGCTACAGGTATAGCTGAAGTGGTAGAAAATCAGCTATGAACAACGAAGCCAAGGAAGAGCAAGCTGAGTTCAAATGTGAGGAGAGGGGTTGGGAGAACAGAGAACAAAACAATACACAAATCCCACCTAATTTATGGTACCAACCAAACTGAAAAGAAAAATGAAGCTTTTTCATTTGTATAAATTTACATGAGCACATATGCTCTTAGGTACACTTCAAAGCTATATTTTTAATAATATACATATACATATATAATTTAATAATGCATATATATATATATATATTTAAATAAACTAAGAAACCAACCAATGAATAAATACTTCTGAAATAGTGCCTTAACCATGGCACTGTAAATTATTTATACTAAAAGTGTTTTCCAAGTTTCTTTTCTCAGAATCCATCTTTAAGAAGTTTTTTCATGTGCCTGGCACCAGTGACTCATGCCTATAATCCTAACTACTCAGGAGGCTGTGATCTGAGTTTGGCGGTTCAAAGTCAGCCCAGGCAGAAAAGTCTGTGAGACTCTTATTTCCAATAAACCACTAGAAAACCGAAGTGGCACTGTGACTCAAGCAGTAGATCGCTTGCCTTGAGCTGAAGAGCACAGGGATAACCCCTGAGTTCAAACCACAGGACCCCCCAAAAAATGTTTGTTCCTGCAGATCATAAAATTCTAACATTCTGAGCTTTAGGAAACTTTTCTGCCAGGGTCTTATGCTCTTTAGGAAAGTACTCCACTACTGAGATACATCACAGTCCCATTGTTTTCGTTTTTCATTTTACAATCCAGTTTATTCCCAAAATGTTTAGAAGTACCTACTGTCCTCACAGAAGCGAGGTTTTATTCAGAAATCCTACCTTTTGTGCTATGAGGACTCCCCTCGTGTATTTCATGGTAGGCACTGAGGAAAACTCATACGACACAAATGCAGAGAGTTTATAATTGTAGAAAAAACTCTAAATAGAAATAAATTCAACTGTCCCAATCTTCTAGGGAGAAATGTCCTTATTTTCATTCTCACTCTTCAGGGCAGATGGTCAAAATAGAAACACCAATATGCTATGCTGAAATGTAAAAGTTTAGACCCCTTTTTTGAAAAACTCTCATATGATAAAATCAATATGTATGAAATAAAGGTGAAGTGAACTTAAAAAATATTAAAAATGCTAATGAAGCTCCCTGGCTTGGAATGTGTATCATAATTTGTCTGCAAGTCCTGGAATTTGAACCCGGGGTCTGGGTAACTCTATTGCACTGTCAGGGAAGGGGAAGCTCCCCCTGCTTGAAGACCAGTAAGTCATGCCTATTCCCTAGGCTTGAATTCAAGCCCCAGACCTGGAAAACATACTCCTTATATACATTTTAAAGATAGGATTGAACTTCTATACAGATGTTCAGTCTATATTATGTTTGGTGTGGTTATACATTATATTTTTTTATTTTTTTCATTTATTTACCGTTTATTTTACTGACACTTATGCATCCTAACTATGTATTACATTGTTTACATGCTATCATATACCATCTAGATTTGTAGATGTGTTCTCCATCATGCCTGACACGCAGAACTCTTCCAGAAAAGGAAAACAGGTGTCGCATTTGGCTTTTTACTCCAAGATTAAATTTTTGGCAGTGCTGGGATCTGAACTCAGGGCCTAGCAGGTCCAATTCATGAATGGGTGAGTGTGAGCACAACAGCCTCTAGCCAATGAAGCTGTGAGGTGGTTCCTAGGTGCTGAGATCGTGATCCAGGATTAGCCAAAACAGCGATACAAGGATAGGCAGACAGTAGTATACAAATAAATATATGTTGGTAAAAAGCACCATAGCCTCCTATCTATGATTGAATGACATATACTACATTCTTCCCAACTCTTAGGTATTTATTATAACACAATTAATGGAATGCTATTCTTTTCATGCTTAGTAAGCATGAAATTAAGATCAATCAGTGTCCTAGGATTATTGAATCCAATTTTAGGCTTGACCAATGCACAAACTTCTCTTTCAATTGATATTCCTACGCATAGGAATGAGCGTCTTGTGATCTCCTGCCATTGGTAGTTGTCAGGACCTGGATTTGAACCCAGGGCCTATGTTGACAGGTTGGCCTATGGCTTCCCTGCTAATCCGCCAGCCCTCAGGAATGGCAAGTCAGGTGTACTTTGCACCCATGGCATTCAGAACCAGGATGGTCACCGTGCAAAGATTAAAAAAAAATTAAACACCCATCCCTCTGCAGCTTGCCACTTTTTGTGCTATCCCACTTTTTTTCTTTCCGCAAGCCCTGTGGGCCTAGGATTCCAGGATTGGTTATGGGTCCCGAGGCTGCACCTAGCCTAGGGTGACCAAAGCTGAGGCAGAGTTGCCACGACCTGAGTTCAAGCCCTAAAAAAGCCACAAAAAAGAAAAAAATAAAAAAAAGATTATTTAACTAAATTTAAAAATATAGAGCTCTCTGGTTTTGAATTTCTGCCAGTTTTCTTTCCTAGACTGGGATTTGAACTCAGGAACTTGTAGCAATGTGAGGGAAAGTGCAGATTTGTTACTATTTGAGTTCAAACACCGTGCCAAGCCAAAACTAAAAAATTAAGTCACTGAGCTTGGTAGGGGGAGTAGTTGTGGAGATGGGAGGTAAAAGATGGTACGGGGAAAACAAAGGAGAAGGTAACAATGCTCAATAGGAAATATACTCATGACCTTGCTCATGTAACTGTGACCATTCTGTACAACATTTTTACAATAAAAAACATACAAAAAGAAACAATGTAGTATTTCGGGAAGCACTTTGGGGGTAAGGGGAGGATGTCTGAATAGATGTACAAGATTCTATACTGCTTTTTATTTAATGTTCAGTATGGAATTGAATAAACATAACTGCTTTCATTAAAAGATTAAGTCACTGTCTTGGAACTGGTGCCAGTATTTCTACCATTGTTGGGATTTGATCTCACCGTCCAGGTAACTCTTTTGTACCATGAGTAAAGGAAAAATTTACTGTCCTTGAGGAAAAGAAATTCAGGCTAGAGTTCCCATGGCGTGAATGAAGGCCCTGCAATGGAAAAGATATTTCTATACATGTGTAATAGATGATATATACGTACATATGTATGTTTATTACATGTTATGATTTTCATTATTGATTTTGTATTTATTTTATTTTTTATTTGATTCCTTTTTTATTGTTTATTTTATTTATATTATTCAAATTTACATTTTGCACATCTATTATAAAATTATACACAATAATTTAGGACATTGACTCATTTATCATTAAAACTTTTTGTGTTGAAACATGATACATAATTAAATGGAGGTATTTGTCACAGTCTTCTCAAGTTTAGAGTCTCTCCCAAGAATGAGCTTTGTGTTATTTATCTTTGGACACCTTCCTATAGGGGTGTTTTTAGATGATTTATACTGAGAAGGCTTTCTTGAGGACAGGAAACTTGTGGGATAAAATTGTAAGGGGGAAGCTAGAAATGTGGCTTAGTGCTAAAGAGCTCACTCAACATGCATGAATACGAGGGTTTGAATCCTCAATGCCACATATTCAAAAAATGCCAGACACAGTGGAGTGGCTCAAGTGGTAGAGTGCTAGCCTTGAGAAAAACAATCCCCAGGACTGTCAAAAACAATAGGCCAGATGCTGGTGGCTCACACCTGGAAAACTACCTTATGAGGCTGAGATTTGAAGACCACAGTTCAAGACAGCGTAGGCAAGAAAAGCCCGTTAGACTCTTATCTAAAAAATCCCATGTAGAGCTGTGGCTCAAGTGGTAGAGAGTTAGACTTGACGGAATTGCTCAGAGACAGTGCCCAGGGTTGATACAAGACACACAACTGGAAAAAATTGAGGGTTAATCAAAGTACTTTTCCTATTTGCTAATTATGAGAATATTCTCTGGAAAATCAACACTAATATACACCAGAATTGGAGTCAGACCTCCAGGCTTAAGTGTAGCAGATCCACATGCCCAGCCTCACTGACTCTAGCATTGTAACCTTGTGTCCACAGGGTTCTGAAAGGTCCAATGTTGAAAGGCTTAATATGCTCCCCAAACCCTTTTGTGATAAGCAGTTGACTTGTATTGTTAATGTCATTACTCATCTGAACCTAGCAGAGCACCAGTAGCTCTTGCCCATCACCCTAGCTCAGGAGGCTGAGGTCTCAGGATCACACTGAAGACAGCCAGGGCAGAAAATTCTGACACTCTGACTTCCACATCTGCAAAGTCAGATGTTCAAGAGCTTCTTGTTTTTCCCTTGGTGATGAGAAGTTACTCTAAATGTTCTTAGTGTTCTTGACCCATTGCCCCATCCTGGGTTCAAATAAACTTCTCAGGATCCAAGCCCTGGCACAGTCAGCAGGAAGAACTCCAGTATAACACTGTATTTGAAGGACAGAAAACAATTTCAAAAGCCAGAACAAGGAGGCAGAATATACACACTCAACAGGGAAGTGAGCTGCAACACCACTTCATTCATTCCAGGGACAGCCAGCAATGGGGGAAACCTGAAATGTTTGTTACAGTTACACCAGGATCAGGCTTTTCTCAGCTTCCTCAAAAAATGACTAACCTTCCTCACTCAGGTGAAGAGAGCTTCAGGCTATCTTTAGGTTACCCCAATAGAGAGCCAGTTTAGTGAGGGAGAGGGGAGGAACAGAGTAGAAAAGCCCTGCTCTCTGGTCTTAGGGAGTGGGTGTTTTACTCTCCATCTATCAGATTTGAAGGACCTTCTTCTACCTCTGCCAGTCTTTTCTCCTTCCTTCATTCTCCACATCATTAATGCTAATCCCCAGTCCAAGGTGAGGCAGGGTAATTTCTCTTTTGTCCCCAAGCAGCTGAGTTAGAACCTGGTTCTGCCCTCTTGGCTCTGTGGCATTCGGCTGCCTAAGAAGTGGTAAAGAGACATTTTTTCTGCTTTGTGGTTGTGTGAAGGTGATGCTGGTGTCCTGGCACACTGCAGAAACTTCATGACTGGGAATTGTTCCCTTCTTTCCTCCTGAAGTCCAAGACCAGATTCATCTATCATTTTTCTATCTATCTATCTATCTATCTATCTATCTATCTATCTATCTATCTATCTATCTATCTATCTATCTATCTATCTATCTATCTATCTATCTATCATCTATTGACCTTTCTTTCTTTCTTTCTTTCTTTCTTTCTTTCTTTCTTTCTTTCTTTCTTTCTTTCTTTCTTTCTTTCTTTCTTTCTTTCTTTCTTTCTTTCTTTTTCTTTCTTTCTTTCTTTCTTTCTTTCTTTCCTTCTTTCTTTCTTTCTTTCTTTCTTTCTTTCTTTCTTTCTTTCTTTCTTTCTTTCTTTCTTTCTTTCTTTCTTCCTTTCTTTCTTTCTTATGTATCTATCTATGTACCAACTTACCTACCTGCCTACCTACCTACCTAACTAACTACCTAACTACCTAACTACCTACTTAGTTATCTCTTTGACATTTCTTGGGCTGAACTCAAGGCCTGAGCATTGTCTCTAGCACTCTGCTACTTGAGCCACAGCACCAATTCTGGATTTTTCTGTGTATGTGTTACTGAGGAATCGAACCCAAGGCCTCTTGAATGCTAGGCAAGCACTCTCCCACTAATCCACATTCCCAGCCCCCTCATCTTTTTTTAATGGTAGTTTTTACATATATATGCTACCATTTTGTGTCCCTAAGTATAATTTTCTGAACACCGCTTATTTCTATGAACTATGATCTTCTTTCCCCTGCCTGATTTGTGACTGCTCCTGCATTGGCCTCATAATAAAATGTAAATAAAGGCTGCTGAGAGCTTCAGTGTGCATCATATAAGGAAATAGGCCTAAAATCCTGGAAGAGAAAATCAATGGGGCTGAAATGAAGAAAATGATACAGTATGTACAATGAGCATATCTAAAACATAAATCTGTAAATAAAAGCAGAAGTTTTGCATACAGCCTCTTTGCACTGAGGGAAGTAATATACACACGTAAGTAAGTAGGACACTGATACATAAATTTGGCCTTCTCTTTTTGAATTTTCTTTTGTGGCCATCCTATGGCTTAAACTGAGGAAGTGATGCATTCCTCAGCTGTTTTTCACAAGGCAGAGGTTCTACCACTGGCACAGCTCCACTTCCAGCCATCTGGTTCTTCAATGGACATAAGCACCTCTCAGGCTTTCCTGCCTGGTCTGCCCTATATCCCCTGCTTGGCTTTCTCGCTCAAAGCTGGAGCTCTACCCTCTAGGCCACTCCTCCACTTCTGGTTTTCTGGTGGTTTATTGGAGACAATAAACCTTTCCTGCTAGGGATGGCTTTGAATGGAGATCTTCTGAGGAGGCTTCAAGTGTATTTCCTCAGGGATTCATCAAGGAGCTGCTCCACCCAAACCTTTAGTCTAAATCTCGAGAGGTACTAGAGAAAAACGGAAACAGGAACATGCTTCTAGTGTGTCCTAGATACTTAAGGTTGGAGATACAAAACAATCATAATTATTAGATCATTTTATAGGCAAAAGGAGCAATGCAGATAGTATAAGGATCGCTCCAGCTTTCGGTCCTCATATCCTGAGACAGTAAATTCACTGCAGCTCAATGCTAAGTGACAGAACTGGCATGTCCTGTGGATATTTGCTCCTAAATCCTGTTACACTCATTTCTCACTTTTGGCTTCAACCCTGTGACCAGAGGGTAAGAAGAATAGAGAAAATACTCTCAGAGAAAGCAGGTGTAAAGAACATTGGGTAGTTTACTTATAAGTCTCAACCACAGGAATGACCTTATTAAGAAGTAAGTCCAGATTATAAAACAAAGAAGAAAAAAAAGAAGGTGAAAGTGCCTGCTGACTATAATCCCAGCTCCTCAGGAGGCTGAGATGTAGAGAATTTGAGTTTGAAACCAGCCAGTGTAAGAAAGTCCTTGACAATGTTATTCCTAAGAGATCACAGAAAAACCCAGAAGTGGGGTTGTGACTTAAGTTTAATGCAGCACCCTTGAGCAAAAGGAGCTCTTGGACCAGGCCTAGGCTCATAGTTCAAACCCAGGTCTGCCCCCTCAAAAAAAACTGTACCTCAATTTCTTTTTGTATGTATGGATGAATTCCTCTAGGTGAAACTCCTGAGTAGGTATGATGAGTGGCACCAAGCAGGGCAAATTGTATTCAATACAATGAGTTCATAACACAGAGACTGCTTTTATGATATTGCATGTTCCAGGGCTCCCCTCACTGCTCCCAATGTAGCCTGAGGGGTTCTCTTCATCCCAGGCCTGCTGGAAGAAGTCTCCCTCATTGTCTGGACAGGAACACAAAAGACCTCACTCCTGTACAGCTGTGTACCAAATAACTCCATCTGGGCCAATTAGTGAAGCTGTGTGGGTGGGCTCTGAATTTCAGGAGAAAAAGGCCTGTTTTTACCCTTAGCTATCTCTCTTCCCAGTGCTCTGTTTTAACAGGAGACCTTCATTTTTGCCACCTCCCATTGCAGGCCAAGTTCTGTGCTCTTATCCTGCCTTTATGAGACTATATTCCAGTGTACAGATACAGTTCTCAATATAATTCAGGAATCCTTCAGGCAGACAACTAGGGCACTGAACATAATGAAACATTTCATTGTCGGCAGTGATGGGGCTATAATGCTTCTCTTAGGTTTCCAGAACCTTGGGAAATCCAAGCACATGTTGGATATCACAAAGCTTCCTGTCATCTAGGACTGATGAAACTCATCAGGTTTTCAAACCTTTGCCCTCTCCTAGTTGGGCCTTGGGTGGCTAGGTTTTGAGGTTAAACATAGGGCCTGGGTGCTGACCATGAGATCAGAGCTGAAGTCTAGTGCTTTACCACTTTGTCACAGCTTCACTTCTGCTTTCTCTCTGTGTGTGAGTGTGTGTATGTGCATGTGTGTGTGCATACACTAGTCCTGGAGCTTGAACTCAAGAGATGAGCACTGTACCTAGTTTCTCTTGTACAATGGTTGCTCTCTCCCATTTAAACCACAGAGCCCCTTCAAGCGCTTTCCTAGTGATGTGGTTCTGAGAAATCAAGCCCAGGGTTTCATACATGCAAAGCACTCTACCCCTAAGGCACATTCCCAGCCCTCTACTTCAAGTGTGTTAGTTTGTTTCTGTCTTTTTTTGTTGTTGCTGTCATTGTAGGAGTTGAAAACTGAGCCTGGAAGCTGTCCCTGAGCTCTTCAGCTCAAATCTTGTGCTCTACCACTTGAGCCACAGAGCCACTTCCGGTTTTCTGGTGGTTCATTGGAGCTAAGTGTCTCAAGGACGTTCCTGCCCAAGCTAACTTTGAACCATGATCCTCAGATCTCATCCTCCTGAGTAGCTAGGATGATCGGCATGAGCCACAAGCACCTAGCTTCCACTTCAGGTTTCTTAGTGGTGAATAAAATATAATAGTCTCATGGTACCTTTTGTGTCAGGGATAGTTTGGAACCCAGATTTCTGCTTCTGGAGAAGGCAGGATGACAGACCTCGGTTATAGAACCCTAAGCTGTGACACTCTGCTGCAAGGGGGTCCTTGGCTCTGTGTTGTGAGAGCTAACCATGAGCCCAAGAGTTATGGGTCAGTGACTAAGCCCTCAGTTCAAGGTTCATGACTTAGAAAAAACAAGACAAAACAATTGTCTCCTGTAGACAACTCACTAGTCTTCAGTAATACATAATTTTGTCCCTGCCCTGGGGACAGATCTGAGTCTCAATATTCTTTTCTGCATAGTCATGTCAGTTGGAGTTCTTACAAGGACAAGATGAAAGTATGCACCCTTTGAAGAACAAAATATATAACACTTTTTATTGTCGGTCATGGGCCTTGAAATCTGGGCCTGAACACAGTCCTTCAGCTCTTCAGCTCAAGGCTAGTGCCCTACCACTTGAGCTACAGCAACACTTCCAGTTGTCTGGTGGTTTATTGGAGATCAGAGTTTCAGCGACTTTCCTGCCAGGGCTGGCTTTGAACCACTATCCTCAAATCTCAGGCTCCAGAGTAGTTAGGAGTAGAGGCGTGAGCCACTGGTGCCCAGCTCCAAATAACCCTCTTTACAGGACTCAGCGCACAGCATCCTGTGAAAGACTCATCACCCAGCACCCAATGCAAGACTCAGCACACTGCACCCTGTGAAGGACTCAGCACATAGCATCCTGTGCAGGACTCAGCACACAGCACCCCGTGAGGGCCCCAGCATTCCAGGAAGGACTAATCACATAGATGCATCCCACAAGCTGTCATAAGTATTAGGGTGCTTTCATCAGTATCACCATTCTTTCAGAAACATATCACAAACTGCACAAAGTTCACATCTAATGATTCAGAGGAGCATTTTTGCGGGGGAGTCAGCCACAGGGATTGCACTGACATGTTGGGGGTACTGTCCTAAGATCTTTTGCTCAAGGCTAGAGATCTATCACTTTGATCCACAGCTCAGAGTTTCACAGACATCCCTCCAGGACTGGGTTTTAAATACACCAGTGTCAGATCTCAGCTCCCGACTAGCTTGGATGACAGGGATGAGCAAGCCAGCAGCATCTGGTTCTCTGGGGCTGAGTTGCAGTCGTATACCTCTGACTAAGTCAGGTTAGATGGCAGCTGTCAGAACCATACTCGCGGCGTACTCTGTGATGAGGTATTTGAAGTCCTATCCTTATAGAGTTGCAGTCACAACATTCAATATTTTTTCATGCCCATCCTGGACCTTGAGTAAGAGTCTAGACACAGTCCCTAGGCTTTATGCTCAAAGGTAATGCTCGACTGCTTGAGCGAGAGCACAACTTCTGGATTTTAATGTGCTTGTGGTAGTGAGGAATGGAATCCAGGGCTTTGTATGTACTAGCTATCATTATACCACTGAGTCCCAGTAGTGACAAGTGTATGAACAGATAAATGTGTAGATTGGCATATATGTATATGTATATACATATATATATATATACACATATATGTATGTATAAGACAATAGAAATGTGTCTGTATATTATGAAATTACATATATTATATTACTATCCATTATTGACATTCAAATTATTCCTTCCACTTTTAAGTATTATGGTTGAATACATAGTAAAGTATTAATTGAAAATTAATCAATGTAATAAAATTGTTGTGTATAATTTTATAGTATACTCATACACTAACTACTAATTTGTTACTTTTATAAAATTCCATTCGAATGGATGTACATAGAAATGGGTTTCTTGGAATCTCCCGCCAATATTTAGTGGCAGCCCTGTGATTCAACCTCCAACCCTAAGTTATGGTTTTGGTTATGGCGTCCCTAATAGCCAGCCATACATCAGCATGCAATGTCATGTAAACTTTCAGGGCTTTGTCATTTACACGCAAGATGGTCACAATGCAAAGGGAAGAAAAGTAAAACCACCTTCTTGAATTTCTCCATTTCATCCTTTTCCTATTTATTTTATTTCTTGCCAACCCCAATATTTGAACTTGGGTCCTAGAATCCCAGGGCCAGCTGTGGCAAAAAAATAATGAAATAAAATAAGGCCATGACTTGGAATTTGCACCATTTTTCTGGCAGGCCTGGGATTTGAACTCAGCATCTGGGTATCTCTGTGTCACTGTGGGTGAATGGGAAGCTCACCCTCCTTGAAGACAAGAAATTCAAACCAGTTCCCAGGGCCTGAATTGAAGCTCCAGCACTGGAAAAAATACACACATGAGTTTAGTGAATATGATGTTTATTACCCTTATTCATTTATTGTTATTACACATATAACATTTCATTTATTACATCTTATCATACGTGATATATTTGCATATGAATTATACATCATACTGAGACCCAGGACTTTTTTTTAGGAAAAAAATGTGTCAAAAGTATCTTCTTAATACATGAATACATTTTTGGCAATGCTGGGATTTCAAGTCACGGCCTACAATGTCCAATACATAAATGGGATCAAAGTCTTAGCACACCAACCTCTGGAAAACTGAGATGCCAGGAAGTTCTAAGGACCTGTTACCTGTTATCAAGCCACAGTAGTTCCCAATATATATACATAAATATACATATATATATATATACATATATATGTGTGTGTGTGTAGATTGCTGTATATATATATATATGTAGAGAGAGAGAATGTGAGGATATTATTAAACGTTATATATATAGTTATCAATAATTAGTTATTAAGTTATGTCTCCATTTAATGATACATAGTTACCAATAATTAGTTATTAAATTATGTCTCCGTTTAATGATACATAGCTACCAATAATTAGATATTAAATTATGTCTCTGTTTAATGAAGTATCATGGTTGAATACTTATGAAAGCATTAATTAAAAATTATTCAATATCATTCCATTAGGGAAATCATAACATGGTACTAGAATGGAAGATATAAATCCAATGATTTATGTGTGGCTTTCTAAAATAGAATCATGAATTAACTGCAAATTTAATTACTTTTATAACATTCCATTATCCTTCACATAAATAGGAATGAGTTTGTCAGGATCTCCCTCCATTTCTGTGTGGCAGTCCTGGGGTTCAAACTCCAGGCCTGGGAAGTTTACTTTGAATGCAAACCATTGGAATGACACTGATTTCAGATTGTCATGATTAAAAAAGAACAAGAAGAAGCAAAGAAAGCCAGGTGTCAGTGGCTCCTGTTTGTAATCCTAGCTCCTCAGGAGTCTGAGATGTAGAGAATGCCAATTTGAATTCAGCCAGGGCAGGAAAGTCTGCAAAACTCTTATTTCTAAGAGATCACAGGAAAATATCCCCATGTGTTGGGGCTTTGGCTCAAGGGCAGTGTGCTACTCTTGAGAAAGAGGAGATTAAGGATAAGGCCTAGGTTCATATTTCAACCTGAGACCTGCCAAAGAAAAAAAGAAGGCAGTAACTCCATGTCTCTGTGTATGTATGGATGATGTATGGATGATATGCATTCAGCAGGTTGCCCATGACCAGAGCCCCAACATGTGAATGCTGGGACAAGCCCTCAGAGAGTACTAAGCCAGTAGCTTGAACAAAGCATCCTTCTCTGCCATTTAATAACTGAAGCCCAGAAGGCTTGCCTTGGCTGGTGTATTGAACGGGTTCATTATGTTCTGGCTGAGGTGTCCCATTGGGACATCTAGCAGCCAGCCACTGCCTCCAGGGAGACCACTGTTCCTAGGCTGTAGGTATTGTGGAAGTTTCTGGCTCCATATTCCCTATCCCTCTGTAGGACGTGAGCCTAGATCTCTGGGGCCTGGTGGCTATCACTCATTCATCATTCCTCATTGCCGAGTCCCGCTCTGGTCCCAAATCCTGGCAAAGATTTGAAATGCCCATCCATTTCTGTGCTGAAAAGAGTATGCCAATAAATCCCACCCTCATAGTTCCTGTTAGAAATAATCCTTGCGCTGTGAATGTGGCTAAGTGGTAGAGTGCTTACCAAGCAAGCATGAAGCCCTGGGTTGGATTCCTCAGTATCACATAAACAGAAACAGCCAAAAGTGTCACTGTGGCTTCAGTGATAGAATGTAGCCTTGAGCAAAAGCAGCTCAGGAACATGCCTAGACCCTGAGATCAAGCCACAACACTGGCAAAAAAATGTGAGCTTGGTGAGACATACACTTCTGGAACTCAGAGGAGAGCCGAGGTAGGTAAGAGGTAGAGGGCAGGTGGTGGTGGCTCAGCCCTGTAATAATAGCACTCAGGAAGTTGAGATCTGAAGATTATAACTGTAAGCCTGTGCAGGCAGGAAAGTCTATATGAGACTCTTTTCTCCAATTAAGCACCAAAAAAAGCAGAGCTGTGGTACAAGTAATAGAATGCTATCCTTGAGCATAAAAACTCAGGGATAACATCAAGGCCATGAATTCTAAACCCAGGACTGGCACCCCCCACACACACACACCAAGATAGAGCATTTGACAGTCAGCCTGCACTAGTTCGATCTCTAGAAACTCAGTATTAAAAAAAAGTGAGAGAAAGGAAGGAAAGACTTGCTCCAGGAGGTGATATGACCAGTGCCAAAATTCTACAGGAGTTCTAAGATGTGGAACAGGACAGAGGACCTAGGGAAGAAGGTGCAGAGCATGTGCAAAGGTCCTGAGGGGTGGTGTAGAGCAGGTGGTGTGGGTGGAATGACGTTCTATGGCCTCAGACAAGTCTGGCAGAACACTGAAGGCTGGGTCAAGGATGGTACTTGAGTCACAGGTAGGGCAGAGGGTGGCATCCCAGAATGGGGCTCAGGGGAAGATTAGCTTGACTTTTTACCAAAGACCCAAGACAATTTCTGTGGCTGGAAGCCTATTTTACACAGCTCCAGACCTTCAGGCCCCCTTTGCATGGAGGAGTCAAGGCAAATGAAGGGAAGAACTCTTGCTCAAGAGAAGCTTCTACCCAATGCCTCCAGTGGCTCAACCCCTGTAAATCTAGCTATTCAGAAGTCTGAGATCAGAGATCGTTGGTCAAAGCCAGCTCAGTGGAGGAAAATTAGTGACACTCTTCTATCCAATGAACTACCAAAATCCAGAAATCAAGCTGTGGCTCAAGTGGTAGAGTACCAGCCTTGAGGGAAAAAGTTAAGAGACCAGAGCCCAGACCCTGAGTTCAAGCCCCGGTACTGGCACAGAAAAAATAAAGGAAGTTTTCAGGAGATCCCAGTCCACTGTGGTGAAAGGCCATTATCAGCTGGGCGCCTGTGGCTCATGCCTGTCAGCCTCGGTATTGAAGCCTGAGACCTGAGGATCAATCAAAATTAAAAGCTAGCTTGGGCACTCTTATGTCCAATGAATCACCAAAAAGCTGGGAAGCAGAGCTACTGTAGTTCAAGTGGTACAGCACCAACCTTGTGAAAACAAGCTAAAGGATAGCACCTAGGCTCTGAGTTCAAGTCCCTGTAAACACACACACACACACACACACACACACACACACACACACACACACACACACACACACACACACACACATACACACACTAATATCCTTAATAGGTGCCAATTGCTTATCCCAGCAATCCTAGCTACTCAAGAGGCTGAGATCTTAGGATGGCAGCTTGAAGCCAGAAAAGACAGGAAAGTCCATGAGATTCTTATCTCCACTAAACTACTAAAAAAAGATGAAAGGTGAGCTCTGGTTTAAGTGGTAGAATGTTAGCTTTGAGCAAAAGAAGCTCGGGGACATTGCCTAGGCCCTGAGCCCCAGCTCTAAGATTTATTTTAAAAGTCATCCTTTGCCACCCCTAAAGGTCATAAATCCTGATTTTGGTCATCCTAGACCTCACATCCACTCCTGCCACTTCCACAGTACTGCCACAATTGGCCAGTGTGTGGCCAACACTGGGTTAAGAAGTGAAAGTACGTAAGGGCGTGTATAGCCAGGTCAACACTAATACCCCAAAACAATGAGGTATTGGCCATACCAGTCTCTCATCCCCCAGTTCCCTGGTCCTGGAAGCTAAAGTTTGTGCCTCTGTATTCTGAGCATCTGCAATTTTTTAGAAGGACATGAGAGGCTCAGTCGGGACCGGAAGATAGACTGTCCTGTGATAAAGTACATTTATATTTCCTAGACACTGACCTATACTTCCAAGCCACCTTGGCCTCACCTCCCATGAAGCCCTTGATCATCCTTGCTTGGACAGCCTTCAGTCAGCTGTCAATCTCGAGTTGGCCAGAGCCACCAGCAATCCCTGATTCCCCACTCCACTGCCAGCCTGATGAGAGGCAGCGGAGACCCTATGCCAGCTGGCATCACTGATCCAGAATCCCCTGGAGGCGGCCAAATATTGCAAAAGCGAGACTTGTGCCCTAGAGAAAAGTTGGAACACAGGCCTGTGGCAATTTAGGACTCATTGTAGACCCTAATAGGGGGCTAAAACAAGGTCGGTGTGAAGGAGAGGCACCATCTGAGATCAGAAAGAGGCAGACCAGCAACCAGGAAAGGGACAGAAAAAGACGAGGGAAAATTACACACACACACACACACACACACACACACACACACACACACACACACACAAACACGGATATTCCAAGCCCTTAGCAGTTCCTGAGAACAATACCATGAACTCCCTCTATTAGGATCACATCCAACCCCTGAGAAGATGGCACTATCATACTCAGACTAACTGTAGACACAGCATTGAGCCTCTCATAGCTGGAATGCTCATAACCAAGCATGGAATTTCCTACCGAACACACTGCAATGTGGAAAACTCAGCCAACCTCTTTGTTTATTGTTGGTCATGGGGTTTGAACTCTGGGTCAGGGAGCTGTCCTTCAGGTCTTCAGCTGAAGATGAGCACTCTACAATTTGAGCCATAGTGCCATTTCCTGTTTTCTGGTGGCTCATTGTATATCAAGACCCACAGACTTTCCTGCCCAAGCTAGCTTTGAATCGTGGTCTTTACATCTTAGCTTTATGAGTAGCTAGGATGACAGTTGTGAGCCACAGCAGGCGCCAGATTCATCCATCTTCATATACCCAGAGGAAACCAAATTCATCAGGCCACAAACTTCTTGCAACTCTTTAATTCAGGCTTTGACACCCAGCATCCAAATCCATCCTTCATTAGGGAGAATACAGACACAACAATCCCACCCCTGCACCCATTTGCCCACTCCCTGCCTGCCATAGGCTTTGACCACTTGAGTTCTTGGCAAGGCCCCATCCATTCTACTGTGGCTTCAAAGTGGTGCAAACTTGGGGAGTTCTTAGAAATGTCTGTAAAGTGAGGCCAGCACCTGGTCTCTCAATCACAACACCCTCCCACACACCTCTAAATCTTTGCAGCGAAGATGTTTTACTTTCTTTTTTTCGATTGTGGGCTTGAACGCTGGGCCTGGGTGCTGCCCCTGAGCTCTTCAGCTCAAGGCAAGCACTCTACTACTTGAGCCACAGCACCCCTTTCAGGTTTCTGGTTGTTTGTTGGAGATAAGTGTCTCAGGGTCCTTCTTGCCCAGTCTGGCTTTGAGCCGTGATCCTCAGATCTCAACTCCTGAGTACTTAGGATGACAGCCATGAGCAACTGGCACCCAGGAAAACATATTTTTCAATGCCTGTCATCCTATCCTCTCAGGAGACTGAGATCTGAGGACTGCAGTTGGATGAAACCCTTGGCAGCAAAGTGCATGAGAACTCTTTATCTCCAATTAAACACCCAAAAAACCTGGAAGTGGAGCTGTGGCTCAAGCAGTAGAGGGCTCGCCTTGAGCTGAAGAGCTGAGGGATAGTGCCCAAGCCCAGAGTTCAAGCCCCATGCCTGACCAAAAATGTATTCAGTTTTCACTAACAAATAGGAACAAATATGAGAGTCTGAATAGTAACTAGAGCATTATCATTATATTTATTTCTCAGTGATCATTCTTGTAATGATTAATGAGAGTTTTCCAGCCAGGTTAAACTTGAGAGTTAGTGAGGTAATGGATTAGATGGTAAGTAAATCTGAAATTGTTTTAGGGTACAGGGGTTCAGAAAAATGTAGGATCATTGGAAACTACAGTATTTTTCCTGATAAGAGAATTTGAGGACAAATAATATAATACTTCATGTTAGGGAACAAGATAACTTGAGAGGTAGAGTCAGAAAATTTGTGGGAATTAGGGCAAATTGAAACCCATTTCCAGAGTGCAAACTGGAGTATCCATTAGAATGATTTAAAACTAGAGGTTTTTTCTTAAACATTAGAATTGGAGTATCATTAGAGTGAAAGTTAGGTTTCAGTTCCAGCTGGAGTTAGAGTTAGCCTTAGGGAAATGGAAAGCTTAGGGTCAAACTGAAAGTAAATCTTCGAATAACAAATCTAGTTAGAATTAGGATGAATGTGAAATAAGAAACTGATAATAATATTAAGATTAGGGAATGATTAATGCGAGGGTTATCCTCAATATTCCAGTTAGGGTTCAGGTTAAAAAAATGGCAAGAGGAGTTCCGGGAAGAAGGCGGAGGAGAAGCTGGAATCTGAACAAGCTCTCGCATAGAAAGCAGTTTTAGAGTTCCAGTGAATAGTACTAAGCCAGAGAATCACACCAAGTGTGCCATCACAGGACAGAGAGTTAGACATGAGAGGGGAAGTCAAGGCAAGGAGACACACCTGAGCGCTTGCCAGCAGCTGCCGCGGTGGCGGCAGGGTCGCGGTGCTGACAGCAGCCACACCTAAGCCACAGAGTCCGGGACGAAGGAGCCAGAAGCAGCGGGCCAGTGGATTCTACTAAACACCAGCAAGAACCGACAAGGAGCATACATCTTCATCCTGAAGTTTGCAGACCAGACGTCCTCACTCCTTCTCAGCGAGCAGAGGAGGGAAGGCCACCCCTCCCCCCCCAAAGCACTGGTGATCTCCATCTTGGATATCGACAAAGATTGGAGGAGCTGCCAGCTCCAACTCAGGCCTAGGAATAAAACAAGTCATTTAGCAGGTCAAAAGAACTTACCGGGGAAGTGACCTGCCAGACTCAGCTCCATTAAGGGAAAAGTCACCCAGCTCAGGCGCCAGCCATTGGAGTGGCTTTCCTCACTGTGTAACCAGAGCCAGAGGCTGCCCCTCCCTCTAGCAGTCTCAACAATCAATTGAAAAACAGAAACCCTGAGAATGGCTCCGGGCTGGGCTCTGTGAGTTTTTCACAAAATAGCCCCAGGGAAAAGCTACTGTTTGTTGAAAGGCCTCAACTCTACCCAGAACATAGCCTCATCACTGCATCCCCCTCTTTTGTAATTCTCAAAGCAAATCACCCTCCCATTAAACTAACCTGGGAGGTGGATCTCAAAATCTTGGGTAAAGCAGAGCATTTTTCTGCCCTTTCAAACAAACCAACTTAAGAAACCAATCAAGCCACAGGAACTCAAGCTGACCAGAGACTCCAACAAGAGGCTGGTTACAGACAAAAGCGAGATACAGGATTCTTCCCACCCCTCCCAAAAAAATCAAAAAAAATCAAAGAACTTTTTTTTTTCTTTTTTCTTCTTCTCCTTTTCTTTTTTCTTATTTTTTGGTACATTATACATAAAAATTTTTTTTCCTTTTCTAAAACTTTTATTAATCTTTAATTTTTGTCTTTTTTGAAAAAACATTTTTTTCCAGTAACCTTTTTTTCCTCTTATAATTTTTATTTTAGGAATACGTGAATGTGCGTTTTCCTTTCTTTTCTTGTCTTCTCTCTCTTTTTCTTTCTTTCGTAATTATCTTTTTGTCTTTTGTCTAGTCCTACTGAACTTCTGATCTTTTTTCTCCCTTTCTTATCCTTTTTCACCTTTTCCTCTCTTTTGTTCTTCCTTATGTGACTTAATTCTTTTCCTGCACATCCTCAGATAAATACATAGTTAACTAGTAGACCCTATCCCCCATTGTGTACACACTTAATCCACAAATTTATTACTCAATTCAAAACCTCTGAGACTTAAATTCTTTAATAGCAGTACTACCTCTTCATACCTATATAATATTTTAAGCATTTTTTTAAGTTTTTCACATCTCCTCTATTTCCATCCCCTTCTCCCAATATATTCACATTCCTCTCTAAATAGATGGTTTTTTAATCTCCACAATTATATTAACTTTTACATTTCTATTTTTTTCTGGTCTCTTTTCATTTCCCTTTCCCTTTCTTCTTTTTTTCTCTCTCTCTACTTGCATCCTACCCAACCTATTTCCTGCATTGAGATTAGGACATAGTTAACTCTCCCTGTGCCTCCCCATACCAATCTATTCCTATTTTTTACACACATCTCTCCCTAACCCTAAAAATTTCTGGTTTTCCAAATTCTTCTCTGCAGTTCGAAGCCCATTAACATATAGTTGTTTGATGTTGAATAGATGTATCTGTTGAACTAGATTGTATCTGTAGACTATTGGCTGTACAAATGCAAACTTTGGTTGATGGTTGCCTTAAGATAGTGTTCTAGCACAAAACTGGTGCTATTTTCATCTGAAATGGGCAGAGTAAGCCGGAAAAACACACAAAAAAAAATGACAAATCTGGGTATCTCAATTCCCTATCTCGATAATCAGGGGTCAGAACAGATAATGAATAATCCAGAGGAGAGTTCCCAAATAGCTCTACAAACACTGCTGGCAAACATGATAAATGAGAAGTCTGACAACTTACAAAGGACTCTGTATGAGTGTGATAGGGAGAGACAGGAGGCATCCTAAAAATTTATACAGGAATATCAAAAGCATGAGGAAGCAACTCAAAAACTGATACAGGAATTGAGTGAACAACTTGAGAATACTCAAAGAGAAAGGGAGGAATGGCGTGAGCAGGCTGAGAACACTCAAAGAGAACTTCAGGAATCCCACGAATGGGAAGAAAGAGAACTGCAGGAATCCCACCAACGGGAAGAAGCTAATCAAAGAGTAATACAGGAATTGAGAGACCAGGTAGAGAATACACAAAGATCAATAAAGGCATTCATGGAATCCATTAACAAAGAGCTGAAGGAAGTCAGGGAGACCACAAAGGGAATGCTGAATGGAACCCAACAGAAGGACTGGGAGTCCAAAGAAACCATAACCAATCAACTAAGTGATTTGAGAACAAACACTGAACACCAAATTAAGGAAGTAAAGAAATTCATACAAGACCTAAAACAGAGCTTCAACAAAGAACTTGAAGCTGACCAATTAGAAGGAAAAGAGATAAAAAAACAAAGTAGAGAGTCTTGACAGCAGGTTAGACCATGCAGAAGATCGAATCTCAGGGATTGAAGACAGCATAGATATTATAGAGAAAGATCATACAACCATCCAAGACAAGTCCAAAATATATGATAGATCTATCTAACACCTGGAAGACACCATCAGAAGGCCTAATCTAAGCATAATAGGTATAGAGGAGCACCAAGAAACAGAGGTTAATGGTCCAGGAAATTTGTTTAACAGGATCCTTGCAGAGAACTTCCCAAACATACAAAAAGATAGGCCTATTCAGATACAAGAAGCTTTTAGAATCACAAATAGACCAGACCAGAGTAGGACATCCCACCTTCACATTATAATCCACACAGGATCAACTCAGACCAAGGAAAAGATCCTTAAAGCTGACAAGGAGAAAAGATTAATCACCTATAAAGGGAAACCAATTAGAATCACCTCAGATTTCTCAGCAGAGACAATCAAAGCAAGAAGAGCCTGGAATGATGTATGCCATGCCCTAAAAACAAACAACTATCAACCAAGAATACTGTACCCAGCTAAACTCTCCTTCATAACTGAAGGCCAAATAAAAACCTTCCATAGCAAATAAAAATTGAAACAATACATCTCCACCAAACCAGCCCTACAAAAGATTCTTAAAGATGTCCTACACATAGAAAACCAACAAGACCGCAATAAAGGTCAAGAAACTGCACCCAAACGGAGAATCCAAGAACCATAGGAAGAACCCAGTTTTTGCAGCCCCCAAGAAGGTGAATAACATGACAGGAACTCCCAAATACGTCTCAGTCCTATCTCTTAACCTTAACGGACTGAACTCTCCAATTAAGCGACATAGACTATGTGGATGGATTAAAAAACAAGACCCTTCTATCTGCTGCCTGCAGGAGTCACTTCTTGCCCGTAAAAACAAACACATTTTCAATGTTAAAGGCTGGAACAAAATCTACCAAGCAAACGGCCCCCATAAACAGGCGGGAGTTGCAATCCTAATATCAGATAAAATAGACTTCAAATTAAAATTCGTGAGAAGAGATAAAGAAGGTCGCTACATACCAATTAAAGGATCTCTCCTTCAGGAGGATATTACAATTCTAAATATCTATTTGCCAAACAATAGAGCACCCAAATTTATCAAAGAAACACCACTTTCCCTCAAATCCCATATAGATCCAAAGACATTAATTGTTGGGGATTTTAACACACCAATATCCCCACTAGATAGATCAACTCGGCAAAAACTCAACAGAGAAACCGCAGATCTAAACAGCTGTATAGATCAACTAGACTTAACAGACATCTACCGAACATTTCACCCAGCAGCATCAGAATACACGTTTTTCTCAGCAGCACATGGAACGTTTGCTAAAATAGACCACATATTAGGCCACAAAGCAAACTTGTCTAAATTCAGAAACATTGAAATTATACCTTGCATTCTCTCTGACCACAAGGGAATAAAATTAGAACTCAATTCCAAAAACCACCAAAGAAAGTCCGGTATCACATGGAGGCTGAACAACACAATGCTGAATCATGAGTGGGTCATGGAAGAGATTCGAAAGGAAATTCAAATGTTCATGCTATGCAACAAAAATGAACACACAAATTACCAGCTCCTATGGGACACAGCAAAGACAGTACTCAGAGGCAAGTTTATAGCTCTGAGCTCCTACATCAACAAATTGGAGAGATCTGAAACTAGCAATTTAATGACACATCTAAACCAAATTGAATAAGAGCAGCAAGATAAACCCCAATCGAGTAGATGGAAAGAATTAATCAAAATTAAATCAGAATTAAATGAATTAGAATCCAAAAAAAAAACTATAGAAACAAACAACAAAACAAAGAGTTGGTTCTTCAAAAAAATTATCAAAATTGACAGACCCTTAGCAAATCTTATCAGAAAAAGAAGAGAACACACCCAAATTAATAAACTCAGAGATGAGAATGGAAACATCACCATGGAAACAACCAAGATTCAGAACATTATAAGGGAATACTTCTCAAAACTTTATGCCAATAAGTTTGAGAACTTGACAGAAATGGACCTTTTCCTAGCAAATATTGACATGCCAAAACTAAACCAAGATGAGTTAAACTATCTTAACAGGCCAATATCAAGCATAGAAATAGAAACAGCAATAAGAGACCTCCCAGCTAAGAAAAGTCCAGGACCAGATAGTTTTACATCGGGATTTTACAAGGCCTTCAAAGCTGAGCTCACACCAATACTCCTCCAACTGTTCAATGAAATTGAAAGAGAAAGCTTACTACCAAACACATTCTATGAAGCCATCATAACACTCATCCCAAAACCAGGCAGGGACTCATCAAAGAAAGAGAACTATAGACCCATTTCTTTGATGAACATTGATTCAAAGCTTCTCAACAAAATTTTGGCCAATAGACTTCAACAATTCATCCAAAAAATCATACACCACGATCAAACAGGATTCATTTCAGGGATGCATAGTGGTTCAATATTCGCAAATCAATTAATATTCATCACATCAACAGGAGCAAGAATAAGAACCACATGGTTATCTCAATAGATGCAGAAAAAGCATTCGACAAGAACCAAGACCCCTTTATGATGAAGGTTTTGGAAAAATTAGGAATCCATGGAACATTACTCAATACAATAAAGGCTGAATATGACAAACCTACGGCCAGCATTATACTCAATGGTGAAAAACTAAAGCCATTTCCTCTTAAATCAGGAACAAGACAAGGATGCCCACTCTCTCCAATTCTCTTCAATCTAGTATTAGAATGCCTAGCTACAGCAATAGGACAAGATACAGCTATAAAGGGGATCCATATAGGGAAAGAAGAAATAAAACTCTCCCTCTTTGCAGATGACATGATCTTATATTTAAAGAATCCCACAGTCTCCACTCCCAAATTACTCAAGCTGATTCAAAACTTTGGCAAAGTAGCAGGGTATAAAATTAACCCCCCAAAATCAATGGCTTTTCTGTATGCCAACAATGAGAAAAGTGTGGCTGAAATTAGGAAAGCAACTCCATTTGGAATAGCCCCACAAAAAATAAAATACCTATGGATTAACTTAACTAAAGAGGAGAAGGACCTCTATGATGAAAACTTTAAAATCTTAAAAAAGGATATCAACACAGAAATTAAAATATGGCAAAACCTCCCATGCTCCTGGATTGGAAAGATTAACATTGTGAAAATGGCAATACTTCCCAAGGCTATCTACAAATTAAACGCAAAACCTATCAAAATTCCAACCTCATTCTTCAAGGAAATAGAAGAGGCAATCCAAAAATTCATATGAAACAATAAAAGATCCCAAATAGCAAATACGCTCCTCAACGGAAAGAACACTGCTGGAGGAATATCAATACCAAATTTCAAACTCTACTATAAAGCCATACTAATCAAAACAGCTTGGAATTAACATAAGAACAGACCTCAGGACCAATGGAATAGAATTGAAAACCCAGAAATGAACCTACAGACCTAGAGCCATCCAATCTTTGATAAGGGAGCTAAAACAATAGAATGGAAGAAAGACAACCTTTTCAGTAAATGGTGCTGGCAAAATTGGTTAACTACATGTGGAAAATTAAAGCTAGATCCTTATATATCACCCTGCAACAGAATCAAATCCAAATGGATCAAAGACCTTGAACTCAAAGCAGACACTCTGAAAACATTACAGGATGGAATAGGAGAAACCCTAGGTCTCCTCGGCTCAGGCCGAAATTTTCTGAATAGAGACCCGGAAGCACAACAAATCAAAGAAAGGTTGGACAAATGGAATTGCATAAAGTTGCAGAGCTTCTGCCAGCAAATGACATAGCTAGGAATATCAATAGAAAGCCCACGGATTGCGAGAAGATCTTTACTAGCCATACAACGGACAAGGGTCTCATATCTAAAATATACTTGGAACTCAAAATATTAAACCCCCAAAAACAAATCCTCAAAGAAACAACTGCCCAATAAATAAGTCGGCGAAAGACTTAAAGAGAAACTTCTCTGAAGAAGAAAGACGGATGGCCAATAGACACATGAAGAAATGTTCAACATCCCTAGCCATAAAAGAAATGCAAATCAAAACAACATTGAGATATCACCTCACTCAATGTAGAACGGCAAAAATCAAGAACTCTAACAATAACAGTTGCTGGAGGGGATGTGTACAGAAAGGAACCTTACTTCATTGTTGGTGTGAATGTAAACTTGTTCAACCACATTGGAAAGCAGTATGGAGGTTCCTCAAAAGACTTCACATAGAACTCCCCTATGACCCAGCAATCCCACTTTTGGGCATTTACCCAAATGTTTACAAACAAGACCACACTAAAGCTACTAGCACAACTATGTTTATTGCGGCATTATTTACCAAAGCTAAGATATGGAACCCACCCTGATGCCCCTCAGTAGATGAATGGATCAAGAAAATGTGGTATATATACACAATGGAATTCTATGCCTTCATCAGAAAGAATGACATTGCCCCATTTGTTAGGAAATGGAAAAATTATATTAAGTGAAATAAGTCAGGCCCAAAGAAACATAGGTCCCATGGTTTCCCTTATTTGTAATACCTAGTAGATGTATGAGTCAAGCGGAAAAGGTCAGATAATGTGATGTCAGGAAAATGAACACTTAGATATGTATTTTAATGTTTTTTTTCTTTCATGCATGTGTTTCTAATGCATTTATAAGATTATCTCTTTGTTGCTTTGTATGTCCCTCCCCCACAGTATAATGCCTGCTTTCACTATATTTGATGTCAGTATAACTTGTGGAGGAGATGGGGAAAAACCAGTTCTTTAAGGATACCGGTGGACCTGTTGCAACAATGAGAAGTACAAGTTGTCATGTCCAAAACGAGCTTTACAACGTCGTTGCCGTTGGGGGGGAGGGAAAGGGGGAGGAAGGAGAAGGATTGGGATTGGGGGGGAGGGGGGAAGGGATGTGAAGGGTAAACAAAGGAGGAGGCTGCAATGCTTGGTAAGAAATGTACGCATTATCCTGCACATGTAATTGTAACTCCTCTGTATCGTATGATCACAAATAAAATTAAATTAAATTTAAAAAAATGGCAAGATACTCAGTAAAACTACAAACTATTTTTAGAAAGATGAGTTGAATCAAAGTTAAGATGAATAAATACTAATGTGTTTGTATGGCTTTTAGAATCCAAAGGCTATTAGTTCTAATGTTAGGGTAACTGTTCTAGTTCACGTTAGGCTTAGGCTTAGGGAAGGGTAAGCTTTACGGTAAAACTGAGTTTTCTGCTAATATTTTCAAGTAAAATAAGTTTGAGATTTAACAAAAACTACAGAGTTTTATTTTTAAGGTTGAATTGGGTTAAATTTAGCGTTAGGTTTCTACTAAGGTTTATATATAGTTAGTGTTAGGTATTTGAAGTATATTTTAAATAAACCTTTAACTCCTTTTTGGAGATATAGGAGTTCAGTAAACGTTAAGATCAGTGGAAACTGTGATAGTTTTCATGATATGAAAATTTGAGGTTAATGATTCATAATAGGGAACGATTTCAGGGTCCAAGTCAGGGAATTTGTAGGATTTGGAACAAACTTCAAATCATTTCAAAGACAATGAGTATCTGTTAGAATGTGTCTAAACTCGAGTGTTTTCCTTTAATTTTAGGATTGGGTTACTATTAATATCAAGGTTACTCTTAGGGTTCTGTCCAAGATTAGAGTTAGGATTAGGGAAATGGAAGGTTGAGAAATTGAGTGACTTACTTTCTTTGTGTATATATATGCACTATTCTAAGGCTTGAACTCAAGGCTTGGCTTCTGCCCCTGAGCTTTTTGCTGTAGGCTAGCATTCTACCACTTAACTCATGCTTCCACTTCCAGCTTTCTTTGACAGTGAATTGGAGATGAGAGTCTCACAGACGTTCCAATCTAAGCTGACATTGAACTGAGATCCCCAGATATCTGCCTTCTGATATAAGGTACTACTTATGCCCAGGAAAGTGCCCAAATTATACTTATTTATTTTACTTGTGTTCGAGATTGAGACTTGAATTCATTATCTGACAGCTTTGCTCACTAAGTAGCACTCTGCCACTTGAGCCATATCTTCAAAAGTGATTATTTTAAATAGCTGGAAATCATTAAATTTTCTTCAAATGATAAGTATCATTAGTGTTGTTCTAAAACTTTTCCTAATCAAAAAGATTTATTGACCCTAGAGTTTATCTGAACAGATTCTCCTGCTTTGCTTCTAATTGCATAACATTGTAGGGACATGATTTTTTAATTATTATTTTAAGTAGCAAAGCAGTTATCATTAAACAAAACAGTTTATGCGTACTATATACCTTGATCAATGTCAACCCTTTCAACATTCTCATCCATCCCTCCCCTATACACCTCTTCCTTCACTCTTCTTAATTTTGTAGGATATTTACTGGATTCCTCTCTGCATTTTACCCCTTTTCTCCTATTCAATCTTCTACCTTTTCCCACTTCACTCCTCTATTGACTACCCACTTCCATATGATCCAGCAATTCTACTCCTGGGCATTTACCCGAAAGATTACAAACCAGGATATAGTAACGTTTTCAGCACAACCATGCTTACAGAATCAGCCCAAATACTCCTCAAGAGAGAAATGAACCAAGTAAATGTAATACACCCACCCACCCACACACACACACACACACACACACACACACACACACACATACACACACTGGAAATTCTACTTACCCATCAGAAGAATATTGTACCATTTGTATCTCTCATTTCTCATTTCATCTGCCTGGTATCTCATTGCCATCATATTGTCCCTGTACTGCAGTAACTGACACATGCAAACTGATGTAAAAGATTTTCAGGTTATGGGTTAACCATAGATTCCTGAGTAGGAATTCTCTGCTCATTCTCTTTGTCTATTCATGCCTTTGAGTAGTGATTGTACAGATTCATTTGAACCATTTGCTACACAGAAAAGAGATGAACCATACATATATATGTATGTATATATATATATGATTATATATACACACACACATATATATATACATACATGGATATATGCACACATATGGATATATATTAAATACTTGAATATTTTTTATGTTTTCAAGAATTATGGAGCTAACAAACATCACATGCATTTTCCTACCTTTTCAACTTTTTCAAAACCTAAAGAACTTTGTCTCTTTTGAATACCCAATTTTTAAGATAATATCACCTTCTCTGATCTGTCAGTGGCCTTGAAATTAGATGTTAAAATAGGACAAAGTTTTTTAGGCTTTTTGGTGGAAGAGAGGAGTATTACTAGGGTTCTATTCAGGTGTTCTCTGCTTGCTAGATAGGACTTTAGTTGTATAGCAACAAGCAGTTCAATTACTTTTGCCATACTTCTGGTCCATTTTATTTACTTGAGGTCTTGAACTTTTTGCCCGGGTTTGATCTCGGATTGACTGAATGATCTTAGATTGCTTCTTATGTCTCGCACACAATTAACTAGGATTAAAGATGTGAAATACTATGGCCAGCTCATTTGTTGAGATGGCTGTCTTGGCAGTTATTTCTTTGGCCTGGCCTGAGACAAAGATCCTTGTCATTTCTGCTTCCCAATCAGCTGGGATTACAGATGGGGCTACCATACTTGGTGTACATGACACCTTCTGGTTTTGTGTGTGTGTGTGTGTCGGTCGCAGGGCTTGAACTCTGGGCTCGAGCATTGTCCCTGCACTCTTCAGCTCAAGGAGAGTGCTCTACCGCTTGAACCACAGCACCAGCATCGGTTTTATAGTGGTTTTATTGGAGATAAGTGTCTCACGGACTTTTGCTCGAACTGTCTTTGAACCGTGATCCTCAGATCTCAGCATCCTGAGTAGCTAGGATTACAGGCGTGAGCCAACGATGCCCGGCATACCTTCTATTTTTTAAAAGAGGTTTTCATTGTAAAAATGCTGTGTAGAGGGGTTATAGTTACATGAGAAAGTTAATGAGTACATTTTCTATCAAGCATTGTTACCTCCTCCTTTGTTTTTCCCCTCCCTTTCCCTCCCACCTCCACAAATACATTCCCCTCTACTCCCTTCCCCTCTTCCCCACCTATATTGTAAATATACATTTTCAACATAGTGTCTTGTGCATCTCATTGTTACAATGCGTAAGCCTGTATCACTATTTATCTATTTTGTTTTGTCCCTTCCCCTCCCGAAGCTAGAGAAGGGTGTATACAAGATGCAGGGCACCGACACTAAATACAGTGAAAACGAAGGTTAAACCATGGGGGAGGAACATAAAAAGAAAAAAAAAAACACATGGTAGATTATAAATCCTATCTTGGGGTTCATTTTGCTTAACAGCATCTTATCTGGTCATATGGACATAGCTTTTGAACTTTTATGCTTGTCGCAGACATATAATAGTTATTGCAAATAAGGGAAACCATAGGACCAATGATTCTTTGGTTTTGGCTTACTTCACTTGATATAAAGTTTTCTAAGATCTCACTTAGAGCCATCCTATGATCCAGCAGTCCCCATTTTTGCGCATTTACCCAAATGATCACCAACAAGACCATACTAAGCTACTGGTACAACTATGTTTATTGCAGCATTATTTACCATAGCTAAGATATGGAACCAATGCAGATGCCCCTCAGTAGATGAATGGATCAAGAAAATGTGATACACACACACACACACACACACACACACACACACACACACACACACACACACACACTGGAATTCTATGCCTCCAATCAGAGAAAATGGCATCGCCCCCATGTGCTAGGAAATGGAAAGACGCAGAAACAATTATATTAAGTGATTAAGCCAGGCTCAAATAACCACAGGTCCCATGGTTAATCTTACTTGGAGTAACTTGTACATGGTACCGTATAAGAGGATGTTATGTGAAAGGAACCCCAAGATAGGGACACAAATGTTTTTATTACATGAGATTCTTATCTCTATATAATCCCCCAAATAAAGTTGGAAGGGGAGCTGTCATTTAAATACAGAGCACCACCTTTGAGGGAAAAAGCCCAAGTGACAAGGTAAGGTCCTAAGTTTAAACCATAATATCAGCCCTCAAAAAAGTTGATTTCTTTTCCTTGAGGTTTTTATTAAATTGCTCCGGAAAATAATCGACGTTGCATTTATGTTTAGCATTACTATTAAAATCATGTTATATTTATTTATGTTATTCTTTATTTTCTTAAATTTTACTTACACTTTAATATCCAGTAATGATAAGAGATGATTACTGTTTCACAAGTTTTTATGTCAGTTGAATATATGGATGAGAGGTGCATACAAGGAGTTTGGACTGAAAATAGATATTTGCAAGGTCTTCACATAAGAATTGATAGTTGAAGGAGCTGTGGGCATGTATGAAATGAACTAAAGAAACCAGCAAGGAAAGATAAGGTATGATTCTGGAAAGCAAACAATTTTGGAAGAAAAACAGAGCCAGGAAAATATGTATCTTTTGGTAAGAACTTTGTAACCCACCTACACATTTAATTCCTTATTTCTAGTGGAAGGCATTTCAGTTAACTTTATTTTACAAAGTTAAACATGAATGACATTTAATACTAACTGGCCTCTGTCTCAGGCAAGCAATTATTCTAGCCAGGTGCAAGGGCTCATGCCTATAATCCTAGTTATGCAGAGAGCTGAAACATCTAGATCATAGTTCAAAGCCAGTATGGAGAGGAAAATTGGTGAGACTTTACTGTGGCACTGTGGCTCAAAGTGGCAGCACTAGTCTTTAGTAATAAATATCAGAGACAGAACCCAGGCCCTGAGTTCAAGCTCTCTGAAATTATTCTTAAAATACATGTTCTCAGTATTTCTTCAATTTGTCTAGAAGAATGCTTTAAACTTAGGGATTTTTTATTGCATGTTGTCAGAATTGATTTTTAAGATGTTCAGAGAAAAATTATTTATAGTAAGAACTGGTTTGCATTGCTTTGTATTACGTTTTGCTTCTACACCTATAGATCAGCTGGAAAGTAGATGGCCAAACCCCTCCTCCCTCCACCAAAGTTGTAAAGTTCATTTTTCAACATAATGACTTGTATATCTCATTGTTGCAGTGTGTCCACCTGTACCCGTAGTTAAACGATTTGTTTATGCCCTTCCCCTACACAAATTGTACCAACATCAAATACAGTGAAAGCAGGGGGAGAGACATAAAAAGCAATATAGAAATCATCTTAAAAATATGTTAGAAACAACTGCATTAAATAAAAAAAAATTGAATACTGATCTTGGGGTTCATTTCCCTAGCATCCATTTATGTGAACTTTTTTGCTTGCCTCAGACATATACAAGTTATTGCAAATAAGGGAAGCCATGGGACCTATGTTTCTTTGGGTCTGGCTTACTTCACTTAATATAATTTTTCCAAGTCTTTCCATTTCCTAACAAATGGGGCAATGTCATTCTTTCTGATGTAGGCATAGAATTCCATTGTGTATATACACCACATTTTCTTGATCCATTCATCTACTGAGGGGCATCTTGGTTGGTTCCATATCATAGCTATGGTAAATAATTCTACAATAAGCATAGGTGTGCTGATAGGTTTACTATGATCTTGTTTGTGATCATGTGGGTAAATGCCCAACAGTGAGATTGCTGGGTCATAGGGGAGCTCTATGTGGAGTCTTTTGATGAAACTACATACTGCTTTCCAAAGTGGTTGAACAAGTTTACACTCCCACCAACAATGCAGTAAGGTTCCCTTCTGACTACATCCCCTCCAGCATCTGTTGTTATTAGAGTACTTGAGTATAGCCATTCTAATTGGGTGAGGTGGTATCTCAATGTTGTTTTTATTTGTAATTATTTTATGGCTAGGGAGGTTGAGTATTACTTCATGTGTTTATTGGCCATCCTTTTTTCCCCTTCAGAGAAGTTTCTCTTTAAGTCTTTAGCCCACTTATTTAATGGGCAGTTGTTTCTCTGAAGATTTGTTGTTGAGGGATTTAATTTTTTGAGTTCCAGGTATATTTTAGATATGAGACCCTTATCCCTTGTATGACTAGTACATATCTTCTCCCAATCCATAGGCTTTCTAGTGATCTGGCTAGCTATGTCCTTTGCCATGCAGAAGCTCTGCAATTTCATGAAATCCAATTTGTCCCATTTGTCTTTGATTTTTTGTATTTCTGGGTCTCTGTTAAGAAAATTTCAGCCTGTGCCAAGGAGACCTAGGGTTTCTCCTATTCCTTCCTGTAATGTTTTCAGTGTAAGACTTCCAAATTTAAAGTTTCAAGTATTACAAGAAGATCTTTGATTCATGTTGAATGGATGTGAGTAGCTTGAGCTGTTGCATAATTCGTGTGTGTGTGTGTGTGTGTGTGTGTGTGTGTGTGTGTGTGTGTGTGTGTGTGTATGTGTGTGTTTGTAAGGGGGTTATGTGTATCATTGACATCAAGGATAAGGAACTTGGTTCCGTTTTCTGAGATATACATTATGATGTTTCTTTGTTGGTGGTAGACTCTGATTGCTTGCCTTTTCCTGATGTGAACATTCTAGCTCAATTTTTCAATTAAAGTTTCTTAATTATTATTGAACATAGAATGCTCTAATATTGGTTTGTCTTTAGTCTGCCATCTAGGATCTATTTTTTTTCTTAAATATTAACATTTAATATGAATTTTACCTCCTGACTAATTTTCCCCTTTAATTTGCATTTTGAAATAAGAATTATAATATCTTTGATCTCTGTATTCATGAAGGAAAACCATTTTGAATTCTCGATTTAATGTAATAACACCTGGACAGATTTGTTAGCACCAAGAACTTAAATTTTCTTTTGTAGTTTTAGTTTAAAATAACCCTCCTCTTTGTTTTTAGAATGGGTAGACAAAGAATTCCCCCAATGCCTCACAACTTTTATCTTTCATTTTGTCTGTGCTTCCTTGTCACTGCTAAATTGTTCTGGATACATGTATTAGCTACCCCAACCCGTGCAAAGCTGTTGCTGCTACCCAATTTACTGACAATACAACTCAGCAATTACAGTCACAATTACCCTTTCCCTGGTATCCTATTCTCTGCTACTCATTTTGCTACCCATAATTCTTAACACCATGGTTCCATCCACCTGATCTCTGACACCCCTGTCTCTGCTACCACATTCACAAACAAAGCAAAGCAAGAGTAGGCACAGACAGTCGACTTGGGTACTTCTCTTGCAGGCACAATGGGACGTTATTCCTCAGGTATTTAACATGAGGGACTAACTAGTGGTGGAAAGAAAAGACGGTACTCAGAGGGGACTAAAATCTAAGGATATCAACTTATAACTTGTTGCTAGGAAAAGCAGGTCCTAAGGTGAATGTTAATGAGAAAAGAAAATTTGACAAAATATTGGGGATGATATAAATAAAAATTTTAGCTTAATCTCTTCTACCAGTGATCTGAATTATTTTATGACATATATATGTAACTACTTTGCATTTTTAAAAGTATATGAAGATGCACATTTATGTGGTACTTATATTAATTTATGGAATATTTGCATATGACCATGTTAATGATTCTCAATAGTTTATGCTTTATGAACTGCTCATGAGTCTGCCTTTGGCAATGTGAATTGAGCTCTCTAACAATAAATGGGATTTCATTGTCAAATACTACAAGGATATTACTGAAGCAAATACCAAAATGAATGCTGGAACAAGAAAACTGAACAAAGCTACAAGTTTGAAGGGAAGGGATCAGTGTTAAGGGCTATGATAAAAGACAAAATCTTCACCATGTAATTTTTGTTGAATTACTAGCTTTTTAAACATTCTTAGAAAGCAGAACATGATTTTTGAATCTATCCTTTCGGAACCTCTTTAATGAGTGGTTAAAGAAAAAATTATCAAAATGACTGAAAATCCACTATTAGATTAACATTATACTCAAAGTTCCCTTGAGATGCAGGTAAGCTGGATTCCTTTTCTATTATATTAATGGAATAATCTTCCTTTTGCTTAGTTGGACAGTCCATGACACTTGTTCCAAAACAAGAAAAGATACTGGAGAGAAAAAAAGAGGAAAGAGAGCCAAGGCTGCTGAAATTAGCATATTTCCCATTTGGACTTTAATGGGTTGTGACTACAAAGAATTAGAATTTCATCTTAAGATAATAATTTCAAAATGGATGTGCTAAAGGATAGCTTGGGAATGTAATATTTAATGCTTTGGGATTACTTGAAGACAAAGGTTTACAGCAAACTTTAAATTCCAGAAAAACTGTAATGTTCCAATAAACACCTAGGAGAAATATAATTTAAAAATTCATCTGTTCAAAGCAAATCCTGGCATGAAAGTCTGTGAGTCAGTTATCTCCAAACAGGAAGTGGCACTGTACTTCAATTGGGAGTGGGCTCCCCTTGAGCTAAAGAACTCTGGGATATGTTAATACCCAAGTCCTGAGTTCAAGGCCCATGACTGACAAAAAGAAATTTTAAAGAATTAAATCATTAGGGCTGGAAGAAGACTCAGTGGTAGAGTGCTTGTCTTGCATGCATGAGGTCTTAGGTTCAATTCTTCAGCACCACATAAGCAGAAAAAACTAGAAGTGGCACTGTGGCTAAAGTGGTAGTGCGCTAGCCTTGAGCTGAACAGCTCAGGGACAGCACCCAGACCCAGAGTTCAGGCACCCCTACCAACAACATCATCATCATCAACAACAAATTAAGGCATCAAACAACCTGAAGATATTGTCCAGAATAATGAATGCAGCATTATCCGTTGACATGACTCAGTGACTTGAAACCAAGTTTACCAGGGGAGATGGTGGGCATTTTGTGTGTGTGTCAAAACCTGCAAAATTATTTTCTACTTTCCCAGGGAAGGAGAAAGGAGGAAATGGGGGGGTAGTGAGGTGTTTGGTGGACTTGCCTTTTGGTTCACTGATAGATTTCTGGAGTCAAATTCAGAAAAATTCTGCTTGCAGTCCTAGTTGCCTGGGTAATGACGAAGCCATGTTCTGGAAGTGGTTTTGTCCTGTCCTTGGCCTGGTTCCAACCACGACTGGATAATCCAAGTCCCACTGGAAGACCAAGATGCCTTGAAGACTACTGATCCATTGTGCAGGTGGACCTAACCACAGCCAGAATAGGCAGAAAATGCAATTCCCAGGGCAGCACTGGAAATCTACAGCAGGCAGAGATTTTTTTTAACATATTTTTATTGTAAAAATACTGTACAGAGGGCTCAGAGTTACAGGACTAGGTAATGAGTAAATTTCCTATACAGCATTGTTACCTCCTCCTTTGTTTTTCTCCTACCATCTTTTCCTTCCCCTCATCTCCAACTCCTCCCTCCTCGACCCCTGCCTGAGATTGTAAATTCATTTTCTGCACAGTGTCCTGTACATCTCATTGAAACAATGGTCAACCTGAATCCCCATTTAAGCATTCTGCTATATCCCTTCCACTCTCCAAATTACAGATATATATATACTTCTTCAGGTGTCTAATGGACATTGCTTATTTCATCTTCAAAGAAGTCTCTCTTTAAGTCTTCAGCCAATTTAGATATTGGACAGTTGTTCCTTTGAGGATGTGTTGTTGGGGTATTTATGATTTTGAGTCCTAAGTATATTTTATATATAAGACTTTTTCTGTTTTATGACTCATGAAGAACTTCTCCCAGTAAGTGGGCTTTTTATTGATCTTGCTGTCTATGAACTTTACCTTGCGGAAGCTCTGCTGTTTCATGCAATCCCATTTGTATAACCTTTCTTTGATTTGTTTTGTTTATCGTTCTCTATTAAGATATATATATATATATATATATATGTATATGTATATGTATATATATATCACCCTGCATGATATATATGATATATAAAAATGTATATGGATCTAGCTTTAGTTTTCTACAGGTGTATAACCAATTTTACCAGCACCATTTACTGAAAAGGCTGTCTTTCTTCCATTCTATTTTTTTTAAGCTCCCTTGTCAAAGATTAGGTGGCAATATGTCAGTGTGTTTATTTTTGAGTCTTCAGTCCTATTCATTGGTCCTCAGAACTGTTCTTGTGCCAGTACCAAGCTCTTCTTATTATTGTGGCTTTTTAGTATAGTTTGAAATTTGGAACTGATATTGCTCCAGTGCTCTTCTTTCTTGTAAGAATTGATGAACCTACAGCCAGCATTATACTTAATGGTGAAAAGTTAAAGCCATTTCTCATTAATTCAGGAAAGAGATAAGGATGTCTGCTCTCTCCACTCCTCTTCAACTACTTAGTATTAGAATGCTAGCTGGGACAATAAGAAAAGATGCAAATTTAAAGGGAATCCAAATAGTGAAAGATGAAGTAAAACATAAAAGATTACCAACGGAATAGAATTGAAAACACAGAAACGAACCTACAGTCCCATAGCCATCTAATTTTCGATAAGGGAGCTAAAAAATAGAATGGAAGAAAGAAAGCCTCTTCAGTAAATGGGGCTGGCAAAATTCATCAACTACTTATAGAAAACTCAAGCTAAATCCTTATTTTTCACCCTGCAAAAAATCAACTCCAAATGGATTAAAGACCTCAGAGTCAAAGTAGACACTCTGAAAATATTACAGGATGGAATAGGAGAAACCCAAGGTGTCCTTGGCACAGGCCTAAATTTTCTTAATAGAGACCCAGAAACACAAAAAAAATCAAAAAAAGGTTGGACAAATGGGATTGCATGCAATTGCAGAGCTTCTGCCTGGCCAAGGACATAGCTAGTCAGATCACTAGAAAGCCCACGGATTGGGACAAGATATTCATTCACTAGCCATACAATTTACAAGGGTCTCATATCTAAAATATACTTGGAACTCAAAATATTAAATCCCCCAACAACAAATCCTCAAAGACACAACTGCCCAATAAATAAGTGGGCTAAAGACTTAGAGAGAAACTTCTCTGAAGAAGAAAGAAGGACGGCCAATAGACACATGAAGAAATGCTCAACATCCCTAGCCATAAAAGAAATGCAAATCAAAACAACATTTAGATACCAACTCACCCCAGTTAGAATGGCAAAAATCAAGAACTCTAACAACAACAGATGCTGGAGGGGATGTGGACAGAAGGGAACCTTACTTCACTGTTGGTGGGAAATGTAAACTTGTTCAACCACTTTGGAAATAAGTATGGAGGTTCCTCAAAAGACTTCACATAGAGCTCCCCTATGACCCAGCAATTCCACTTTTGGGCATTTACCCAAATGTTTACAAACAAGACCACACTAAAGCTACCAGCACAACTATGTATATTGCAGCATTATTTACCATAGCTAAGATATGGAACCAACCCAGATACCCTTCAGTAGATGAATGGATCAAGAAAATGTGGTATATATATATATACACAATGGAATTCTATGCCTCCATCAGAAAGAATGACATTGCCCCATTTGTTAGGAAATGGAACAACTTGGAAAATATTATAGTAAGTGAAGTAAGCCAGGCACAAAGAAACAGAGGTCCCATGGTTTCCCTTATTTGCAATATCTAGTATATGTATGAGTCAAGCGGAAAAAGTCAGATAATGTGATGTTAGGAAAATGAATCCTTAGATAGGTATTTTAATGTTTTTTTTTGTTTCATGCATGTGTTTCTAACGCATTTATAAGATCATCTCTTTGTTGCTTTTATGTCCCTCCCCCACAGTATAACCTCCACTTTCAATATATTTGATGTCAGTATAACTTGTGGAGGAGATGGGGAAAAAGAAGTCGTTTAAGGATTCAAGTGGACCTGTTGCAACAATGAGAAGTACAAATTGTCATGTCAAAAATTAGCTTTACAATGTCGGTGAGGGGGATGGGAGGAAGGATTGGGTGGGGGTGAGTTGGAGGCTGGGAAGGGAGGTGAAGGGTAAACAAAGGAGGAGCCTGCAATGCTTGGTAAGAAATGTATGCATTATCTTGCCCATGTAATTGTAACCCCTCTGTATAGTATGTTCACAAATAAAATAAAAATTAAAAAAAAAACATGGGTACTCCACCTCTTTTTGGTTCAATCACTTCTAACCTCAAAGATATACTTTGCTAACAAAATGCTTAGAGGAAACCGAAGAATACTTCACTTTTATCTTCTCTTTTAAGACTTTCTTTAGATACCATATCAGGATCAGTGAAGTTATTCTTTCAAAAATTATTTCAATAGATTATCTTTATCTTGGTCTTGCATTTGCTCAGAAGGATGTATGGAAAAGAATAGAGTTAAATCATCCATACCTTGGATGACAGTGTCTGTTACAAAAGGACAATTCTCCTATGTCCTATGTCTCTGTCCTTCTCTTAGCCTTGCGTAATTTCCAACTAATCACAGATTCTTGGCTTCAAGTCTAGTGAAGGTGAAGGACTATAAGTCCTTCCCCACTGCTACATCTTCATGGTTTCTCTTTTAAAACTCTTTTATTTAGATGTGGAATTTATTTTCATGTCTTCATTCAATCCATTCTAAATTGTAGTGAGCTAAATAGGCTCTGTAAAATCACTTTAGGTAGCAAAAATATTAAGACAATATATCAAAAAGTTTGGCCTCCCTCCATTGCTGAAGCCAATATGCTTAGCTAGGGCTTCTAAGAACGCGTTTTCTTGCCTTTTCAATTTGCTCAATTCTTTTCTGATCCCAAAACTTTTTGGCTTATGTAATAAGATAAGTCTTCACTATCTCAACTTAATAAGGATATTATATTTTTGAGCTACTAAGAAATGTGAAATCATTGGTTTCAAGCATCTAATCAGGTTTTTTTCTGTAGTTCAGTGCTTCACTTGCAAAAACATTGTAGAACGTATTACAAACATTTTTGAGTGCACTTTTTCCCTAATATTTTGACCCAAATTATCTTTTTCAGAGAATTACTGTTTGGTAATTAAAGTCAATACACAAATTTTGATTTTTTTTTAAGAACGTTGAATTTAAATTCCACTACAACCTTGTTTCACACAGGGAGTAGATTTCCTGTGTAAGGACAATTCTCAAGGGAATTTACAGGACTTATAACAAGGGTTCTGAGGTTTGTTTGTTTAGTATGAAAATGAGCCATCTTCCCCCACTTTGCTCCCTCTCAGTTAAGTCTCCATTGATTATTTTGCATGAAAGCCTATTTTCCCAAGAAATTTTAAATTTTCATAATAGGCTAAGTTGTTAAAAAGTTTGAACAAATTAAAATTTACCTGTCATAATTTTTGGGGGGTGTCCAGTCGTGGGGCCGAACTCTGGGCCTGGGCGCTGTCACTCAGCTCTTCAGCTCAAGGCTAGCGCTCTACCACCTGAGCCACAGCACCACTTCCAGCTTTTTTTTCTTTTTGCTTATGTGGTGCTGAGGAATTGAACCCAGGGCCTCAGGCATGCAAGGCAAGCGCTCTTACCACTGAGCCACCTTCCCAGCCAAACCTGTCATAATTTTAAAACTCTTTTGAAATTCCTTTATTAGAACCACAAGTTCATCAATCCTAACTCCACCTTTAATATCAAAAACAGTTAACATGTTGTTTTCATGATATAGTGTCCATGAAACTACTATTTTCCAGTGGCTTTGTTATGCATATATATAACCTTATAATCTGATGCTAAGCAAAATGAATGCCAAGATATGGAAACAGAGAGTATTATTTGCGATTGTTGTTTTTAATGTACTATGTGATTTCCATTTTCTTTTGGGGTTTCCCCTATGCTTTTTTCCCTGCTGTATTTGATTTTGATAGCCTGTGTATTGTGTATATATTTACCTTAATTAGTGAAGGGAAGAGGAACATCAAAATGGTGAGACAAAGGACAAAGGCAAACCAATGCAATAGCAATACTCACAAAACAATATGTTGGAAATGTATATTACAACTTGTGAGGGGTACTGGGGTGAAGGAAAACTGTGAAGAAAATGAGGGAAGGGGTAACAAGTTTGAAAAGTTATGTATTCACTACCATAAAATTACTGTAACCCCACTGTACATCACTTTGACAATAAAATTAAATTTAAAAAATAAGCTGCATGAAATAAAATTTCACTGTATTGGTAAAGTACATATTACTCTTTATGTAGTAACTTTTAAAAAATCCATACTTTTGGTGTCTAATTTGAATTAATTACCCCTTTTTAATCAGAGGACCATCAACTTGAATGCTATCCGACTAGACAATATTTTCACAATATACTTACCAATATTTTGAAAAAAGAATAAATAAAGTACTTTCTCATACTAAAAGCGAAAACAGTTTAATTCTATGGAAACAAATAACTTGTAAAATAAATAAGTTGTTAAGAAGACAGAATATATGTGTTCGTCAACATTCCAATGACTAGTAATTACTCATTTTCAAATTTTGAAGATTCCATACCTGAGAGATTCAAAACAATACAGGCTTGCATGTTATGTAATTCTGCAATAGATGCATTTTCCAATGGGGTGTTACAGATTGAGAGACAACAGAAAAATAACCATGTTCTGCTAGAGGATAAAACTATGTAGCATCGGTAATAATTAATTCTTCAAGAGTAAGCAATTATTTATCACAATAAGCTATTATTTTTATGACCACCAGTACCAATATTTATGATATAGAGTCATCCTAGCCCAAAATTCTCCAACTTTTACAGTGCATCACAAACTTCCCTTAATTCATATGATGAATAGCTTATCTCTATTGTGAAAAAATACAACTCTGCTAATGTGATGCCATTCATGTTCTGGTAAGAACACCACAATAAACTGGGTTGCATCATTTTCCCCCCACTGGTATTTTTGAGGTCAGAACATTTGCAAATATTACTTATATTTATAATTTTTAGCTATCATATAAATTCTGGATGCTAAGATTGGAACATTACAGTTGAAAGCCCACCCAGGCAAGAATATTCCCTAGATTCTTATCTCCAATAAACTTCTCAGCAAAAGCCAGACGCAAGTGGCACTGAGGTTGAAGTGGTAGGGCACGAGCCTTGAGCATAAACAAGCTCAGAGACAGTGTCCAGGCACAGAGTAAAAGCCCTAGGACAAACCAATAAAACAAAAACAAAAATTAAATCAAACCCCAAATGTAACATTTTTCTCAGTGTATACAGTAGCAAATAATTAAGGAAATTGCTTCCTGTGTTACATACAGGTAGAAGAAAGAAGATGTCACACGATTATTCTCTTCAAACCATGTTATACCAAAGACTCCAAAAATTTCTCTTATTCTAAATTTATAAATTAATATCATCAATTTGTTGGCAACTCTATCTACAACGTTCACATTATCATTTCATACATGAACTGTTGGAATTATCTATTAACTAAGTTTTTGAAAGAATATTCTAGGCACATAGAATGCAAAATCATTTGTGAATGTCAATTAAACCCTCTACTTAAAAACAATTTTGTAGAATCCTATAGAATATAAAATTACAAACAAAACCAAAATATTTTAAATCTAAATTCTAATTTAGCAAGATCTTCAAAATCCTTCATTAGACGAACTTTGCTATTTTTCCAAGCTTAAGCTTGTGTAATTCTTCATCATTTCTTTGGGTTACAACAGAATGATGATAACTTATTTTTTCAAATTTTGGATGGGAATCATGAGTCATTTTGCATCTAGGAATGTTCTGTAATAAAGAGAGAATTTAAAACACAAGTGAGGATTAAGTATGAGTTGCATTTCAACAGGAAATTTGACTTCTCAAAACATAATGACAAAATTGGCCCAAGTGTCCAACTATGTATTCCTTTCTTATTTGTTTTGTTTTATTAAGACAAAATTATACACCTTGGTCCAGGGAAGGTATCACTATGAAATTCCATTCTCTAATCTCCTGTCTTAATCTCAGTGCTAGAATTCTAAGCTTGTATCACATTGCCATGCCATAGTTTCTTGGTTTATTTAATCTAGATATAGACTACCAATTCTGAACTTCTCCAGTGATATTATACACCAGAGTGACTGCTTAGACTTTATCTACTATTTTCAAAGATGTTCTAACATTTGATACAGGATATGAACATTTTCAGATGCACCTGCCAGATCTCTGATTCATTCCTCCATGGATCTGATCCCTTTAATAATGATTATTGATTCTTACTATCTCTGATCCCTACCAATGTAATATTCTCAAACTTATTTGAAGGAAGTTCATTTGTGGACTTTCAAATATTAAAAATTATCACTTGATTCTAGTCTTGTTCAGGACATATATTTATTGTTTTCTAACTTTTCTACACATTCTGAGAGTTGTTTCATTTGTGTATTTGTGTGTGCATATATAAGTGCCTCTGGGTGTATGTGTATGTTTGTATGTATATATGCAAAAGCCTCAAGCTTTTATTCAGCAATCTTGCTCATGACTGATATTCCATCAATTGAGCCATTCTTCCAATCCAGATTTTGACTGCTTAAATTTATATACTGTTGCAAAGAGAGTGTTCTGCCCAGGCTGGATGCCAATAGAACTTCCCAGACTCCTTTACATTCTTAGGTTTTATTTCTCCAGGAGTATCAACTTTTAAACGACAAACATTTTTGTGAGGGTAATGTCTAAGCTGTAGCCCATATTTTTAACACAAGAATTCTTTTTTTTTTTGTTTTGGTGGGGTTACTGGTCATGGTGCCTGAACTCTGGGCCTGAGCTCTGTCCCTCAGCAATTCAGCTCACGGCTAGCCCTCTACCACTTGAGTCACAGGGCCAATTTTGGCTTTTTTATTTTTTGCTTAAGTGCTAATGAGGAATCGAACCAAGGGCCTCATGCATGCGATGCAAGCTCTGTACCTCTGAGACACCTTTCAGCCCTAACTAAAGAATTCTTATAAAGATAGATGAACAGACACATTACACATCTTGAGTGTTAACTGTTAGGAATGTGATCGTAAGCTGGGTCATGGTGAGATATGAGGATTGAGGTTCAAAGCCAGCCCCGGTAGGAAAGTCCCAGAGACTCTTTTCTCAAATTAACTAAAAGAAAACTGGAATTGGCACTGTGGATCAAGTGGTAGAGCATTAGCTTGAGCTGAATAGCAGAGAGACAGCTCGCAGGCCGAGAGTTCAAATCCCAAGATCACCCCCAACAACTATATATATATAAATGTGTGTGTGTGTGTGTGTGTTTGTGTCTGTGTGTCTGTGTGTCTGTGTGTGTGTGTTTAAAGAAAAAAAAAGAAATGAGATCTTAGCCACCAGTTTATTGCTAGCATAATCCCTGCTCTCACAAGATGGACATTTCTCCAGTTAAATCCATGCTTTTATATCTGACTTGCATTGAAAACCGAATAATTCTTCCATTGTACTTTCTACAAAGTTGCATGATTAGCAAGCATGATTTAGAATGGGAGTGGCCTCATACTTCATGTTCCACATAGGAGTCTTGCTTTCTGTATATCACTCTCATAAATCTACATACTGGACTTGGCTTTATTGTTTCAATGTTGCTTATTTGTAGTCTTCTATACTGTATGGAACCCTTATGCTTAAACACAGAACTTCTCTTTCTCCTATTATTGCTATTGTTTCCTTACTGTTAGCTCATGCACACTTGGGAAATAATGAACAGCACGTACACTCACAAAAAGAATGTTCTGAAAACCTTCTTCCCATTTAAAATTCGCCTTAACTTACAGAGAACTTACAAAGTTTGAACTAGATGTACTCATGTATAATATATTTATAAGCAATATAAATTTCATATTTTCTCTTTACTAAATTGTCTCTGAAATACGTTTTACCTCAGGTCCATAGGTGTACTAGTCTTATTTCAGTGAAGCCAGAAAACATTCACTATACCTCAAGCAGCACCATCGATTGTTACTGGAAGTAACTGTTACTGGATGTGGAAACTGACCCCAGGAGAGGAATGGAACATAGAGGAAAAACAAAGTTCAAGTTACGTTGTGCTTTCCTTTTTACTGTACAAGAAAAGTATCCCAAGGCTTGAAGGAAACTCTGTCCCTGGCTTTTTGAGTGTGTTCTTTACTCATATAATTTTTTTTCTGTAAACTTCTAGTTCATAGTGTT